>NC_048268.2:15594214-15904726 GCF_005286985.2 Setaria viridis
AATTACCTCGTCCAACTTGGGGTGATCTGGTATTTTAAACCGAGAACACTTGGACATAGTACGATCCCTCCTCATTCTCAGCAGTCTCCTCTAGCCCCCTATCCATTCACTGTGTCCATGAGCGTGCACCTGCCCACGGACCCTTGCTCTCCTGCTCATTTATTGCGAAACTAGCCTCACATTAGTCTGCTTTTATTGAAAGCATAGTTTTGAGTGTTTTACTATTTTTGCTCCGATTACCAAAATTATAGAGGGTAGCACAAAGCTCCCGGAGCACATCTTCTTCCCGACTCACCAAAAGCAAACTAGTCAAACTCACCCTACCACACATGGGAAATGGGATTATTGTTGGTGATATGCCCAAGAGGCAATCATAACAATTCGGATCAAAGGCCCAAAGTATATTGATCCATAAGCGATTAGGGTACTAATGGGCCTACAATGTGGAAGCCCATTAGCACGCTCCATATATATGTGGGAGGGGGCTAGGGGCACCACCATACCATCTCGCCAAAGCCCTAGCCACCCCTTCCCACTCGGCCTACACCCGAAACCCTAGCCGGGCACATGGTGCTAGCACACCGACGCACAGCGTTCCATCCCTGCTCGTGTGGACTCCATGGAGGTGCTGCTACTGTTGCTGCTGTGCTAATCGGCTGCGGCGACATGAGGCTGTTGCTAGGACAAGGACGTGGAGATTCGTTCGTGGGATAAGATCGACTATTTCCTCTACACCGACATGCGACTACGTTGGATCGGATCTGCTCCAACTCTTATTCCGTTGCGCTACGTGTCTAGTGGTAATCGATCCATGACTCCTCTACTCGCAAGATTCTTGGGTGAAGCGGTAGATGTAATTGTTATTGCTAGAGTAGTCTACCTGTGACATCCTGGCCCAAGGCTTAATAGGATTGATAGAATATTCATACCAACAAGTTGCAACTTCTTTTTCGGAAGCTCATCCTTAAAGAACTCCGGGGTTAAGCGTGCTTGGCCCGGAGCAATTTTTGGATGGGTGACCGACTGGGAAGTTCTTCCCGGGTGCGCACGAGTGAGGACAAAGTGCGCAGAAAAGACTTGTGTTGGTCTGTGAGGGAATTCTTGATATTCTAGAGAGCTGCCAGGTGTAAGCGGACCCGGCCCCGGGGGGCGGGACGCCACAGTTGGTATCAGAGCCGACTCTCGCGGTTTCACGGGCGCGTGCGGTCGCAGTTGCGCAGGCATGGTGTGCATGGCTGGTGTGGGCTCAGAGTGGTCATACAGCATGGCACATGCGCTGGCACTGGACACACGGACGTGGCCAAGAGGGGACGTTCCTGGCTTGGGGATGACCGACGAGGGCGTCGGTCTTCTAAGGGGGTGAGTATGTGACATCCTGGCCCAAGGCTTAATAGGATTGATAGAATATTCATACCAACAAGTTGCAACTTCTTTTCCGGAAGCTCATCCTTAAAGAACTCCGAGGTTAAGCGTGCTTGGCCCGGAGCAATTTCGGGATGGGTGACCGACCGGGAAGTTCTTCCCGGGTGCGCACGAGTGAGGATAAAGTGCGCAGAAAAGACTTGTGTTGGTCTGTGAGGGAATTCTTGATATTCTAGAGAGCTGCCAGGTGTAAGCGGACCCGGCCCCGGGGGCGGGACGCCACACTACCCCTGTTTCCCTTTAGTGGCATCAGAACCGTCTTGCATAGTTTTTGGTCTGGATCTTGCACATATAGGTGATATGTGATGGTAGTAGATGTGATCTTTTATGGTTAGGTTCATGTGATGGATCTTTTGATGCACGGCTTGATTAGATCAATTGGTCATAAGGGGATGGAATAGGTTCGACTAGATTGCATTATGTGACCAAAAAGATTAGTCCGTGCTCCTTCTTTATTGTGCACGTGACTTGTCCCCACCGGTTGGAATCACCATCAGGGCATGCAGAAAACATTGGATGAGTTGCATGGCATGCTGAAGACATTTGAGGAAAGCATTAAAACCCTACTCATGTGATGATGGTTCAGAAGGAGAACAAAAAGAGGAAGTGTTGGACGCCTCCCAAAGGCAAATGCAAGGGAAAGGTCATTCCCAATGAGTGATGAGGACATCACCTTCAACAATACATCCACGCCGACACAAGTACCAGTTTCTGGTCCTATCACTCGCGCTCGTGCTCATCAACTTAATCATCAAGTAAGTTCACTCTTGAGTTCCAATCCATCATATATAGACCATGGAGATGCATGCACTCTTGTTTTGGTTAGGAACCATGGAGAAGACCGAAAGGGAAAAGGATTTGTGCAGGCTGGATTTGGACTGCAGGACAGCACCAACTTGTGATGGTCACCACGGTCGCATACGGACTCGGATTAGGGCATTCAAGTACTTCATGGAATCCTTATGAAGTCTATTTTCATATGGATCTAGACTCAAGTCTATATCTATTATGAGGTGGCCGCAATGACCAAATTACTACCAATAGATTTTATATCCAAAGGTGCTACGTCACCTTATTTTGGCCCAGTTGGCCGTGTATCAAGGTTGGTCCATTAGGGATGCGTCCTAGGGTTGGAGCATGACCCCAACTTCCTGATGGTCATCCTCCCACCTTCATATACCCCTTAGCCTCCACCAAGAATAGTTGGGTTTTGTTTATATTAAGTTTAGCTTTTGCTAGTTTCTTATAAGTGCGCGTGCTGGATCAGCCACCCGTCTTCCTATCTTCGGAACCCCATCAATATTGAGATTTAGTTTGCAACCTTCATGTTCATCTATTAAATTCAATACTTATTATACTTGTTCTTGCTAGTTCTTTGATTGCTTGCAGGACGAGTGACCTAGTGGCTGGGTGACGTGCCGCAAGATCGCGACAGCCATTGGAGGTGGTGTATCGGTTGCTAAGGCACAGCATTCTTGGAAGGCTGTAGTTGGGCCGTGAACATCATCTCCATCCACCAATCGAGTTATCCCATGCCCTCTCATCGAAAGATCAGGAATCAATTCTAGCAGGTTCCGATCAGTTGGTAATCAGAGCAAGGTTTATCGGTGAGACACTTCCAATCCTTCGCTATTTTCATTTTCCTATAGTCCAGAAAAAGCCAAAAAAATAGTAGATTAGTTTTCCTTAATCCTAAAGACCCTTTGAGCCTTTTACTAGTGTTTCCTAGTTAGGGCTTGTTGAGTCTTCGGTTGCATCGTTTGTGCCGAGTTGCTAGTCTTAGTGTCTAGTCTTTTAGAGTTTCGAGTTCTTGTCACGTTTTGGTCGCTTCCACCGTTACACTGCTCTTTGTTGATTTCATATCTATCGAGATTCCAATTTGGTTCAGTTTATCATGAATTCCAAGCTAGTTGTTGCTGTTGTAATTGTGTAAAAAAAAGAAAGAAAAAGAAAGAAAGAAAAAACTAGGAAAGAAAACGAAAAAACAGGAAAGGCTAAGAAAAAAATAGAAACAAAGAAAAAAAATAGGGGCTGTTCCTTTTGTTCCTCTTTTCTTTCGGTGGTGCTTTCTAATTTTCTTTGTGTCCAGGCTCACGTCTCTAGCACGGTCTAGTCTAGGACCAGCACAGTACCGCCGTTGAACCATTACTCAGCTTGCTTTTGTGACTAACATGGTGCTAGTATTTTCCCTTGCTTAAGCCCACCTACATCTCCACATATTCAACTACAGCTTGACAAGCCTTTGTTGCTGCAGCACCGATACACTTTCTTCCACGGTTGCAGACCTGTTGGTTGCCGTCACCTCCTGTTTGGCTTGGTAAGAACTTGTAAGGGCTTGTTTTGAACAAGTTAAGTTTGAGAGAATTATAACCGACACATCCTAGTAGTTAACAGGAGGATACATATTAATTTTTTTGTTTCTTATTTTCTACTAATCATGGCAGGTGATACGAAAATTTTTGAGCTGTTGAAACTAGACCCTCATATTCAGGTTGTCATTCAACACTTGTCGTTATATGATGGTAAGTTTGATCCTAAAGCTTACATTGATTGGGAGCTAAAAGTAGATAATGAATTTGATGGGCATGACCTATCTGAGAAACAAAATATTTATATTGCCTCTAATATTTTGACTGAATATGCTTTGCTATAATGGAAACACATTTGTAGGCACAACAAAGTTCTAGAATCTTGGAAAGACTTCAAATTTCATTTTAGAGATGCATTCATTCCTGCATATTATGCTGATTATTTGCTTGCAAAATTAGACAACTTGAAGCAGGGTAGTAGAACTGTGAAAGAATACTTCCATGATTTTAAGATTTGTATCAAGTTTGGTGGATTAGATGAATGCATGGAAGATGTTATGAGTAGGTTCATGAGAGGGCTCAATTCTGATAGGAACCTGCTAAGGTTGTGTCCTATTGTTGGAGTACGAAACCGGGACCCCCCTGTTTCTCCTAGGTATTAATAAGGATTAGAGCCGCCACAAACAAATTGGGTTTTGTTTAGATGTAAGTTTAGCTATTGCTACTTCCTTGTAGACCCGTGTGTCAACTAGACCATCCATTCTACTCGATTTAAAACCCCAACTTTGTGTTTTCAGATTGATTTTTATCTCCATAGTTGTAATTGAGTTGCTGGTTCTACTTGTTCTTGCTTGTTCTTCGATTGCTTGCAGGAATTACCCAAGTGGTTTTCGTTGATCGTGCTCCACAAGATCGCAACGACCATTGGAGGTGGTGTATCCGTTGCTAAGGCGTAGCATCTTTGGATGGTTATAGTCAGGTCGTGAACGTCATCTCCATCCCCAAATCGAGTTATCCCCCTTCTCTCATCGAAAGATCGGGATTCAACCCCACGGGTTCATACTAGTTGGTTCATATCAATGAGCCCCCAAGCTCTAAGCCTAAGCAAAAGGGCAAACCTGGCCCTTCTCCTGATGATGAATGCTTCCACTATCACCTCAAGGGACATTGGTCTAGCAACTGCAAGAAGTACTTGGAGGATAAGAAGAAGAAGGGAAGAGAGACTTCTACCTCAGGTATAAATGTTATAGAAATTAATATTGCTTCATCTTCTAGTGAATCTTGGGTATTTGATATTAGATCAATGATTCACACTTGCAAATCGTTGCAGGGCCTAAGTAAGACTAGAAGGTTAGCAAGAGGCGAGCTGGATATTCATGTCGGCAATAGAGCAAAGGTTGTGGTCATAGCAGTCAACACTTACCACTTGTCATTACCCTCAAGATTAGTTTTGGAATTGAATAATTGTTATTGCATTCCTTCTCTTAGTAAGAACATTATCTCTTCTTCATGTTTGGAAGAAGTTGATGTTTATGAGATTGTAATAAAGAACAAATATTATTCAATTTATTATAATGATATTTTCTATGCTCATTGTCCATTGGTGAATGGATTATATGTTCTTGATCTTGAGGATAAGTCTGTCTGTAACATTAATATAAAAAGAGCTCGACTGAATAATTTGAATTCCACTTTTATTTGGCATTGTCGCTTAGGTTATATAAATGAGAAACGCATTGAAAAACTCCATAAAGATGGTTTGTTGAGCTCATTTGATTTTGAATCACTTGACACGTGCGAGTCTTGTTAGCTTGGAAAAATGACTAAAGTGCCTTTCACTGGTCAAAGTGAGAGGGCAAGTGACTTGTTGGGACTTGTACATACTGATGTATGTAGACCAATGAGCTCTGTAGCCAGAGGTGGTTTTCAGTACTTCATCACTTTTACTGATGACTTTAGTAGATATGGGTATATCTATCTAATGAGGCACAAGTCTCAATCATTTGAAAAGTTCAAAGAATTTCAGAATGAAGTATGTAATCAATTAGGCAAGACAATTAAATTTCTGCGATCTGATCGTGGAGGTGAATATTTGACCCATGAATTTGGTGATCATCTAAAACAATGTGGAATGTTCCACAATTGACACAGCTCGAATTCCTTAATGGAATGGGGTCTCTGAGCGGAGGAACCGAACCTTGTTAGACATGGTCAGGTCGATAATGAGCCAGACTGATCTTCAACTATCCTTTTGGGGTTATGCTCTAAAAATTGTTGCATTTACACTAAACAGGGTTCCAACTAAGTATGTTGAGAAGACACCATATGAGATGTGGATCAAGAAACGTCCCGGATTGTCTTTCCCAAAGTTTGGGGATGTGAGGTTTATGTTAAATGTTTGATGTCAAACAAACTCACTCCAAAGTCAGACAAATGCTTATTTGTGGGGTATCCAATGGAAATTAAAGGATATTATTTTTTTTATAATAAAGCAAAAGGCAAAGTATTTGTCACTCGCAATGGTGTCTTCTTGGAGAAAGATTTTCTCTCAAAAGAAGTTAGTGGGAGCAAGGTGAAACTTGAAGAAATTCAAGAAACACCTGAAAATATTTCAGCACCCACTGAACCTACACAGGATGTACAAGATGTTGTGCAACCTGAAACTATTGTTGAAGCACCAGCCCCACGAAAGTCTACAAGGGCACTTCATGCAACTCAAAAGTTGACACTCCTGACTATGGAGCAGCGTGATATATTATTGTTGGACAATGATGAGCCTATGACCTACACGGAAGCAATGATGGGACCTGACTCAGAGAAATGGCTTGGAGCCATGGAATCCGAGATAGAATCCATGCATGACAATCAAGCTTGGAACTTGGTTGATCTAATCAGCAACATGAGACCAATCGATTGCAAATGGGTTTTTAAGAAAAAGACAGACATGGATGGAAATGTTCACGTCTATAAGGCACGATTGGTGGTGAAAGGTTTCAAACAAATTCAAGGTGTTGATTATGATGAAACATTTTCTTCCGTCGCAATGCTAAAGTCTGTTCGGATTCTCTTAGCAATTGCTACATATTTCAATTATGAGATATGGCAAATGGATGTCAAAACGGCTTTCCTTAATGGAAATCTAAGTGAGGATGTGTACATGACACAGCCTGAGAGTTTTGTCGATCCTAAAAATACTAAGAAGATATGCAAACTTCAAAAGTCCATTTATGGATTGAACCAAGCATCTCGGAGTTGGAATCTTCGTTGTGATGAAGTGGTCAAAGGGTTTGGTTTCATCAAGAACGTAGAAGAACCTTGTATTTACTAGAAGGTTAGTGGGAGCGCACTTGTTTTTCTGCTCCGATATGTAGATGACATATTGCTAATTGGAAATGATGTTCCAATACTTGAGGCTGTTAAATTTTCATTAAGAAAGAGTTTCTCAAAGAAATATTTAGGAGAGGCAGCATATATTTTGGGCATAAAGATCTATAGGGATAGATCAAAAAGGCTAATTGGATTAAGCCAAGACACATACATTGACAAGATATTGAATCGGTTCAATATGCAAGATTCTAAGAAAGGTTTCTTGCCAATGTCACATGGCATTACTCCTAGCAAGGATCAGTGTCCTACACACCTGATGAGCAAGAGAGGATGAGAGCGATTCCTTATGCTTCGGCTATTGGATCCATCATGTATGCCATGCTATGCACGCGCCTAGATGTCTCCTATGCTCTAAGTGTTATGAGTAGGTATCAATCAGATTCTAGTGAGGCTCATTGGACAGTTGTAAAGAGCATCCTTAAGTACCTTAGAAGAACTAAAGATGCGTTCCTAGTGTTTGGAGGTGAGGAAGAGCTCATTATAAAAGGTTACACCAATGCTAGCTTCCAAACAGACAAGGATGATTTCAAATCGCTGTCCAGTTTTGTTTTCTGCCTCAATGGAGGGGCAGTGAGTTGGAAAAGTTGCAAGCAAGAGACATTAGCTAATTCGACGATGGAGGTTGAGTATATTGCAGTTTCTGAAGCTGCAAAGGAAGTTGTTTGGATTAGAAAGTTTGTTTCTGAGTTGGGTGTTGTTTCTAGTGCGTCTAGTCCAGTGGATCTCTATTATGATAATAGTGGAGCTATTGCACAAGCAAAGGAGCCTAGGTCATACCAAAAGTCCGAACATATATTGTGGCGCTATCACCTCATCCGCGAGATCATTGATCGAGGTGATGTGAGGATTTGCAAAATGCACACGGATTTGAATGTTGCTAATCCATTGATGAATCCTCTTCCACAACCAAAGCATGAGGCGCACACTAGATCTATGGGTATTAGATACTTACATCAGTGTCCTAGTGTGTGTGGGAGACTTGAGTCATGACTATGTTTATGTACCATTGAATAAAGTGTTATTCGTTCCTTGAGTAACTGTCATTTACATTGATTAACAATTATGTGACTTGGTTCGTGGAACTCTTTGTTGATTATGATGTTATTCTAAATGATCCATAGTCTATATCATTATGTGGGATAATAATGACACAGACTGGCACATGTATTAATTGATGATCACGTTTCACGGATGATAGATATGGAGATATTAGATTAATAATGTGAACACATGTTAGTGAACATGGTGTTGGACTGACCCACCCCGAGACACTGCTGGGATTATTATTCTATATGTGCCATCAGTTAGTCTCGAGTGGTACACCTGCTAGATCCTTAGACCTAAGATCACCATTGTTTCTCACTATGTGTAGTGGTGCACTTTGGGACTTCCAAACGCTACTCCGTAATTGGGTAGTTATAAAAGTAGTCTTCGGGTGCATCATGAAACATGGAATGGGATGTGAGCGGATCAAGATGGAATTTGCCCCTCCTAAATAACAGGAGAGATATCTCTAGGCCCCTCGAGATAGTCGGATTGGGAAGTGCATGGCCATGCCAATATGATTAAGGAGTTAATCATAATGACTAAAGGTTAGTCATGAATTGAATCCACTATTTGATCGAGTGAATGGTCGAGCTATCGCAAGGGTGGCACGTATATCGCCTTGAGTTCAACTGGTATCGTGTGGCAGAGGGATTAGTATGTGAATGAATGTACCTTGGTTCAGCCGATAAGATCTTTATGTACATTCAGGAGTCAGTATGTCCTGCTAGGTACCGCTGCTGACTTGTGGTTTCGGAAACAGTTTACGTTCATGGCCGTTTGTATGTGAACCTAACGGGTCACACACTTAAGGGGTTGGAATATTGAAAAGCTTGCCTATATGATTGCCTCTGGTGCAAGTGGGAGATTGTTGGTAATATGCCCAAGAGGCAATCATAACAATTCGGATTAAAGGTCCAAAGGATATTTATCCATGAGCAATTAGGGTACTAATGGGCGTACAAGGTGGAAGTCCATTACCACGCTCTATATATGTGGAAGGGGTCTAGGGGCACCACCACACCATCTTGCCAAAACCCTAGCCGTCACTCCCCACTCGACCTACACCCAAAACCCTAGCCGGGCGCGCGGTGCTAGCACACCGGCACACGGCGTTCCATCCCTGCACGTGTGGACTCCGTGGAGGCGTTGCTGTTGTTGCTGCCATACTGATCGGCTGCGGCAACGCGAGGCTGCTGCTAGGACGAGGACGTGGAGATCGCTTTGTGGGACGAGATCGACTACTTTCTCTACATCGACGCGGACTACGTTGGACCGGATCTACTCCAACTTTTCTTCCGCTGCGCTGCGCGTCTAGTGGTAATCGATCCATGACTCCTCTACTCGCAAGATTTTTAGGTGAAGCGGTAGATGTAATTGTTATGGCTAGAGTAGTCTATCCCGTTTCCCTTCAATTATATTAAACAAGAACAGGCTTGTTGGATTGCCATGCTGAGCGAGTCTACAAGAGCAGCTCACACCTCCGCCGTCGATTCATCTCGGGACGCCAACTGTGAGTAGAACCGGTCACGCTATGTGGCACGGCGCCATTTACCAAGGCAAACAAAGGCCGCGTGGAGCTCCGGGCGGTGCAGTCCGGCAACGAGGAGCTCTTGTGGGGAGGCGCGGGCCAATGAGGCAGTGGCATAGCTAGAATTTTAGCTTAAGGTATGCCACGATAATTTTTTCATATACACTTCGGTTCAATCAATATATCAATGGTATGATCCATATATAATTCGTCAAACAAATTTCAAATATTGACAAAATAGCATACTATGTCATAATTTAACAATTGAGTCTTAATTTAACAATTGAGTGCAAACGAGTTGCATACATTATAATACAAACATATTAAGTCCAAAATATGTATAAAGAAGCTTACATTACATACCTCTACTAGTTCAAAGATCATGTATGTTCTTGGAAAAGAGATGTAATGCCTCTGTTCCTCTTCATAGTTCAACAATTCTACAAACAAAAAAAAATACATGCATCGATATTTGTTTGAATTACAAGAATATGGATGAAAGAATGCAAGAAAGAATTGGCGTGCATACTTGCGCTGCGATTGCCAGGAATACGACGGGCGATTGGGCAAGCGGCGTCAGGCGTAGCCTGGCCAGCGTGGCCGCTGGGTGCTAATGCCTGGTGGTGGTCGCTTGGCGCTAGCCCCTGGCCGCTGCATGCTGGTCGGCTGGGAGCCTCGGCTCTCGCGATCTTGTTGCCTCTCGGCTGGGGTGCTAGGCAGCAAAAAGGGAAGCCACGGACGCCGGACGGTGGACAGTAGAGGACTAGACGGCGGACGCCAGACGCCAGACAGCCGGACGGGATCGCCGATTGGGATGCGAGTATGCGACGCGCGTAACTGAAACGTCGCGAGGCGGCGAGGAGCACCGGAGGCTGGAGCAGTACTGCAGTAGGGCACGATTTTTTTTTTTCATATGGGCTATATACTTTTTCTTTTAGGACATATAAGCGATATACTTTTTCTTTTAGGACATATAAGCTATATACTTCTATTGGGCTGAATTCTACAGGGTATGCCGCGGCCGGAGGTGGACGACAAGGTTCAAGCAGCGGAGCGAGGGACACTCTCGCTCTCTCTCGACTCTTCCCAACAATAGCGAGCAGGCGATTTCCACGCGACCTTCGTTCCCCTGCTGGATCCATCGTCTTCCCTCGGCCTCCGGCGGCCTCTTTGTCGCTCGTGAGCTGAGGGAGGCGTGGATCCGGTGGATGATGTCTATATCCCCTACTAATAAATTAGGTTTAGGGTTGGATTTACTTCCGGTGAGTGTTTTGTTGGGAGCGTTTTTTCCTCCAAAGCTCTTTGGGTAGCGGTGATGTCAGCGGTGAACGGAGTCTGGTGGTGCTCAAGAGGTGTGCAGAGCATGAGGCCGGCGTTTTATGCGGAGGATTCGACATCGACGAGGTTTTCTATATTGCTTCCTTTTGCGTCGATACTCGATTCCTCTGTGCGCCTATCTTTGCTGGTTGTGCCTGCGTCATAAGTAGAGACGCCGGCTTTGCTACCAAAAACATGGTTGCTGGAGGCTGTAGGATTGCTAAGTCCCTCCAAGGTGATTCCGTAGTCTGCGGCTGCCTTATGAGGTTAGCTTACCATCTCCTCGTATGTACGGGCTGGTGGTCTTTTGTTCCCCTTGCGGGCTTGCTGCTTGTTGACTGGAGTTGGCTGGTGAAGCGACCGGTGTCAGATTTCGGTGTACACAAGGATTGCTCGGGACGTTCAACGAACAAGAAGCACGCTCCCAGTGTGTTACTCATGGGCTTCAAATTTGAAGTTTCTTGGTCGAACTAGGTATCGACCATGAGCTTCATTTTGGTTTTCCTTCATTGCGAGAGGTGGAGGAGGACTGGACTACGGCAACGGTTTTCCTTCATTGCGAGATGTGGAGGAGGACTGGACTACGGCAACGATGGTCAGCAACAGCGACGCGTAGTGGTGCTCCGGTAAAGATTTTATTTTCTACTCAGGGTACCCTGTCAAGGGGCTAGATGTATAGCCTTGTATCAATAAAATCCAACCCTTTCTAAAATAAGTAGTGGAGTGAGGTTGGTACCATAGGATCTACAAACTACGTGCTGTCGTTGGATAGCATGCCGATACTGTTTCGTGCATGAGGCATGAGGCTAGTCTCAATGGGATGTCATGGAATGTTTCGTGGACATTAAATTATATACCATATCAGCAGTTTTGCTAACCTGGTAAGCTAATTATCATAAAATCTAGCTGGCACAGTTACCAAGTCTCATAAAACCTAATAAACTTGCATTCAGCTGGCACAGTTACCAAATCTCATGAAACCTAATAAACTTGCATGAAGGATGTTATGGTTGCACGAAGAATGTTATGGTTTTATCGCATGACACATTATACATTATGTATTGAAAAGGACAGTTTGCATGAAGGATGTTATGGTTGCACGAAGAATGTTATGGTTTTATCGCATGACACATTATACATTATGTATTGAAAAGGATAGTTTTTCATTTATGACACATTATACATTATGTATTGAAAAGGACAGTTTTTCATTTATGACACATTATACATTATGTATTGAAAAGGACAGTTTTTCATTTATTTTTGCTTACGTGATTGTCTTGGAACATTATACATTATGTATTGAAAAGGACAGTTTTTCATTTATTTTTGCTTACGTGACTGTCTTGGAAATATTGACATCAATATGCCTTAGTGAACTAGTGGATTTATGCCTTAGTGAACTAGTGGATTTTGCCTCTTCAGACTAAGCATGGACCAAGGTACTTGCGCACAAACAGTACGCCATGAACTTTAGTCCATTTTATTTATGTTCGAGGGATGAGTGAGTCTGTTTGCTGCTTAGCAATTCTTAATGAATATTCAAAAAATATATAGTCGCAAATTGAACACTTGTTCAGAGAACACATAATATGCAAAAAAAAGAAGAAAATGCCACTTTCTTTTTCCCTACGTTTGCGGAGAGATTACTGTTTTAAAAAAACCAAAACCATCATAAGAAACCATCTTCATTCAACATTTGGGATAAATTACATTAAACAACAAAAAATTACAGTAGAATTTCAAGCAAACAATAGATGATCTTTAAAATTTAGCATCTCACAAAAATTCCCTAAGAACATGAACCGCCAAACATTTCATCGGTGCAGCAGCAACACAACGAATTTGTGCACATGTATATTGGGACTGAAAATCCAATTTCTAGTAACTCCAGTGCTTGCCATCTGCCGTGAGCCACTCCGCCGCAATCCTCAGCACTATTACCTTAAAGGAAAATGCAAAAGTGTAGTTAGGCAGCATCAGGTGTGAAATGCAAGACATGAAATCAAACAAAGAACATAGGGAATCAAAGCAAAAGATAACGACCTCAACACATTTGAAGATGCAACGCATTTGTTGAACATAGGAACTGAAAAACAGCCAAGTAACTTGCCTGCTGCCTGCACGATAAACATGAGAAAGGCACTGTTGCTCCTCTCCTTCCCAGATCCGACAAGAGCGCAACGTCGTCGGTTCAGATCTAGTGAGGATGAAGCACACGGTAAGTCGGGGATGGTGAGGCACCGGCCATGAATGGCGACTCACCTCAGGCCGTTGCTACATGGAGCTCTAGGCATCATGGAACCTCGCGGATCTTGTCGAATCCAGCAACCTCCTCAACGGTGACCACCGGATCTGCCAGATACTCCGCGGCGTAGAGGAGATCGGATCCGGTGAGGGAGTTGCGGCTGTTGCGCCCGAGGCGAACCACGGCCTGCTACCTCCATGGCGGCGTGCGGGGAAGACGGAGAAGCGCCGCGAAGTAGGAAGAGCGGCTGCCGGGATCCCGCTGACCCCGCCACCGCCCGAATCTCCGGCAGATCAGAGAGAGCGGAGAAAGAGAACGTGGGAGAACGAGAGAGATGCGGAGGGGAAAATAACGAGGAGAGAGAATAACAGCAGTAAATGGCACCGGCTAACTTTAATGACTCCGAGCAACTCCGAGCATTCTTAAAAAAATTCTTCCAAAAAATAAGGTATTAAGGACTAAAACAATTACCCAAAACATATCAAGTCACAGCAGAATGCTAAAAATTAGTCCCCAATATTTCAAATCAGGTCACGTCATCATATTAGGCTCATTTTAGAATCCATTTTTTTTCTAAGCAGCGTCGTCAGGCTTTTTATTTGTCGTTGTCACACGCCGCCAGACTCTTTTTATTTCTGACGATCATAGACTACGAGACCCAAGCCATCATCACGATCGCACGCAGCCAGGCCCAGGCTATTGTCATGCTCACACCATACCTCAGGCTATCATCATGACTCGCGATCACACCGCAAGACCCCAGGTGCGCACGGCATTCTCTAAACATCGGCAGCCCTGCGCAGGGTCTATGTCTAGTCCCGGTCACGCCGCTCGGGGAAAGCCTCCGCGCACTGTGCCGTGCAACGCCGGCAGCCCTGCATCTGGTGCTAGATTCGTCATCCAAGATTCGCTATGAGTCGACGAAGCTTTTCGTTGCATCTGGTGCTGGATTCATCGTCAGAAGATGACGATGATAATTTCATCGTCAGAAGATGACGATGATAATTTCATCGTCTCTGTTACTCATGTGGCCGTGAATGCGGATGAGTCCGATGATGCAACAAAACGTCGTGGTTCTATCATAGGTCATTGAGTACTTTGGCGAGACAGACAGGCAGGGCATCAAAGGTTGTATCAAGATTATTTTTCAAATGATCCTACTTACGGACATAATTATTTCAGACGACGGTACGTAAACAATAGATTTATTTCGACTATTTTTTTTTCAAAAAATCGTATTATACATGTGTCTCGTTACTCTTGATATGCAGGTTTCGAAGGAGGTGTACACTGTTTGTACGCATATGGAATATCGTAGAGCAACACGATGAATATTTCGTGCAGAAAAGAAACGCTGCTGGTGTACCTGACCTTTCTAGTCTGCAAAAGATTACTGCAGCATTTCAGATGTTAACTTATAGAGTAGCAGCTGATGCTACAGATGATTATGTCCGTATTGGTGAGAGTATTGCTATTGAAAGTCCGAGAAGGTTTGTCAATGATGTTGTTGAGGTTTTTGGAGATGAGTACTTCAGATCACCTAATAAAGATGATACTGCAAGGGTCCACCATCGATGCAAGGGGATCCGAATCATCGACGTCAGGTGTAGCAATCGGAGGACGGGGTGGTACTACACCTTCAATTCCACCTCGCCAGTCACCACCGCGCGGCCAGGCCATGGTCTTCACCCATGGCACTAAGCAAAAATCGGCCACCACCAAGCCATTGGGGGTTGTGGCCGTGTACAGGCCCATGGGGCATCCTTGCCCCGCTGCTCGCCCCGCCGCCAGCAAGCCCAGGGCGCATCCTTGCCCCGCCGCGGCCGCTGGAACTCCACCCAAACTGCAGCCGCTGGCGCTCGCCCTGGCCTACCACCGCCTAGCGCTTGCCCTCCACCAGGACCGCCGCCTAGCGCTCGCCCCAGCCCGCCGCCGCCTGGTGCCCCTCGCCCCGCCGCTGGAACTCAACCCGGAACACCGCCACTGGCGCTCGCCCTCGACCAGGACCGCCGCCCCGCGCTCGCCTCGGCCCGCCGACGCCTGGCACCCCTCGCCCCACTGCCGCCTGGCGCGGGAAGAAGCTATGCGGGAACAGGCTCTGTTGCGCATGCTGGAATAGCGATTGGGGAAGAAATGGGGACGCGAAAATATACGCGGTGCGGGGTTGTTTTTTAGCGTCGTGAAAAGATTGGGAGAAGTTTAGGGGAACTGTTGGAGTTCCTTTTTTTATTTTTCCTAAAAAATCTATTAGGGGTAAGATTAGTGTCTCTTGGAGATGCTCTAATCGCTCGTCTAATTACTCACTCTCTTTAATCTGTGCGGCCATTGATTTTGGATCTCACGGTGAGGAAGACGAGCTCCCTGGTAGAGACCCTCCGGTAGGGATTTTTGACATCAATGGACTAGCTAATGGTGTTTTGTGACGGAAGAAAATTTAGTGGGGATAGTGCGCACAGTTCCTCCAGTGCGGACCCGCGTTGGATGGCTGACGCGTGGACATCCCAGCGATCCGACGATTTCTCTCAGCACTCGGATGGACGCGGCTCTACGTAAGGACAAGACTCGCTCGGCTCTCCAGGCGTGATGGTTCCCCTTCCCTGCGGCTCGGCTTCCAGCGCAAATGAGTGATACAGCTCCCGTTCTTCTCAATGGTTGACGGCGGCGATGAGCCCGGCCACGCACTGCTCGCCAGCCTCGCGGCGCCCCTGTCATGCGCGGCCGTGCCGCTCCTCCACTGCCATCACCTCCCAGTGTCTTCGCTCCTCCGCGGCCTCCCAGCTCTCCAGCACCTCCGACAGGATCGCTGCGCACCGCCTAATCGAGCCGCTCAGGACCTCGTCGTTGTCAGAGCTCTCGCCGCTGCCGCCGTGATCGTCGTGATAGTATTCACCTAGCACATGATCGACAGAAGTAAAGCATCATTAATGGTGCCAGCAGTTGCATCTGGTTTGATATGTGGTGATGGACTTTTGATTTTTCCCTGAATCCTTGCTTGCCTTGGCCAAGATCAGTCATCATTGTGCTTGGCATTCAGGCCTACACACTAGAGGAGTACAAACAATCTCGGCACCTGACAGCAGTTCCATGTCCAATCTGAAGAGGTATTGACATGCTAAATTTTGTTAGTAAGATAGTCAGGATGTGATACATAGGAGAAGCAGTACATATCTGGATGTTACCTACATATAATGATGTAAAGTGGTGTTGCAGTGTAAAAAAATCATATGCAAGGTGATTCCTCATATCAGACCAATGGTACTCGCCAGTGGTGAGTAATGGATGGGGGAGCTACTCCCCGATTACCGGAACCCACAGGTTGCAGTATACCAAGCATCTTCCAAGCCCAGTTGATCCTATTGTCAATTGTCAGTTTCCAGCTGCTTTTGGTAAAAAGAAATGTAGTCACATATATGGCAATGAAGATTCATCGAGTTTTCAGATGATGTATGCCAATGACTGGTTAGCAAACCATGTACATAAAACTGAATACTTTTGCCATAGCCTGGATCAACAAAGTGCAATGTAGTAAGAAGCAGGGCATCCGATACAATTGTAAATTACCAGTTGCCATCTTTTTTCAGAAACAAAATGCTATTAGTTGATATGATAATACAGATTCAGTGGTATGGCTGTGAATAGTTAGAAAAAATACATACTATTTAACTCTTAGGGTGTTGAATATTATTCAACGCACCGGTGGAGTGCCGCTGCTCCAATCAGCCGGCTGCATGTTGCATGCTTTATTCCACCCCTCTGTCAATGTAATCAAGAACAAGAGACGCGGCATCATGGGCACGGCGCGGCGCATTTCAACCCCGAGTCGCCGGAGAGGAAGAGGAGGCGACCGTCACTGGATGAGCTACGGCCAGGGACAGGGAGCAGCACGCCGCCAGCGCTCAGAACACACGGCCATTACTGCCAAGAACAACGGCACCGCCACCGCGAGGATGACGACGATCACGCCGGCGGCGACAAGCGAGAGCTCCGACTCCGAGTGCTCCGATAACAACGAGGTCCGATCGGACAGTGCGCGGTGATCCTGTCAGAGGTGCTGGAGAGCCGGGAGGCCGTGGAGGAGCGGCGGCACCAGGAGGTGATGGCGGTGGAGGAGCGGCAGGGCCGCGTGCGGCAGGCGTGCCACGAGCCCGGCGAGTAGTGCATGGCCGGGCTCGCCACCGCCGCAACCATTGAGGAGAACAGGAGCTGTGTCACTCATTTGCATTGGGAGCCGAGCCGCAGGGAAGGGAAACCATCGTACCTAGAAAGCCAAGCCAGCCTTGTCCTTGCGTAGAGCCGCGTCCATCCAAGTGCTAGGAACCGAGTCCATAGAAATCGTTGGATCGCTGGGACATTCACACGTCAGCCATCCAACGCGGGTCCGCACAGGAGGAACTGTGCGCACCGTCCCCACTGAACTTTCTTCCTTTGTGACATCTACAGGGGGACCCTTTGCAACAAGATGCGTGTTCTGATGGATGCAATGTGAGTTTGGTTTCAGGCATATCCACCACTAGAGTTTACTTCAAATTCAGTTTTCGGCTATTATAAATATCAGGGAACTTGGTTTTAGTCAGCTGCCGAGTTTCTGCCGAGGGATGTGAAACCACCAATGAAAATTTCTTTGTATAGCAGGACTGGTGTTTGGCGAACAGTTTGAGGCTGGTCTACAACGAACCGAAAGATATAAAAAAATCAACATACCGTGAGAACAAGGTTTCTCAGCTTTGGATGGCAAGATGGCATGCTCTTTTAGTTATGCAAGCAAGACTATTTCAATTAACATGCCTAATTGTGGACTTGTGGTGCTTAATGTAGATGATATATGTTTATGTTTCGTAGAACAAGTTAACTTGGAATGATCGATGGCGTGGTCCCTTCACTGCTTCACCCCATGTCCACGGCGTATGCTGGGATGTTCTCATATGATCATCTTAGCCTGCATCTTTTTTCTGCTACGTCTATGTACAAACCAAGACTTGTATTCTTCAGAACTCAGAAGCATCAGGTATTGATGTAGATTACCCCATCATCACCTCAAACAAATTAAATATTAAACCAACTTGCAACACACTACTGAAGGGAGTTCAAGAATTGCTTTAATTGCTTTGGACAGGGAAGCCAAACATCCACACTCCATAGGCGACTAGCTCAATCATACAGGTATCTGCACGTTTATTTTGTACTAAGCAATTCTTTGAGCATGTAGCTCGGACAACAAGAGCCGTGCAACCAGCACCACATATGCTTACAAAAGCAGTGGACTCTATGATGAATATGAATTAGAAAGCAAGGGATGCTGTTTTGTCCATAGTAACTGATGGCCAACAAAGTTGGAGCAGGCTTAATACTGAAACTCTGAAACAAAGAAGCATCAAGGCCAAACAAAGATCAAAGGGTCTGAGAGGAGACAATTTGGTACAGTGGGCATCACGGCAGTATAACTTGGGTTTCAGATCAATAAACGTAAGAATGTTTGCCTGCTTTGCACAAGAAATCTTTTGCTTTGCAACAGAACGACAGGCTCTGCTTCTTGCACTTATTGATTGATTCCATCAAGAATGTTGAACACGATTGGAAACTATATAATAAAGGCAGAAATTTAGTGCGGCCAGCAAGTAGCTTGCTTCCTTTTCTGCTACGTACAAAGGACTTATATTCTTCAGAAGCATCATGTAATGCAGTACCCCATCATTCATCCCAATTAAGCAGTAAACCAACTTAAGTTATAAACCAACTTGCGGCAAACCACTGAAGGGAGTTCAAGAATAGTTTTGGATATACGTAGCTTCACATTTTATAAGGCTCCTTGAGGAAGAGCTAACACCAGAACAGATGCTTACCAAGCATCACTGGGATTCATGTCTAGATGATGAATCACAGGGACGACACGCTGTTTTATCCGAAGTAGCTGGGGGGCAACCAAGTAGGCAAGCCTTATAATACTGAGTCTGAAACAGATTATTTGGCACTACTTTGGTTTCAGGATCAAGAGATTGAGAATGTTTGCCTGCTATACACCAGAAATATTTTTGCGCTTATCAATGATGATTGATTGGTTCTATCAAGAATGCTGAACGCGAATTGGGAACTATATAAAGCAGAAATTTACTGCGGCCACTGCTAACAGTGAGTATAATAAGATCCAACAGAAGCAAAAAATCATAGTATAATAAGTTCAAACAGAAGCACAAATTAGACAGCCAATTTTACCAAGAAAACAAGAACGAACCTAATTCGAATCATAAGGAAATTCCCAAAAGCTAGCTGTTCAATACCAAAACCGCTCTTATCTTAATTCGTGCATGCCAGATTGATGAGTATTGAGTAACATCTAAGCGTTCAGAGATGCATCATCCACTAACGACTAATGACACTAGCCTATCAATCAAACACAGCAAGCTTCTGGTACTCCGCGCCTGATATCGCTGCCGCCATGACAGCCTCCGGACTCACCACGCCATCGTTCTCCAGGAACAGCTTGACCAAGTTCTTGGAGAAGCCGCTCACCATCGCGACTCCCGGCTGCGTAGACGTCACCGGGGTGGACACAGTGTCCCTCAGGTTCCAGAACACGATCTGCGGCACCGCGTCGCCGTACCCGGCGTCCTTGAACTTGCGGCAGATGACTTGGTAGTCCGTCTCCCAGGGGTTTGCCGACGCCTGGTCGAACTCCATGTCGCTGAACACGAAGATAGTCCTGATCATCTTGTCCTTGGGCAGCCGGCCGTCAACCGCCGTGCGGAGGATGCGGTCGAACACTGCCTGGAAGTTGGTGTTCATGTTCCACTGCATGCGCTTGATGAAGCTCATCTTCTGGGTGAGGGTCTTGCCCTCGATCTTGTGGATCTCGGGGGTCTCGCTGAACGTGATAACCCTGCCGGCCCATGGCTTCTCGCTGAGCTCCGAGATGAGCAGGCCCAGCGCCACGCACACCTCTATTGGCGTGCCGCCCATGCTCCCGGACACGTCGCAGACGGCGATGCAGTTGCTCAGCGACCCCTTCTTGCGGAGGTCCTCCACCATGCGGCGCCACTGCAGCTCCGACACGTCATCTGCCTTGTCGTTGAAGGCGGCGTGCGCGATCTCGTGGGGCAGGAGCGCGCCGGCCGCAATCTTGGCCTTCCCAGCCTCGACGTCCTCGAGGTACTTGTCGAAGCGCGTCTCGTCGTGCTTCTTGAAGAGTGCCTTGTAGCGCCTCATGGCCACCGACGCCACGCGGGTGTAGGGCAGCTCGGACCACCGCTGGGCGCTCATGTACACCTCCGGGAGCTCCAGGACCTTCCGCAGCGGCACCAGCACCTCGCGGCGAAGACGGTGAAGCACGCGGTAGGCGTAGTGCTCCTCCGACAGGTCGGAGTAGTCGGGGCTGGAGTCGCGCGGGAAGAGGCGGCGGGCGATGGCCTCACAGAGCAGCGTCGTCCTGTCGAACGACGAGCCCGGCGTGGGGCACCACTTGGCGGCGAGCCCGATCTTCCTCTTCTTGCCGCCGGGGGCGAGCTGCTCGAGGTCGGAGGCGAGGAGGTCGGCGAAGAACTGCGCGACGCAGTCGAACAGGAAGCGGTAGGCGCCATCGCCGTAGTACGTCTCCAGAGATTGCACGGCCAGCTTGGCGACCTTCCGCACACCCTTCGTCATGGGGATCTCCTTGTTATCCACCTCCATCGCCTCGGACTTCTGCTCCACGACCACCTCCTCCTCTGTCTCCATGGCCGCGGCAGCAGAGGCCCCGGCTCCAGACTTGTTGCTTCGCTTGGACTTGGTCTTGGGGTTGGAGAGCGCGGCGCTGACGAAGTCCGCGAGCACGGGCGCGGCGGCGGGCTGTGGCGCGGCGCTGTCACCGCGGGCGCGCTTGCTGCCGGCCAGTCGGGCGGCGCGGACCTCCGCGACCTTGCGCCTGATCTTCTCGGTGGCCACATTGTCCTTGGCGAGCTTGCGGACGTCGGGGCCGTGGATGAGGCGGTAGAGCAGCTCGGGGAAGTCCTTGAGGTAGCCGAACTCGGCGAGCGCGGGGAGGTTGCAGGCGAGCGTCTTTGGGTGGCGCTCGTGCAGCCAGAGCGCGGCGGCGTAGAAGCCCTCCTTGTCGGACTTGCCCGTGCCGCGCACGCCGCGGAGGTTCGCGACGAGCTTGAGCGCGGTGAGCGGGTCGTGCGCCCAGGCGACGGTGACGAGCTGCCGCACGCGCTCCGGCGGCGTGTCGGGGACGACCTGGAAGAAGAGGTCGAGGCAGGCGTTGCCGGAGCTCGCGTAGGTGGCGGAGTTGTTCTCCGTCAGCGTCATGCGGGGCCCCTTGCCGACGTCGAAGGTGGCGGCAGGGGCGTTGTCGTTGAAGCAAGCGTCGAGGAGGTCGAGGAAGGGGTGGGAGGCGGGGGCCTCCGCGGCTGCGGCGGCCTGCGCCGCCGGGCGAGCCCCGCGGATCACGGGAGGGCCGAGGAGGACGGCGGACATGGCGGGATCGATCCGACGAGACCGGATCAGATCGGTTTCTGCTAGGGTTTAGGTGGGCGCTAGCGGAAAACGACGGCGAGAAATCTGAGGGGGTTCGACTCGATTCGCCGTGGGCTTCGATCGCGCTCTGCTATATAGGACCGGGCGGCGGCCAGCGGCGGGGGTTCCTGCACCGTACGACGTGTGACGTGTCCCACCAGGACGCGTAGGCGCTACTCCAGCTAAGGCGGTGGGGTAGCATGCGATCGAGACCGTTGATTGAACCGACGTAGTAGGCGGAGGGCTCAGATCGATTGACCTGGCGGCGCATGCCAGGCGAGCGATTTAGCAACCGCCGCCGCCTTCCCAGGCCGGCCTCCCCCAATAAAATCTCTTCGTCGCCGTCGAGCGAAATCCTTGCACGCACCCATCTCATCTCCCATCCGTTCCCTTCGATTCGATCTCGCCGCGATCGGAAACTCAAACCCCTCCTTCGCCTCCGCCATGGCCCCTCCCGCCTCCGCCGCGCTCCTCGGCCCCCCCGTGGCCACCCTCAACACCAACACCGCTGCCGCTTCGGTTCCCAAGCCCACCCGCAGGCTGTCGTCCTCCTCCGAGTACTCCTCGTCCGACGACGACGACATGCCGATGGAGTTCGTCGGCGGCTTGGCAGCGAAGGAGGCGCCGCGGTCCGGGCGGTCGCTCGCCTACGCCTCATCCGGCGACCCGTGCGTCGACTTCTTCTTCAAGGTCGTACCCGGCGCCACCTCGGGCGCCGACATGGCAGCGCTCCTCGACGTCGCGTGGTCCCGCGACGCGCACGCCGCGCTCAGGTTCGTCTGCCACCTCCGCGGCGTGCGCGGCCTGGGCAAGGGCGACCGGGAGGGCTTCTACGCCGCCGCGCTCTGGATGCACGCGCGCCACCCCAAGACGCTCGCCGGGAACCTCGCCACCTTCACCAGGTTCGGCTGCCTCAAGGACCTCCCCGAGATCCTCTACCGCGTGCTCCACGGCGACCGCATGGAAGAGGAGGGCGACCCTCGCAAGCAGCAGCAGGACGGCCGCCACGGCACCAAGCGCCGCCGCAGCGACGGCGAGTTCCAGGCCGCCAAGGAGAAGAAGCGCCAGGAGGAGGCCCAGCTCGCGCGGACGGCGCTCGCACGCTACGAGTCCGACGAGACCTTCCGCTTCCTTTACGACCGCGTGGCCGAGATGTTCGCCGAGATGCTCAAGTCCGACGTCGAGCACCTGCGCGCGGGCGAGACCGCAAAGATCGGGCTCGCCGCCAAGTGGTGCCCGTCGCTCCGCTCGTCCTACGACCGCGCGACCCTGCTCTGCGAGGCCATCGCCCGCCGCATCTTCCCCCGCGAGTCCAGCCAGGAGTACCTCAACATCTCGGACAAGCACTACGCCTACCGCGTCCGTGACCGCCTCCGCCGCGAGGTGCTGGTGCCGCTGCGCAAGGCGCTCGACCTCCCGGAGGTGTACATGTGCTCGTGCAAGTTTAAAGAGCTGCCGTACGCGCGCGTAGCCTCCGTGGCCATGCGCAAGTACAAGGAGGTGTTCCAGAAGCACGACAAGCACCGCGTCACCAGCTTCTTCGACGAGGTGCGCACCGGCCACGCCAGGATGCCAGCGGATGGTGTACTGCCGCACGAGCTGATCACCGGGGCGCTCAAGGGGGAGCACGACGAGGTGGCGGAGCTTCAGTGGCGCCGCATGGTGGCCTCCCTTTCCGCTGAGGGCCTCCTGGCCAACTGCATCGCCGTGTGCGGGCTCTCTGGCGCCGCCGCTGCCGTCGCGGACCAGCCAGCCTCGGCGGCCATCGCGCTGGGTCTCTTGATCTCTGAACTGAGCCAGGAGCCATGGAAGGGGCGCGTGATCACCTTCGACGAGACGCACCAGCTGCACAAGGTGCACGGCACCAACCTCAAGGAGAAGCTGCGGCCACTGGTGGCGGCCATGGGGGCGCACAAGAAGGGCGCGAACCTGCAGGGCGTGTTCAGCAAGATCCTGCAGCTGGCAGTGGCCGGCGGGCTGCGCAAGGACATGATGGTGAAGAGGGTATTCGTGCTGAGCGACATGGACTTCGACGGGTGGACCGGCGCCTCGTCCGCGTGGAAAACAGAGTACCAGGGCATCTGCGACAAGTTCGCCGCCGAGGGGTTCTCTGTGCCGCAGGTGGTGTTCTGGAACGTGGGGACGTCCAAGGCGTCGATGCCGGTGGTGGCGGCGCAGGAGGGCGCGGCCCTGGTGAGCGGCTACTCCAAGAACCTGGTGAGACTCTTCCTGGAGGCGGACGGCGAGCTCACGCCTGCAGCCGTCGTTGCCGACGCCATCTCTGGCCCGGAGTATGACGCACTGGAGGTGTTCGACTGAGGTCTTCCTGTGCACGTGTGTTGCTGATCGGTTGGTGTTGTCCAGACAGTGACGAAATCTCTCTAGTTTGCTATATGCAGCAGGTTTTGCTGATCAGTTCCTTCTGGTAGAACTATACTACTCGTTTCCGTTATGGCATAGTTTGAATCGATTGCTCTTAGAAACAATTCTTGAATACGAAAAGTTATTTTTTTTCGATTGCTCTATGAATTTATTTGGTTTTCAAGCCCTGTCACGCTATTTGGTGTATTGGTTGTTTGGTAGTAAATGGCATTTGCTTAGTTATGTTCTGAATGGACGGCGAGCTCAGGCCGGCAGCCGCCAAAGCCGACAACAGTGGTATACGTTCAAAACTTCACATACAAATGCAAAGAGAACAACTTATACAATCTAATTTACTCTGATCGAACTCGTCAACTCGATCGGTTGGTTCATTTCCGTGGAGCCTGCTAACGCCATGCTCGTACTGCCATCTTCAAAGGATTAGACACTTGTCATACTTTGGAAGTATTGAGGGCACTGTAGTTGGTCAAAATTCCTATGATCTGGTCTATGAACAGTTCCATGGCAAACAGTATAAAAAACAAAGCATTGTAATCTACTATCTTTTTCAAAGAAAAAAAATGAACAACAGTACCACGAAGAGTGAAAGGACCTCTAGTACTGGGAATCAGAGCGAATTAAACAGGTTTAAAATAAAGAAAATATAAAGAAAATAAATTTTCTCTGCTGACTTTAGTAAAAAAATTGTATCACAAAAAATTTATGGGCTGCTGTTTTTCCAAATAAAATGCGAACAATATTGTGAGCTGCCTCTTGAAAACTACATTTAGATCCTTCAGGATCGTTTTGCTATCGAAAAATCATGTTACAGTTCGAATAGCCTTTCAATAATTTTTCTTCCTCGTTGCTTGTTGGAGTAGTCTATGGTTGGAAGGGCAGTTCAATAACAATCCCTATAGTTTTGCTACAATAAATTGGTGCAGTACAAAGTGCCCAAGTCTTCGGTGCATTGCCTCAGTACAGAGTGCCACCCATCGGATCAGACAGAACCTAAGATCCTGAGAGCTATGGTAAATCAGCGTATACGGTGCTGCTAGATTGCTCTCAGCGAAGTTCGAATATTCAGGTGTTTGGACACGAGGGCTCAAAAAGATAATTTTTAGGATGAGTTGCCAATCTTAACCCAAATTATGAGCCCACCCGTCATCCTCTCAATCTCACATTATGTATCTTCTTCTTCCTCCTCAAGAGGTAGGTAGGAGGTAGGTAGCTCGTGCAGGGCCAGTGGCGGACCCCAAGGCGCAGGATGGGGGCCGCCGGTGTGCAGGGCTCAGGCCAGGGGGAGGCGGCGCACTGGTCGGGAGGAGGCCGCGCGGCGGTGGCAGAGCGCGGATCTGGCGCGTCGGCCGGGCGCAGGCCACGCGCGAGGACGAGAGGAGGCGGGGCGTGGGGCAACGCGGCGGCGGCGGGGCGCGGGCCCGTCGGAAGCTGCGCGTCGGCCGGGCGCAGGCTGTGCACGAGGACGGGACTAGGCGGAGCAGGGGGCCACGTTGCGGCAGCGAGGCACGGGCCCAACGGAGGCGACGCGCTGGCCGGGCACTGTGCCGGGCAGCGGTGGCGGTTGTCTGGAGGAGGCGGGGTGCAGGGTCGGGCGGCGGCGGCGAAGCGACGCGCGCGAGGTCGGGAGGACGCGGTGCCCGGGGCCGCGTGGGAGAGCGATGTCGGATAGAGGTGGCGCGTGAGGCCGGACGGGAGGGGCCAGCAGCGGCGTGACTCAGGGTGGCAACGGGGCGGAGCGGGGCTAGGGAGGTGATCCCCGTCCCCGCCCCGCTCCCCGAATCTCATTCCCCGCCCCGGCCCCGAATTGCTTAACGGGGAAAAATGTCCCCCGGCCTCAGCCCCGGAGGATCCCCGATCCCCGATGGGGCCTCGCGGGGATGGGCGGCGAGGCAATGGCGAGGAGTCGAGGATGCGAAGCAGTGACGGCGAGGAGTTGAGGGCGCCTGAAGAGGCCGCACGGCGACAACAAATTTAGGACGGGCGGCGCGAGGACGTGTTGAGGACGGGGCGGCACTGGCGTGGTGAGGAGTCGAGGGAGAGACGGAGAGTGAAGGAAGGAGGAGCGGACTTGCACCTGTGGGCATCGGTGCCAACGTGGTGAGAAGTCGAGAGAGCGCTCTGCAGAGCGCAGCGACCACCGACGTGCTCCCACCTCCCAGGTCCCCAGAGCGGCGGCGCTTGAGAAGTTGCGAGACGAGAGAACTGAGGAGCGGATGGATAGGGTTCGCTGGTTCTGGTGGTTCATGCAAGCGATTGGGATTCTTGGCCTGTCTAGAGTTTTGAGCTGGGCTGTCTTGGGCTGCTTGTTGTTGTGGACTACATATATACTTCCTTTTTATTTCTGGTCCCCATGCGCCTCCACGGGGTAAATTTGGGCGTGTTTGGTGTCCTGCACCGGCGTGAACCAGTGTCATCACATGCACCCTCCTTTAGTTTGGTTGCCTGGTCGACCCTGCGAGCCAGGTCCTGCGCGTGCAAAACACCCCCCGCGGCCAGGCTCCGCAGATACGAGAGGAGCGGCCGTTTCCGCCGAGCCTGGCTCCCGCGGTGCGACGGCGGGCGCGCGGGAGGCGAAAAGTTGGCCGGCGGGAGCTCGCACCATTTTGCTAGGGTTACCTCCCCCTTTCGCGCCACTCACCGTAGATATATCCCCCTCCCCGCCGCCTCCACTCCCCATCGGTCACCATTCATCTTCTTCGCTAGATCTAAGGTGCTCCCCTCTCCTCTCTTCCTCTGGTTTTCATTGATTCGGTTCATCAATTCACATTGTATTGATCCCCTCCCTCCTTCGTTGCTTCCTAGGTGCTCTGGATCTAAGTTCTTGCGCAGATAATCTGGTTCGCCTCCCCCTCCCACCCCCGTGTTCTTGATCTCCTAACCCTAGATGCATCTCTCACTGGTTCTTGTTCAAATCGATGTAGGGATCTCAGATCTGTGTTCCCCGCTTGGTTCGAAGGTACGAATCCATGTTCTTGGTTAGGGTTATTTTTTCCTATTTATTTCTTTCATTTTCCTAAGGTATGAATCCATGTTGCTTAGGGTTCTAAGGTATGAATCCATGTTGTTGGTGCCAGGTTGCAGATCTGCTGACGGTTGTTTGTTCGTCTGCATCATTGTTTGGGTGCTTGCCGTCCTCGTTCGGTATAAGCAATCCTCCCCTCCCTCTCCACCATTTCTGATGAATGCTGGTGCTATCGATGGTGATTGTGTGCGCTACAGATCTGATAATGCTATTTTTTCTGAGCTTATGTCCAAGTCAATGATGTTTTCTCTTTTAACCTGAGCATATGTCCATGCCAATGTTGATGCTTGTTTTAATCTGAGAATTTGTTCAATGCCAATGATGTTGTCTCATTATACCTTTAAATCTGAGCATGTGTTGAATGGCAATGATGTTTGTCACCATTTTGTTGCTTTGTTAGTCATGGTAATTGTCTTGTTTGCTTAGATGGCATTGGAGGACCAGCAACGCTTGCTGTTTGCCCGAGCTGCTGCTCTTATCATGGCTATGTATGCATTCTTGTTCACCAGGATAAGAATGCAACATAGTTCAAGGTCACAGATCAGTTATGGCACTTTGAGCACCATGGATGAGGAACGCCAAAAGAACCTGGATAAAATTTACAATTGTACTAATATAGAGTGTGTTGCTATGCTTCGCATGAGAAAAGCACCTTTTTTTGCACTATGCAACTTACTTAGGGAAAGGAATTTGCTAGCAGATAGCCTTCATAGTTGTGTTGAAGAGCAACTAGCAATGTTTCTACATATTGTTGGCCACAACCAACGCTTTAGATTTATTCACCAACATTGGAGAAGGTCAATAGAAATAGTGCATAGATATTTCAAGGAGGTCTTGTATGCTATTGGGGAACTTAGGCAAGAAATGATTAGAGCTCCATCTAATGAGACACCAGTTAAGATAAGCAATAGCCCAAGATGGTACCCATATTTCAAGGTAATAAATTTGTCATGTAGTTTGTAGGTTATTGCTGCATACTTGGCTGCATATCATGTAACAAGCATGTATGGGTTTTCATGTAGGACTGTGTTAGGGAAATAGATGGGACTCATGTATATGCTAGAGTGCCAGCCAAGATCCAAGCAGCATTTAGGGGAAGGAAGCACTACCCCACACAAAATATTCTTGCTGCTATTGACTTTGATCTGAAATTTACTTATGTCTTAGCTGGTTGGGAAGGGTCTGCTCATGATGCTACTATTCTTGCTGATGCACTAGAGAGGGAGGATGGGTTAAGGGTTCCACCAGGTAATTAGCTGAATTGGGTACCTAAATAAAAATTGTAACTTCATAACAATGGACTTAATGCATTTTTGTACTTGTTATAGGAGAATTCTACTTAGTAGATGCTGGATATGCTTGTCGTCCTAGATTCCTTCCTCCTTACCATGGTACTAGGTACCATCTGAAAGAGTATGGTCCTAGGAACTACCCAACCAACCCAAGGGAGTTGTTTAATTTGAGGCATTCAAGTCTGAGAGTTTCTGTTGAAAGGGATTTTGGTGCTTTGAAGAACCATTTTTGCATGATTGATAATAAACCATTTCATCCCTGCAAGACACAAGTGAAGTTAGTACTTACTTGCTGCATATTGCATAATTGGATACTTGGGCATAGGGTTGATGAGGTAGTTCCTGCTGAGTTCTCATGGGTGCCCAACAATAATGCAAGTCCTGGACATGGGGTCCAGATGGATGACAATGCTGTTTGGACTCAAAGTAGGGATGAATGGGCTCATCACATGTGGTCCAATAGGGGCAACTCTCACATCTAAGATGTATCTGTTTTGTATTCTATCTATGTTGAACACTATTGTTTATTTTTGTTCTAAGGCATTGAACAATTGCAATGATGATTTTACTTATTTCATTACACAATATAGCTAAGGCATTGGACATATGCAATTATGTTACACCAATTTTGATACTACACTAGACCTAAGGCTTGAGACATTTGCAGTGATGATTTTATTTTCCCTGATACTTCCTTAGAACTGATACTTCTTTAGAACTAAGGCATGAGACATGTGCAATGATGAATTTTTATTCCTATTTTCCTCTTGAGTGCAATGCATATTGATGACATAGGCCAGATGACACATGCAATGATGTTTCACCAACTATGTTGTTCCTGTTTCTGAGTGGGGGTGTCGCAATTGGAAATAGGAATGGCTGAGGAGATGAATGCTGAGATCCTTGCTGCTAATGAGCTTGTGTTCCCTGGTAGGGTTGTTGGGGCTGTTGGGGATGATGGGCCTGTTGGGGCTATTAGGGTTGTTCCTGGTGGTGCTTAGCAGAGACCTGCTATGAGGTGGACAGATGTGATGTCTGGATTTATTCTTCGCCGCATGTGCCAGCTGATTTCAACCGGTGTCAGGACTGATAAAGGTTTCAAAGAAGTCCACCTCAATCAGGTTGTCAAGGCTCTACATGTGTTCAGTGGCAATGAAGTCACTGGCACACAGGTGTATAACCACTTGAGGAAGTGGAGGTAGAGGTGAGTTAAAATCTCAAAGCTGAGAGAGCTGAGTGGAGCTCTGTGGGATGGGGACAATTCCATGATTGTCCTTGAGGAGGAGCACTAGAATGGCCACATCAATGTATGTAGTAATGTTGCTATTTTCTTTCTTCAATGTTCAGCAGTTTCAGTATCTAACTTCAGTTGTTGTAATGGTAGGCACACCCCAAAGATGCTGAGTACCTGAACAAGCCAATTCATCACTACCAGGAGATGATGGTCATCTTTGGTAATGGTCAGGCAACAGGTAAGTATGCTATTGGGTCAAATAAGGCTCTTGGTAGTCCTTCTGACTTTGCTGACAGCCCAATGAAGCATGACCTGCCTGAGGACCTTAAGAGTGGCAAGCCTGAGGCAGCTTATGTTTCCAAGTTAGAACCACTTGTTGGAAGCAAGAGAAAGAGGTCCATGCTATTAGATGATGATGTCCTTGTGTTCACTGACATGACTGATGCAGTGAACAATGTTGCAGATGCTATACGTTCTATCAAGGTTGAGGATTCCCACCCTGACTTGTACAGTGCACTGATGTACATGCCAGGGTTCAGTGAGGAAGCTCTAATGGTTGCATATGGTCACCTGCTTAACAATAAGGCCCAGGGATCTGCTTTTGTGCAGATGTCTGACTCACACCGTGTTCTTTGGCTAAGTACCTACTTGGACAAAAACTACTACATGTGAGGGCCTGGGCATGGTGGTTGAGCTGGTCTAGTTGGGCAGTGATTCTTTTGGATGAGCTGGTGCAGTTGTGGCTTCTTTTGTGCATACCTGTTGGCTGATCTGGTGGCCTTTTGTGCAGTTGACATGACCCTGCATTCTTTTGGACGTTTGACTTGATCCTGTCTCCTAACTATATGCTACACATATAGTTGCCTGACTTAGATTGGCCTACTATGAAGTCATCTTATTATGTCTGAGTGAGATATTAAACTGAGCATGTGTCTATTGTGCCTATTGTGTCTGTCTGAGCACATGTCCATGCCAATGATGATATGCTGTTGATATGCTTCTTCTTGATTCCTTGCTCATGATATGCTTTTATTTCCTGATACCTTGCTCATGATATACTTCCTGTTTGATTCATATGTTGCCTGTGCCTGATCCTGTCTGTTGATGGTTCTTGCTTGTTGATTTTGGTCTGTTCTTGATCCTTTCTGTCTGTCTGAGCACATGTTCCTGATATGCTTGCTGTGGCCCTTTCTAACCTTATGATGTGATCCTTTGTAATCTTCATATCATATGCATCTTTATATTTATATATGTTACTAATGTTTCATGAATTGTAGACATCTATGGCCTGGTATGTTGTTCATGTTGGCCGACAACCTGGAGTTTACTCCAATTGGGTTGATGCCCATGCTCAGGTCAGTGGCTACAAGGGTGCTTGCCACAAGAAGTACAAGTCAAGTGAAGAAGCATTTGCAGCCTTCTACGGTCTTCAAAACAAAGAGGTCAAGCCAACTGCATCACATGAACCTGTTGCTCCGAAGAAAATGGAATTATGGAATGTTAAAGATGTAATTATAGTTGCTCAACCTTTTTGGTTTGCAAGTTGCTGTAATGTCGATCACGTTTGCAAGTATCTGTCATTGTAGTTATGGTTACCTCCTTGTGCTGAACAAGGCAGTGGTATTCTTACCACTGCATGCAGGGGGTAACCTCATCTTGTTGCATGTGACTAACCAAACATCATTCCCTGCATCTATTCTTTTAAATTTGGAGTACATTCAGGCAACACAACACTGTCTTTGACGAGCCTGGCTCATTGCACGCACTCAACCAAACAAGGAGGTCTTGCATGCGCTCGACTTGGCTCCGGGGAGCCTAGCTGGCTGGTACGAGCCAGGCTACCCTCGTCCAGGACACCAAACATGCCCTTTGCCTCCCGGCCCCGCCATGCCAACATTTCAGGCCCCGCTCCATCGTCCCCGCGGGAAAAAACGTCCCCCCATCCCCGTCAAATTCGGGGCGGGTCACCGTGGGGCTCCGTCCCCATTGGGGATTTTGCCACCCTGAGGCGTGACCTAGGCGCAGCATCAGGATGGGACCGGGCGCGGTCGGGTGCGGACTGCGGAGGCATCGGGTGTTCAGATAAAAAAATAAATGAACCGTTTTCTTGGGTTAGGATCTACGAGGGTCCTGCAGTTGCGAATGAGCAAATAAATGAACTATAGCTCCCTCAACTCCATGAAGTTAGGCTGCTCCATGAATTGGTGGAGTTGGGATGTTTAGCTAGCTCTACCCAACTCAAGATTGGAATTTGGAGTTGGAGCCATATTAAACAGGCCTGCTCAAAGTTAGTTTGGCAGCTGGAGTTAATTAACCCAGGGAATAAAACCCCCACCAGGGAATAATCTGGACACCCTCCGCTTCGTGTAGAATCTCCCTGTTGCAGTTTGGAAGGCAAATTTCAGGGAACCTTTGTACGCTCAACATGAACGCATATTTGCTACGTAAGACAACATACTTCCTTTGTACGCTCAACATGAACGCATATTTGCTACGTAAGACAACATACTTAGCCACCACCATAGATTGAAAAAAAACACATATGCAAACTCATGAAAAAACAAAAAAACAAGTAATGGAAAAAAGTGAGCAGCATGAGAAATCATAAAACACACAAGTAAAGTGAGAAAGTGAGAAAAACTGCATCTAACATTATGGAATGATGAATTATTCAAGATAAGTCGATTCATGCAAAATTTAGTTCAAATACCATCAAGCTAGTCCATTCATCTTTATGTCGCAGAAGGTCATCTCATTCACAAACCGGACAGACAATAAAAGATAAAATGGAATAAAAGTCACTTCACTGTGAACTTTGGCACTAAGAATTTATGACTTTAGCTCCAAGCTTCATTGGCCCTGCCATTGCATTTTCCTTCTCCTTTTGTTCCCAAGTGACATAAAAAGGCAACAACATAGAACAAGGTAGCAGGGTTTCTCAGATCATACATTGCGAGCACTACAAGTAACACAAAGAAAATGGTTAGCTCCAAGTTAAGCTTCCAACTCCAAAATCTGAAGGAGGGAGTGGAACGAGAGGTCCACCTGGGAGTGGTCATGGAGGAGGGAGAGGAGAGCGTGTCAGATTGTCTGCTCCCTACGTGAGCCCACGCCTAGGATCTTCCTCCGTTCATTTTCTCCATTCGTGGTTGCAGTCTCCACAGATCTACAAGAAAAGGTGTCACGTGTGAGAGGAGAGAAGAAACCCTAGTGGGGGCCAAGGAGATGTGGGTGGAGGAGGAGGTGGCAGTGGAGTCAATGGTGCAGGAGAAGCTGGGGACGCGACATTGAAGGGGGAGATCAGCAGGTGGCGGTGGCGCACTCTTGCTCGTGCGAGCCGAGCGGAGCGAGAGGAGGGATGGGGAAATGGGGAGCGTTGCATGGTCTCCGTAGGTCGGGCATGTTTCCGCGGGGAATTTAGGCTCGCTCAGGTTGGTGTCCCCCATGTAGCAAGCTTCTAAAGGCGCCGATTCGGTGGCCCGTGGAAACAATCCATGCGGGTTTCCTCCGCAAGGGAAAGGTTGGGAACCCTGCGGGGAAGCAGGCTGCCAAACTAGCCCTCAGGGTCCGAGAGCCCTCCAATCCTAGGCACTTCAATAGATTAATCCATAAGTTTTTTGATACTTTCCCTCACAAGAAACGGAAGTGTCGACTAAGCTGTCATCAGACACTGCTACCAATCTAATCTAAGCCGTCCCTGCTCTAGGAGTCCAACACACACAAAAAAAATAGTACTACTCCCTCCATTTCTAATAGTTTGCCATCATTGACATTTGAACATAATGCTTTGACCATTCGCCTATATATAAATATTATTTTTTGACTTGTTTTATCCAAGATACTTTAAGCATAATTAGAATGTTTGTATATTTGTATTAGATTTTTTAAAAATAAAATGAACGGTCAACCATTATGAAAAGAAATATTTAAGAACTGATGGAGTACTAACCATGACGATTAAAACGAATGGGCACCAAAAATGAGACCCCAAACAAGTAGAACAAAACGAACGACCATCTATATACATATATCCACAATTGAACAAACAAACCAACATATTGTGGTTATAACTTGGGCCTATGACAGTCAGTGGTGTAGATCTTTCATGGGTTAAATTATTTTCTACATTATTATAATAAACAGCTCTCTTGCATGCTTGCTTTATGAAAAAAATAAAAGATATTTCAAAGAATAACGTGGCAACTCATAGGACCTTTAACTCATATAAATATTAAGGTAATAGATAGCTCCTGTAGTCGTGTTTACAAATCAAGGGTCTGGTCACGCATTTTAGATATAAGTAACCTAATTTGTATTTTCCATCATTTTCATGACCTGCATATATATTCCTCCGTTGTGATTTCCGGAAACTGAAAGCAAAAGCTGTTTAGCGTTGCATTGGTTTCTGTTTGCTTTCACCCAACCGGTAATTAACCAACGGAACTGCTAAATAAACGAGTTAAGGCTCAAGGGTAACAAAAGCGAGCTAAAACGTGACTATACTTGGCAGCAGCGCGTTAGCTCGCTCCAAACGGCTTTAACCAACCGTGCAAGTACGCAACTACTCCCCTCCCTATATATCACCCCTGCATCCCTCCCATTTCCATCCATCTCACAAATCACAACGCGCACCCGAGGACCGTAGCAAATGGGATCCCTCTGCGACATGAACGACGGCGCGTCGACGGAGCGTGCCTTCGAGGCGGAGCCCCTGCCGACGCTGTCGGAGACGATCACCGTGCGGTCCATCGCGGTGAGCCTCGTCCTCGGGACGGTCGTCAGCGTCGTCGCCATGAAGCTGAACCTCACCTCGGAGTTCCTCCCGTCGCTCAGCATCCCCGCCGGCCTCCTGGGGTTCTTCGTCGCCAGGGCTTGGATACGTGTCAACGACGTCTTTGGCGTGCCGCACCTCCCCTTCACCCGCCAGGAGAACACCGTCATCCAGACGTGCGTCGTCGCCTGCTCCGGCATCGCGTACAGTACGTGTCTTGGCGTGCTGAACAACATTTGAACCGAATTATTAACTACTATTGCTGTAACAAGCACCCGATCGATTTTATTGGTACTTCTTATGATTGTTGCTACGTTTGTAAATTTTATTTAGGTGGATTTGGCACTTACATTCTTGGGATGAGCCGGAAATGGGACAACGGACATGTTGGGAGCGACCAGAAGAACGTTGAAGAGCCCAATATCGGGCGGCTCATGGCCTTCCTCTTCCTCATCAACTTTGCCGGCCTGTTCATGATCGTGCCGCTGAGGGAGCTGATGATCATCCGGCATCGGCTAACGTACCCGAGTGGCACCGCTACGGCTCACCTCATCAACAGCTTCCACACTCCTCATGTCGCCAGGCAAGTTAGGTAAGCAAACTCTGTGAATTATGGTCGGGATGATCATTTGCTCGTCTGCATAAGTGCATATAACCACTGTTTCAATGGAACGATAATAATAAGTTTGCATTTGGTTCTGAACACAGGCAGCAGGTGTTCACGTTGTTCAAATCATTGGGAGCCACCGTCCTGTGGCCTCTTTTCCAGTGGTTCTTCGCCGGCGGGAAGGACTGCGGCTTCCAAGTCTTCCCAACATTCGGCATGACCGCATATCGCCGGGGGTAAGCGAGATGCTTAAGATATACAGTAATAGTTTCCTTAATTTGTTTTGGCGATTGTAATAAAAATGCTGATGATCCATGATGCCAACATACATATCAGGTTCTACTTCGACTTCTCGACGACCAACGTCGGCGTCGGCATGCTCTGCCCGCCGATGATCACTGTCTCGATGCTCGCCGGCTCGATCCTCTCGTGGGGCATCCTGTGGCCGTGCATTGAGACCAAGGAGGGGCAGTGGTACCCGGAGAACCTGGAACCCAGCAGTCTCAGCGGCATCACGGGCTACAAGGTGCTCATCGGCGTGTCCATGATCCTCGCCGACAGCCTCTTCACCTTCATCACGGCGCTGGTCCGGACCCTCTACCTTCTGTTGAAGCGGCGGTCCCGTGTGCAGACGGCGACGCTCGCCGGCCCGCCGCCGGGCCGGTGCCTGTGCGCCACCGAGCGGACCATGAAGAGCTTCGACGACCGGCGGCGGACGCAGGTGTTCCTCCGGGACATGATCCCCGGCGGCGTCGCCGTCGCGGCCTACGCCGCCCTGGCCGCTGTCTCCACCGCCGGCGTCCCGCGCCTGTACCCGCAGCTAAGGTACCACCACGTCGCGCTCGCGTACCTCGTCACTCCGGCTCTCGCCTTCTGCAACGCGTACGGCGCCGGCATCACGGACATGAACCTGTCGACCACCTACGGCAAGGTCGCCCTGCTGGTGGTCGGCTCGTGCGTCGGCGCCGAGCGCGGCGGCGTCGTGGCGGGGCTCGTCGCGTGCGGGATCGTCGCCGCCGCCGTCTCCGGCGCATCAGAGCTCGCGCAGGACCTCAAGACGGGGTATCTGACACTGACCTCGCCCCGCGTCGTGCTGGTGGGCCAGGTCGTCGGCACGGCGCTCGGGTGCGTGGTGAACCCGGTCGTCTTCTGGGTGTTCTACAGGGTGTACGACATGGGCGTCCTAGACCTGGACGACGCCGACGCGCCCTACGCCGAGGTGTACCGGGGCATCGTCGTGCTCAGCGCCGGCAGCCGGCACGGGCTGCCGCGGCACAGCCTTCTCCTGTGCGGGCTCTTCTTCGCGCTGGCGCTGGCGCTGAGCGCGGCGCGGGAGGCTGCCGAGCGGAGGCGGTGGCGCGCCCTGGCCTACATCCCGAGCACCGTCGGCGTGGCCGTGGCGTTCTTCGCGCCACCCAAAATGCCCGTCGGCATGGCCGTGGGGAGCCTGGCGCTGTGCCTGTGGAAGCGCGCCGACCGCAGTGGCGCGCGGATGCTGTCGGCGGCGGTGGCGTCGGGGCTCATATGCGGGGACGGCCTCGGGTCGACGGTGCCGTCCATGCTCACGTTCTTCAAGGCGCAGGCACCGATCTGCATCAAGTTCTTCTCCCAACCTGTGAACGCCGAGTTGGATGCTTACCTCGCAGCACATCCCATGTCGAAGTCGTAATTGTACAAGAGCTCATTTGGAGCATGCCATTTCTGCAGAATATTAGGAGGGAATGCAACATGAATATACCAAAAGATTTGCAAGATAATTTATCACGTTTACTTCTGACCCAAAGTGCAATTCCCTATTCTTCTCAAAAAGCAATTGCCGTCACCTTCAGTGCACTTGCGTCGTGCCAGCGTACCACTCGCCAAGCAAGCGCACTTTGCTGATGGCGTCCGGGTTTGGTCTTTTGGCGTCATCAAGCATTGCATCTAGGGCCGGACGCCGAGCATGAAACTCTCAAGCTGGCTCGGCTCATTCGTGGTTCGGCTCAGCTCGGTGAATTTTTTAACGAACCGAGCAGATATTTTTACTCGTTTTGTTAATGAGCTGACTTGAGCCAGCTCGCGAGCCAAACGACTAAAAGGGTAAAAGTACAACATAGAAAGCTGAGCTGTTAAAGTCGAGCCGAGCCATCAAAGTCAAGCTGAGCCGGCCATATGCTCCATACATGGTGGATTTTATAATTAATTTAGGGTATTATAATAACTATTTTTTATATGTCATATATATTGAGATGGTAATCATAAATTTGCACTCATTAGGCTAACGTGCCAAACCGTCCAGCCCTAATGGCATCACAGAAGTTAGGTGCTTAATTCGTTGTTGCTGGCAAGTAGGATGAAAACAAAGACGCTAATTTTCAATTTCAAGAACCTTTTTCGAGATTTTACCAATTTTGAGGGATAAATGAAAATGGTTATTGGAAAAAGATAAAAATTATCAAAACGATTTGGGTCGGTTCCCATTTTTTTTAAGGTTACCGTTTTGAACCGGTATTTTTTTTAAGGTTACCGTTTTGAACCGGTATTTTACGATGGTTGATATCATGTTGTTCACCTTGACCGTCGTGCGCCTGCTAACCGGCCTATGGGGCCAAGTTCTTTCGCCCCTCAGCCCACTATCATTCCAGCAGCAGTTGGCCAGGAAATCAGACCCAAGCCGAGATTCCCCATAATTTAAAAAATAAAGAATTTTGGACTAGACCCACGTACAACTTTTCAAAATTTATATGTTATTCATTCAAACTCTGAATAACTTAATTGTTTTCCCTAAATTCTTCTAAACTATAATATATTCATTCAACTTAGTTTAATCCCAAAATAACTTGTGTATATTGATTTGTGCCTGTTAAGTCGAAACTTAAGTGTTTATCATTCTGAAATATTGTTTAGATGTGATGGGTCCCGGGAAAAGTCGAAGACACCTAACGCATGAAGAAGCCTTGCATTCTAAGAGCGCCCCATGTACCACCGCGGCCCATCTCTTTGTTGGGATACAAGGTAGGCTACACTAGCGCAAAACAAAAACTTCTACCGCGTAAATCAGGAAAGCTGTCGTATAAGGATCACGGGATTACCACTCGACGCACTGGTGCGGAAGATGTAGATTCGCGTCGATGCAGCGAAGTCAATCAGCGTAGTCATACGTAGTCGATCACGTCGACGTCCAGCAGCTCATCAGCAGCTCATCCACGTCGTCCAGCAAGATCGCCCTCGTGCCGCGGCTCGTCGGCGGCTCGTCGTGGCTCGTCGGCGGCTCGTCCAAGTGCTGTAGGCGCAACACCTCCAAGGTATCCACATGTGCAGGGAGGAAACGTCGCAAGCCGGATTGCTAGATCTGTGAGTTGCAACATGCGAGGGCGTGAGAGGCGCGGCAGATGTGTTTTGCCAAAGAGGTGTAAAACCTAGGGCGCCCCCACCCCTCTATTTATAGAGGTTCCTAACGAGCCTCTGGGTCCGAGACCCATTAGTACTTCTAAACCTAATCCAACTCGGATCACATCCGACTTGGGCTTCCAGCCCCTTAAGTGTGTGACCCTATGGGTTTGGATACGTATAGACATGGCCCGAGTACTCCTACTCGGCCCAATAGTCGGTAGCGGCCTCTAGCAAGACGTGCCAACTCCTATATGCACACGAAGATCATATCAGACGAACCATCACAACATTATATACATGCTATTCCCTTTGCCTCACGATATTTGGTCTAGCTTCAAGCCGACCGCTCTTTCTCGATCCTGTGATTCGGAATCCCTTTGTAGGTTAACTCTTAACCGTACGTAGCATGGTCATGCATTTTCGGATCCGATCACTCGAGGGGCCCAGAGATATCACTCTCAATTAGAGAGGGGCAAATCCTATCTTGATTGACCATGTCTCACAGCATGCTTCTTGATAAACCCGAAAGCTACCTTTATAACTACCCTGTTACGGCGTAGCGTTCGATAGCCCCTAAGTAGGTCGATCCACATCTTGAATACATGCGACAATCTCAGATCTAAGGACAAAGCATATATGTTGTTTAAAGAGAGAACTACTTCTCGTGTTGGGTCAGTCCTAGCACATGTCTCCACATGTGGCCACATTATTAGTTCAACATTTCTATGTCCATGACTTGTGAAACATAGTCATCAACTAATACATGTGCTAGTCTAATATTCATGTGTGTCCTCACATGAACTCCGACTAGGGACAACTTTAGAATAACCATACAAGTAAGGAGTTTCACACACAATTCACATAATTGCAAATCAATTCAAGTAGCCTTTAATGGATATTCAAGGAACACAATACAAATCATGGATACAAATGGAATATCATCATCTCTATGATTGCCTCTAGGGAATACCTCCAACAGTCTCCCACTTGCACTAGAGTCAATCTAGAAGGTACCTAATACACATAGCTCTTACATGCGCATCATGCTTAGCCTACGGGAGTGGTTTTGTCAACGGATCAGAAATGTTCAGATCCGTGTGTATTTTGCATATCTTGATCTCACCACGGTTAACGAAGTCTCGAATGAGATGAAATCGCCGCATTACGTGTTTGTTCTTCTGGTGGTTCCTTGGCTCCTTTGCTTGCGCAATTGCCCCATTGTTATCACAGTAGAGATTCAATGGGCTGGACGCATTCGGGAACACACCAAGCTCAATGAGGAAATTCCTTATCCAAACACCCTCCTTCGTGGCTTCCGAAGCCGCGATGTACTCGGCTTCTGTCGTAGAATCGGCCACCGTCTCCTGCTTGGAACTCTTCCAACTAACAGCACAACCATTTAGCGTGAACACAAATTCTGATTGTGACTTTGAATCATCTCTGTCGGTTTGGAAACTAGCATCGGTGTAACCTGTTACAACGAGCTCCTCCTCACCTCCATAGACGAGGAATATATCTTTAGTCCTTCTCAAGTACTTAAGAATGTTTTTCACCGCTGTCCAGTGACTCTCACCTGGATCAAACTGATGTCTGCTTGTCATACTTAGCGCATATGAAATATCTGGGCGAGTACTTATCATTGCATACATGATAGATCCAATAGCCGAGGCATAGCATAATAATAATCGTTCTCTTTTGCCGGTTTTCCCCCAGTAGTTTGATATTCTTTTGCGACAAGTCATGCTTTATAGATGTGAACACTTCCATCCATGTCCTTTTTCTTCTTATAGATCCACTTGCACTCTATGGCTTTAACACCATCAGGCGGGTCAACCAAGTTCCAAGCTTGATTGTCTCCCATGGACTCTATTTCGGATTGCATGGCACTCTGCCATTTTTTGGAGTTTGGGTCTATCATTGCTTCTGCATATGTCGCAGGCTCATCATTGTCCAATAATAATATTTCCCGCATTTCGCGGAGCCTTACCGACCTTCGTGGTTGTGGCGGTGCTTCTCTTGCCATGGGTATCTCAACTTGTTCTGCTACGTTAGCATCACTCATTGATTCTTGCCCAATCGGCTCATCTTGAACTTCTTCAAGATGCACTGTCTTTTCACTCTTTTCTCCTTTGAGAAACTCTTTCTCTAGGAAAACCCCGTTCCGAGCGACAAACACTTTGCCCTCTGACCGGTTGTAGAAATAATATCCCAAAGTTTACTTTGGATATCCCACGAAAATGCACTTATCCGACTTGGGTGTGATCTTGTCCGACTGAAGTCGCTTGACAAACACTTCACATCCCCAAATCTTTAGAAAAGACAAACTGGGAACCTTTCCAGTCCACATCTCATATGGTGTGGTGTCTTAACTACGGATTTAGATGGTACCCTATTAAGTGTGAAAGCTGCTATTTCTAGAGCGTATCCCCAAAATAACAATGGTAGGTCCGACTGGCTCATCATTGATCGAACCATGTCTAACAAAGTTCGATTACGTCGCTCGGATACATCGTTTCTCTGAGGTGTTCCAGGCGTCGTAAGTTGTGGAACAATTCCGCAACTCTTTAGATGATTGCTAAACTCGTGGCTCAAATACTCGCCTCCACGATCAGATCGTAAGGCCTTAATTTTCTTGCCACGCTGATTTTCAACTTCATTCTGAAATTCCTTGAACTTTTCAAAGGTTTCAGACTTGTGCCTCATCAAGTAGACATAGCCATATCTACTAAAATCATCAGTGAAAGTTATGAAGTATTGGAATCCTCCTCTAGCCATCGTGCTCATTGGTCCGCATACATCGCTATGTACGAGTTCCAACAACTCTACTGCTCTCTCAGGAAAACCTGTGAAAGGCGTCTTGGTCATCTTGCCTAGCAAGCAAGCCTCACATGTCTCGTATGATTCAAAATCAAACGAAGTTAGAAGTACATCAGAATGGAGCTTCTTCATGCATTTTTCACTTATATGACCCAAACGACAATGCCACAAGTAGGTAGGACTCAAATCATTAGGCCGAGGCCTTTTAGCACTTACGTTACAGACAGGTGAACCATCAAGATTTAAAACAAACAATCCATTCACAATGGGTGTAAAAGCCATAAACATATCATTCTTAGAGATCACACAACCATTGTTTTCACTCGCAAATGAATAACCATCCTTCATCAAGCATGAAGGAGACAAAATGTTTCGACTTAAACTAGGAACGAAATAACAATTATTCAACTCCATAATAAATCCTAACGGGAGGTGGAGTTGTATCGTCCCGACGGTCAACGCAGCAACTCTTGCATTATTGCCCACGCGGAAATCAACTTCTCCTCTTTCCACGCTTCTACTTCTTATCATTCCCTGCATCGAATTGCAAATATGAGCAACCGATCCGGTATCAAATACCCAAGAATTAATAATTGTATCAGCGAGAAATATGTTGTCTATAACATTAACAACAAGCGTACCTGAGGTAGAAGTACTCTTACTTCCACCATTCTTCAACGAAGCTAGGTACTGCTTGCAGTTTCTCTTCCAGTGACTAGGTTTGTGACAATAAAAGCACTCTTTATCTGGAGCAGGTCCAGCTTTAGCCTTGAGCGCTAGGTTTGGCTTGGACACTCCAGCCTTACCCTTCATCTTCCAAGAATTGCTCTGCTTCTTGAAGGTAGGCTTGTTCTGTACAGCCATCACATGGCTGTTGCTAGTGCTTTTCTTAATGTCAACCTCTGCTATCTTGAGCATACCACACAGTTCATTCAGACCCTTGTCCGTCCCATGCATATGGTAGTTCGAGATGAAGTTCCCATAGCTAGGCGGAAGAGATGAAAGAATGAAGTCAGTGGCCAACTCTTTGCCCATTGGAAAGCCTAGCTTCTCCAATCGCTGAGTGTAACCAACCATCTTGATTACATGTGGTCCTACTGCTACGCCTTCTGCTAGCTTGCACTCCAGAAAGGCTTTGGACACATTGAACCTTTCAGTCCTAGCCTGTGTCTGGAACATGTCCTTGAGCGCCACGATCATATCGTGCACCTCATGATTTGTTTCGAACTGCATCTGCAGCTCGGGTTCAATGCAAGCAAGCATAAGACAGCTTACCTCAAGATTAGCATCAAATGCCTTCTTGTAAGCAGACTTAACGGCAGCAGATGCATCATCAGCAGGTACTGGTGGTAGTGGGGTGTCTAGAACATCTTCCTTTTTATCGGTCCTGAGAACAATTCTCAGGTTACGGATCCAATCCGAGTAGTTTGTTCCATTCAACTTGTCCTTCTCAAGGACCAAACGCAAAGCAAACGGTGTGGTGTTGCTAGGTGCCATTTAATCTACAACAAAAGTAATGCAAAATACACTAAGACAAACGTATCCATGACAGAGAAAATCACATTAAACTATTTTAACAGAATCTACTCCTACTAAAATCAATATCCCTCTATTGATACTTAGTGATTCAGGATCCACAACTAACAAGTCTACTAGTGAGCTTTAGCATCACCGCTAGCAAACAAGGTAGATTGGTAAGCAACTTTTGCTAATTATATCACATATGACTCCTGTTGTTGGGTGACATCTCCATGTCTCGGTGCCCAACCTTTATGCCCCAAGGTCCTTAACCGTTAAGTTAACCTTGTTAAGCAAACACCCCCTTATGCGTGTAAGTGTCCGACACAAATCCGTCTAATCAAGGAAAACTAGTGGCACCCTAATTTCATAGACCCACCACTAATTGTACAAGACATGGGATGGTGCAAGTTTTAGTTTGGAGGGCATACTAACTTAAACTTTGTGAGGGATCGTTCCACTTCTAACATCACAGCATGCAGAAAGTAAAACATAAACAGAATAGCATTCACACAGTTGTGACACAGTATGACCCGTTTTCATATGGTGATCTTCATCTCCAAAGAACCTGTTCACCATGGTGATCTCCATCTCCATGTTCTATGTGCGCCACCCTCCTGGTGATGAGTCCTCCAAGAACTAGAATATGCTATTACACCTAATAGCTAGTAAAGAAGCTAGTAATGAAGATTACATAGTTGCTTGGATCATCACAGATTGGTACGCAGACCATTAAATACATTAAGGTGACAACACATATGGCTCCTGCCGTGTTGCCGTACGCGCGACACACAGGTCACGAATGAGTTACACACATGCATCACATACACAAAGGGGCCATACTGATCACAAGATACATACATCCTGCAAAACAGAGTTAAGCGTCCTAATGTTCCAAACTTCGGAGGCCCGAAACTCCATTTTCCAAGCCGAATTTGGGAAATCTAATTTCACCGAAAATGGCAAAGCCATTGAATTTCATGTGTAACTTTTTCTGTAGATCAGTTTTCATATAAAATTTGCCCCGATCCGAGATCATACCGAAAAGTTACGGCTGATTTACCGAAGTATACGCACACGGCAAAATCCCGACCCCGGCAGTAGATCCCATCTACTATTGCACATCTCATGCGCCTGGCGTATGAACCTGGATTTCGATTCGACCAATCACATTGATCTTCGCTCATTGCAACTGGAATTACGTGTATCACTTAACTCCGATGGCGGAAACCCGACCGGTAGGAGTATGTCGTTATACTACCATTGCAGCAAGAACACGAAACCAGGACATAGATCAAATTGAAAACTCGCATATCTCCATATGCATACATCCCAAATCCAAAACTAAACAGCTACGACTCTGATACCACTATTGGGATACGAGGTAGGCTACACTAGCACAAAAAACAAAAATTCTACCGCGTAAACCAGGAAAGCTGCCGTATAAGGATCACGGGATTACCACTCGACGCACTGGTGCGGAAGATGTAGATTCGCGTCGATGCAGCGAAGTCGATCAGCGTAGTCATACGTAGTCGATCACGTCGACGTCCAGCAGCTCCTCAATAGCTCGTCCACGTCGTCCAGCAAGATCGCCCTCGTGTCGCGGCTCGTCGTCGGCTCGTCGTGGCTCGTCGGCGGCTCGTCGTGGCTCGTCGGCGGCTCATTGTGGCTCGTCGGCGGCTCGTCCAAGTGCTGCAGGCGCAACACCTCCAAGGTATCCACATGTGCAGGGAGGAAACATCGCAAGCTGGACTGCTAGATCCGTGAGTTGCAATAGGCGAGGGCGTGGGAGGCGCGACAGATGTGTTTTGCCAAAGAGGTGTAAAACCTAGGGCGCCCCCACCCCTCTATTTATAGAGGTTCCTAACGGGCCTCTGGGTCTGAGACCCATTAGTACTTCTAAACCTAATCCAACTCGGATCACATCCAAATTGGGCTTCCAGCCCCTTAAGTGTGTGACCCTATGGGTTCGGATACGTATAGACATAGCCCGAGTACTCCTACTCGGCCCAATAGTCGGTAGCGGCCTCTAGCAAGACATGCCAACTCCTATATGCACACGAAGATCATATCAGGAGAACCATCACAACATTATATACATGCTATTCCCTTTGCCTCACGATATTCGGAATCCCTTTGTAGGTTAACTCTTAACCGTACCTAGCATGGCCATGCATTTTCGGATCTGATCACTCGAGGGGCCCAGAGATATCACTCTCAATCAGAGAGGGGCAAATCCCATCTTGATTGACCATGTCTCACAGCTTGCTTCTTGACAAACCCGAAAGCTACCTTTATAACTACCCTGTTACGACGTAGCGTTCGATAGCCCCTAAGTAGGTCGATCCACATCTTGAATACATGCGACAATCTCAGGTCTAAGGACAAAGCGTATATGTTGTTTGAAGAGAGAACTACTTCTCGTGTTGGGTCAGTCCTAGCATATGTCTCCACATGTGCCTACATTATTAGTTCAACATCTCCATGTCCATGACTTGTGAAACATAGTCATCAACTAATACATGTGCTAGTCTAATATTCATGTGTGTCCTCACACAAATTCCGACTAGGGACAACTTTAGAATAACCATACAAGTAAAGAGTTTCACACACAATTCACATAATTGCAAATCAATTCAAGTAGCCTTTAATGGATATTCAAGGAACACAATACAAATCATGGATACAAATGGAATATCATCATCTCTATGATTTCCTCTAGGGCATACCTCCAACACTCTTGACCTCCCGAGGTCCGCTAAAATAGGTCGTGGCCCGCCGTACTACCCACCTCGGAGGTAGGGCCCGCGTGGGGCCCGAAGCGCTTCACCTGCCCCTTGACTAAGGGCAACCGAGGCCATACCTGGAGCATTAAATACGAAACGTGGCACCCCTGCCCCTCCATGATGGCCCATGCGGGGATGCGACCTGGTAGAGGGTGCCGAGCTCTAATCAGGGGATCCAAAGGTGAGGCTACACCCTTCGGATTGCATTAGGACGGCCAGAGGGAAGAGGCCACACAGCCCGTATGCGCGCATAGGTGTTAGGACGTCATCATGACCAACCCCTCCGTGATGGCCCATCAGGGGTAGGGTAAGGCGGTCATGGGAGGCCTGCCACAAGCTTAGCGTATGAAGCGGGGCCCAGGACAAGACCTCACGACGTCCAGCGGCCATGAGGGCATCCAACAGGTTGGGGAAAGCTGGGGCCCCGCCGCTGACCTGAGCCTGCTTACCCGCTACAGGTACAGAGGCCAACAACAGTGTCCGTCCCGTTCTCTGCCATGCGGTTGGCGGACGGGACAGAGGCATGACCCGGTGCAGACCACGTCACGCGTAAGCACTCCATGCTGCACAGGGGATATTATGCTAACTGTACGAACCTAATGCCGACAAAGGGGAACAAGAGAAGAGGGTCCCATAGAAAGGGACCCACACCGCCATCTCGAGCCGCACCACTCCGACCACCAAATGGTCCCCGACCTCTGAGGTCGGGAGACCCGTCATTTCTTCCAAAACTATCACCCGGTCTCTAGCTTATATAAAGGGAACTGAGCCTCCATTCTCTCTCTCTGGACTTCACAACTCACACACACGTAGACACTCACTCATCGCACACCTGCTTGCAAGAACCCCATTGTAAGCCTCAGTGCACACAATCCAGGGAACACGACTCCTGCCAAAACTGGACGTAGGGATCTTTCCAAACTAGTATAAGCCCCTTATTCTTGTGTACTAGCCATCAAAAGTGAGGATAGCACAACGTACAATCACTAGTCAGCGGTACGAAACACCGACAGTTGGCGCGCCAGGTAGGAGAAGTCGCGCATTTTTTGCCAGCTTTCGATGGCTTTCTTCGGTTTTAGCGCCGGCGGTGGCTCCGTCCTGAGCGACACCATTCACTTCAGGAGTCTTGAGTTTGCCATCATCACTGAGGGTGAGTTGCAGCTCATCCCTAGCTTCTTACCAGCCCAAAACTTCCTCTTCGGAAGTCTGGACTTCGTCGTCGACCAACTTGGCTACCTGCGCCTCCACGAGGAGGAGCGTCCCGATCAGCTTGAGCTGATGGAGGCACCGCTCCATGGTGAGTTTACACGCTGCCCATCAACTACGACACCCTAGCATGTCAGATTGACACGCACCTCGGGGCGGACCCCGAGCCGGAGGCCTACCAGCGCACCTTCTATGAGATGGCCAACGTCTTCACCCAGCTCTGGGGGGAGGCCCCACTTCCCTAGAGAGCGAGTTCTAGGACCCTACGGTTCAGCTGCCATTTAGACTCTAGAACACCACCCAGCTCTTCCAGCCAAACTTCGAGCGCCAGCTCCATCCCGCCGCTGCGGGCATCATGTTCATGGGAGTGGCAAAGTACGCGCATGCATGTTGGGATACGAGGTAGGCTACGCTAGCACAAAATAAATTTTTTTTCTACCGCATAATCCAGGAATAACTGTTGTTATAGATCACGGGATTACCACTCAACGCACAGGTGTGGAAGTTGTAGAAACACGTTGGGGCAGTGAAGTCGATCTCGTGTCGACGTAGTGTAGTCAAACACATTGACGTCGATAGCTCCTCAGCAGCTCGTCCACGTGCAGCGATGTCCTCCTCGTGCCGCGGCTCATCAAGCTCATCGTTAGCTCGTTAGGCTCTCGTGCGGCGGCTCGTCCAAGTGCTGCAGATGCAACACCTCCAAGGTATACACGTGTGGGGAGGAAGCATCGCAAGCTGGACTGCTAGGTCCGCGAGTTGCAACAGGGCGAGGGCATGGGAGGCGTGGTGGCTGCTCGTGCGAAAGGATTGATCGCCTTCAACCCTAAGCCGCCCCACCCCTCAATATATAGGGGTCCCTAACGGGCCTCTGGTCCGAGGCCCATTAGTACTCCTAAACTTGGTCCAATTCAGATCATATCCGAATTGGGCTTCCATCCCTTTAAGTGTGTTACCCTAAAGGTTCATATATGTATAGACATGGCCCGAGTACTCCTACTCGGCCAAAAGTTAGTAGCGGCCTCTAGCAAGACATGCTAACTCCTATACGCACACGAAAATCATATAAGAAGAACCATCACAACATCACGTACATGCTATTCCCTTTACCTCACGATATTTGGTCTAGCTCCAAGCCGACCACTCTTTCTCGATGCTGTGATTCGAAATCCTTTTCCTAACTCTTAACCTCACGTAGCATGGCCATGCATTTCCGGATCCGATCACTCGAGGGGCCCAGAGATATCTCTCTCAAATAGAGAGGGGCAAATTCCATCTTGACTGACCATGCCTCACAACATGCTTCTTGACAAACCCGAAAGCTACCTTTATAACTACCCAGTTACGGTGTAGCATTTGATAGCCCCTAAGTAAGTCAATCCATATCTTGAGTACATGCGACAATCTCAGGTTTAAAACAAAGCGTACATGTTGTGTAAAGAGAGAACTATGTAACTCGCGTTGGGTCAGTCTTAGTACATGTCTCTACATGTGCCTACATTATTAGTTTGACATCTCCATGTCCATGACTTGTGAAACATAGTCATCAGCTAATACATGTACTAGTCTAATATTCATGTGTCTCTTCACATGAACTCCGACTAGGGACAACTTTAGAATAACCATACAAGTAAAGAGTTTCACATACAATTCACATAATTGCAATTCATTCAAGTAGTCCTTAATGGATATTCAATGAACACAATATAAATCATGGATACAAAGGAATATCATCATCTCTATGATTACCACTAGGCCATATCTCCAACAATGCATCCTTCCATGACCTCGTGGAGGTTCACTCCACGAGTAGCTTGTCAAGGGAGTGCTTCATGGCAGAGCTCGTCGAGCACACTCCTCCCAGTGAGCAGCACCTGCAGCCATTCTAGTGCATGCCAGAGGAGCGTGAGGCATACCTCCGCAAGAAGGCGGAATGCCTCACCACCGAAGCGGTGAAGCTGGATGGCAAGCGCGTAGTTGGAGCATGGTCACGCCGAGCTGAGCAAGCAGCATGGAGAGCAGGCAGGCGGAGCGGTCTGTGACCGTTCCTGTCGCGTGCATGAGCAGATCATGCGTGATGAGAATGGCATCCACCACTTTGCCCGAGCCAGCCAAAATGTGGCTGTCGCCCCAATGATCCTACGCTCGGTCCCTGAGTCACAGGACCACGAGGGATTGCACATTCAGCGTGAGCTCAAGGGGCTACTCGAGACCGCGGTAGTCCAACAGGCGGAGAGTTTCCTCCAATGAAGGCAAGAGGTTAGCAGCAGCCACCAAACACGGAGCACGGGCGGCCCCCAAGCCTCCCGCACCCCTACCGCCCCCGCGGCTGGCCCGGAAAAGGCTAGCCAACCCACGGAGGGAGTGCTGGCACCGCGGCGACCCGCTGCCTCGACGCATAGTCACCTAGGCGGGGCCCACAATGCACGGTGCATGATCCAGGCCCGGCACCACAAACACGCGTAGTCCGACCGTCAGCAGCACCGCAACCACGATGACCACCGTGGCCACCATGACCGCTACTAGGAGCACTCGCGCTCCCCAACCCTAGATAGCTCGGGCCCAAAGGCGTTTGGGAGAAGGATTCACTCCACGCCCTTTCCCGAGTGCTTTCGTGCCCTAACCAACACTAGCAAGTACGATGGGGACATGAACCCTAGTGTATGGCTGGAGGACTATCGGCTTGCCCACCCGGCCGGTGGCTCCAATGACAACTACTTCATTATCCAGATTCCTTGCAGATTCAGCTCGGGCCTAGCTTGAATACCTTCAGCCAGACTGCATCCATAGCTTGTCCGATCTCCGCCGGATCTTCATCGGCAATTTCTAGGGTACGTACACCCAACCTTGCAACTCTTGGAACCTCAAGAGCTATAAGTAGAAGCTAGGGAAATGCTCGAGGAGTACATCTGCCACTTCTCCTGGTAGTGCAATAAGCTCCCCGACGTCATCGACGCCGATGTGATCAGGGTGTTCATCTCCGGAACCACCTGCGAAACCGTTGTCCACAAACTCGGGTGCGCCAAACCCCGCTCCACCAAGGAGCTGCTCGACATCGCCACCAACCACACCTCCGGTGAGGAGGCGATGGTCATGATCTTCGATAAGGGAAAGGGAGTAGCCAAGCATGGCGGCGAGGAAGAAGGCGATTCTTCCCACCATGACGACAAGAAGAAGAAGAACAAGAAGTGCCATGATGATGACCTCATTGACGTGACCGACCGCACCGGCAAGCCACAGAAGGGGGGCAAGACAACCCCCAACCATTTCGAAAAGATGCTTGAGGGGTCATGCCCGAATCATGGCTACCCCGTAAAGCACCTCTACAAAGACTGCGACCTCATGAAGTGCTACCTAAGGGGAGACCTCAAGGTTGGCGCCGAGGGGAAGCAGTTAACCAGTTGCCAACATCAATACGTGGGATGAAGATGTCTTCCCCGACCCCCAGGACTGCCTCATGATCTTCTGGGGCTCCGACTTCTATGGGGGCCATAAAAGGAAAAATATGGCTATATAGGTGTTAAGCACTGACCCCGTTATTTTGACCTACCTGAAGTGGTTGGACACGACGATCATTTTTGATAGGACGGATCACCCCGACCACATTGGGGCACCTGGGAGGCTCCCCCTTGTGGTGGCCACAATTATCGCCAACACCCGCTTGTCCAAGGTCTTCATGGACGGGGGCTCCAACCTCAACATCATGTGCATTGCCACCCTAGATGACATGAAGATCCTGAGGTTGGAGCTCTGACCAACTGGGGCACCTTTCCATGGGGTTATCCCGAGGAAGCAGGTGGTCCTACTGGGGTAGATCAACCTACCCATCATGTTCAGAACCTAGGCCAACTTCCGCATGGAGATCCTCACCTTTGAGGTGGTAGACATCGTAGGGTATTACCACATGATCTTCGGGAGGCCATGTTACGCGAAATTTATGGCGATCCCAAACTACACCTACCTTAATCTCAAGATCCCCGGGCCACATGGCGTGATCACGGTTAGCGCCAACCACGAGTTTGCGCTTCTCTGTGACATGGAGAACTGCGAGCTGGTGATGAAGATGATCCGCACCCTCAAGTCCTTCGAAATTCAGCAGGTCACGGGGGAGGTCGCCCCGGACTCCAACAAGGCCTCAACATCGGGGGCATTCAAGCCCACGCGGGACACCAAGGCGGTCCAGATCGACCTCGAGGACTCCAACAGGGTGGCACAGATCGGCACCATGCTGTCAGCCAAATAGGATGGTGAGCTCGTTCACTTCCTATGTGAAAATAGGGATATCTTAGCATGGAAGCCCTCTAACATGCTAGGGATACTAGTCCTATCAAACAGCGTCTGCGTTGCTTCAATAACGAGAAGCGGAAGGCCATTGGCAAAGAAATCGCCCACCTCCTCACTGCCGGGTTCATCAAGGAGGCCTTCTACCCTAAGTGGTTCGCTAACCCCATGGTGGTGAAGAAGAACAGCTTTTGGCGCATGTGTGGACTACACGAGCCTGAACAAGGTATGCCCCAAGGTGCCATATCCCTTGCCTCGCATTGATCAGGTGGTTGACTCGACCATAGGATGCGAGGTCCTGTGCTTCCTGGACACCTACTCAGGCTGTCGCTAGATCGCGATGATGGAATCCGACCAGCTCGTGACCTCCTTCATCACCCCGTTCGGCGCATACTGCTACATCACAATGCCGTTCAGTCTCAAGAATGCAGGCTCCAAGTACTGCTACGTTTACAATGCCCCTGTACATGTTGCTGAAGAAATCCAACCAGTTCTACTAGAATGAAGAGGCACAGGAGGCCTTTAACAAGCTCAAAGCCTTCCTGGCCTCACCCCTGACCTTGGTCTCACCAACCCCGGGCAAGCCCTTGCTGCTCTACATCTCCGTGACCACCCAGGTGGTCAGCGCGGCCCTCGTCATGGAGCACGAAGAGCTTGGGCATGTCCTCAAGGTGCAAAGGCCGGTGTACTTCATCAGTGAAGTGCTGTCTGACACAAAGGTACGCTACCCCTAAGTCCAAAAGATGATTTACGCCATCCTTATCGCGAAGCGCAAGCTCCTCCACTACTTCGAGAGCCACCTGATCATGGTGGTGATGTCGGTGCCATTGGGGGAGATCATCCAGAACTGCGACACCTCGGGTCGCATGGCCAAGTGGGCAATGGAGCTTATGGGCTACCAGATCAGCTACGTGCCGAGGTCCGTGATCAAATCGCAGGTCCTCACAGACTTCGTTGCGGAGTGGACTGAGGCCCAGACCCCTCCCACCCCTCACCAGTTATGAGTGCTGGACGATGTACTTTGATGGGTCATTCATGGTGGCGGGTGTGGGGTGATTGCCTTAAGTACGCGATCCGCCTCCACTTCCCCGCCACCAACAACATGGTGGAGTAAGTGGCCCTTATTCATGGCCTCAAGATCACCTCCGAGCTTGAAGCCTGCGGCCTCTTCATCAGGGGTGACACAGAGTTGGTCGTCGACCAGGTCATGAAGGAGGCCTCTTATCGTGATGAGAAGATGCTCGCCTACTACAAGAGGTGTGGAAGCTTGAGGAGAAATTTGATGGCCTCGAGCTCCACCACGTACACAAGCGTGACAACCTCACTGCAGATTTCCTAGCGAAACTCACATCAAGCCATGAGCATGCTCCTTCCGGTAGCCTTCGTCAATGATGCCTATGAGCCGTCAATCAAGCTCGCCAAGGCACCCGCCCCTTCGCTAGAACCAGCCCACCCCGAGCCGACATCAGAGTCGGCCATGGGGGTCGAGTAGAGCACCCCCGACCCTAAGGTCGCGGTGCTCCAGCCGGACTGGACATCGCCCTTCCTCAACTACCTCTTGCAAGGCACCCTCCCCACCAACACCACTGAGGCATGCCACCTCACACGGTGCGCAAAGGCCTTCGTCATTGTTGGGGAAGAGATGTACAAGCATAGCCCATCTGGCATCCTCCAGAAGTGCATCCCCGCCAACCAAGGGTGGGAGGTGCTCCTGGAGATCCACGTTGGCATCTACAACCACCATGCAGCCCCAAGGTCGCTCATGGGCAAAGCCTTCCATCAAGGCTTCTACTAGCCCACCGCGATGGCAGATGCCCAACACATCGTCCGCACCTGCGAAGGGTGCCAATACTACATGTGGCAAACACACGTGCTAGCTCAAGAGCTGCAGACCATTCCGATCATGTGGCCCTTCGTAGTGTGGGGTCTCAACTTGGTAGGGCCCTTCAAGAAGGCGCCCGGGGGCTTCACCCACCTCCTTGTGGCAGTGGACAAGTTCACCAAGTGGATAAAGGCGAATCCCATCTTAAGGTCACGTCCGCGGAAGCCATTGAGTTCTTTTCTGACATCGTCTACAGTTTCGGCATCCCAAACTCCATCAACAACGACAATGGAACGTAGTTTACAGGAAGAAAATTCATGTGCTTCAGTGATGACTACCACATCCGGGTCGACTGGGCATCTGTGACCCACCCTCGCACTAATGATCAAGTCAAGCGCGCCAACATCATGGTCTTACAAGGCCTCAAGCCACGCATCTTCGACAAACTGCGAAAGTTCATGGGGTGATGGGCCGACAAAGTGCTCACAGTGCTCTAGAGCCTAAGAATGACTTCGAATCGGTCCACGAGCTTTACACCCTTCTTCATGGTGTATGACCCCAAGGCCGTCCTACCCACCAACCTCATCTACGGAGCACCTCGAGTCAGGGTGTATGATGAGGAAAGGTTGGAGGAGGCCCGCCAAGATGTCCTCGACCAGCTGGATGAGGCGTGCGATGTCACGCTCCTCCGATCAGCAAAGTACCAGCAAGCCCTCCGGTGCTACCACAACAAGAGCGTGAGAGGCTGGGCCTTTAAGGTTGGTGACCTGGTCCTCCGGATGGTCCAGACAACCAAAGGCAGGCACAAGCTCACACCACCCTGGGAAGGACCCTACACCATAGTAGAGGTCTTACACCCGGGGGCTTACCGCCTCAAAGACGAGGACGGCGACGTCCTCACCAACTCCTAGAACATCGACTAACTACATCGCTTGTACCCTTAGATTTTCAAACTTGTACAAACACCTTGCGCCATGGCAATCAAAAAGAGCAACGTGCTTGATTAAGTTTGCAATTTCATTTTTAAGACGGTCCTAGCCAAGCAGCTCGCTCTGACCTACGAAAGCAATCGGTGAGACCTGCTCGTGTTGGCTACTTGCATGGATAGGCATTCCTCGGCCGCACCTGTGTACACCCATCATGATCCCAACCTGCAATTTTCGACCGACCAAGGCAAAACAAAGTCCCCCGCAAGCCAGTCCTCAGACTTCATGGTGCAAGGAGAATGACAAAGGCAAAAACACATGCAAAAAAGGGAATCATCTCTCAAAATAAAGTTGCAACAGGAAGCGTCCAAGTTCATTACATTACCACGAGCCTAATGCGAGAAAAAGGTGACTTAAACATCCGTAGGAGCCTCGGGAGGAACTTCACCTCGGATAATAGCCAATGAGATCTGCCCGACCAGCTCTTGCGCTCCAGGGGCCACCATCTCCTCGAGCTGCGTTAGTTCCTCGGAAGTACGGTTCTTTGCGTACCCGCTCCCAACAGCGGCGAAGTTCACGCTGTTGTAGTGCGAGGCCACTAGGTGAAGGCAATGTGGGTGTCCTAATAGAGAGCCTCCGCAATCAGGTCATCCACCCAACCACGGGCTGCCCCGAGCTGCTCCACGAGTGGACCCTTAGGTGCCACACCCATGAACACGTGGGCCCACAGGGCCTCCGACGCGCCTCGGAGCACCTCGAGCTCTCTGGTCACATCTTGTAGGCGGGTGCTTGCTGCGACCCGCTGCTCAATCACGGTGGCTAGCTTAGTGTGCAGGCCTGCAACAACGCCCACCTGAATCTAGACTAACACAAAACCATCAAACCCATAGAAGTGTTGACATCAATTAGCACGCCAAGTTGTGAACTGCAAGCGCACGGATCATCGTAGCTTTTCCCTTAGAGTATTCCATCCAAGGTTTATCAATCTGTGGATCAGCAGTGAACTGACTAGAGTTCTCTATCTAGGTAAACAGATCTAATCCTATCATGAAGCATGAATTGCATATGAAAGGTAACCTTGACATAAAGATTGATATCATGAATAAGGTAGATTATCACATGCACAAATATATATGATACAACACCACCAAGGATAGCAAGAGCCTATCATCTTCTCGTTGTAGTCTAGCCAAAGCGGTAACCAAACTATGTAGCACCTTGATAAAGAGTCATCTTTCAGAAAGGCGGCTTGCAAGAGGCCTACTTTCTTGTGGTCACCACTGCGAGGTGTGTGTTAACACCCCCGGTTTCCCAAAGCTTTACCTCAAACGACTCCCACAGTACTCGCCATCGATCCTACTCAATATTACGCAATTATTAGGCCTTTTCCCTCCCACATGCTATCACCACGCAAGGGTAATCACACCGACTTCCTACGCACTACTAAGATGTATTCGCAAGACATATAGTAATCACTACGTTACATCTATTCCTACTAAGAACATATGCTAGCTAAACATATGAGAATAAACATGCATCATAGTAGATCAAAGCACACGATTAGATTGATGTCACCGTCATGTGTACATAGGCCCTAATGAATACAAGGCTTGGCTCCTGAACTCCACCGTGGCTTCGTCGCACAGGGATGATCATGGAGGCTAGGGTTTTGACTAAGCCATCTCCTAAGAAACTCTAAAGACTTGTGGAGGCCCTCAGGTCACTCTGGTGAATGCCCTTGGTTTCATCGAGTTCTGGTGGATGGATATTGTGTGATAATGAATTTGAAGCATACTTATAGTCTGGAAGACGTGTGGCTGAAATAGGAAGGCGAGGGGAGCCAGGAAAGCCCCAGGCCGATCGACCTGGCCCTTCCTTTTATTCCCTCATGCCCAACTTCATCGCCAAGTCTACTCTGATGTTCTGGGAGCTTATTTTTGTATGGATGTGGGCTTGGTACGTCGATAGCTTCGGGATGAGATTGATATTTGATAACTTTCCAAAACTTTGCTTGATCTTCTTTGATTCCTCTTTGATCCCAAAGTGATACTTGCCATATCTTCACAATCTTAGCCCTTAAGTATTGTTGGAGGAGTGCTTGCCAAAAATGAGCATCGGAGGAGCCTAGAGGACCCTAGGCCAATCGGCCTGGGCCTGCATAAGCCAATTGGCCTAGGCCCTTTTTGGGCGTGTTGGCCTTCATCTTTCTTTGGTTCGTTGCTTGTTCTGAGCTTTATCCAATTATGCTCCATTTAGTCCAATTTCCTGCAAAAACACAATATGCTCCAAAATACATTGCATATGCGAAAACGGGGTTATTTCAGGTGCTAAGTGGCGGGTTAGTATAAGAATATGTATTAAAACACCACTTAAATAGCACTAAAAGTGTGTTAATAGTGAGCGTCAGCAATTCCCCCATGCTTAAACCTTGCTCGTCCTCGAGCAAGCCCAGGATGATTGCTTAGTCAGGAAATCAGCATTGCCTTCTGATGTCATCCCTGCACTTAGTTATACATAACGAGACACATTACTCTCTCAAGTATTTAGCATTTAAAGTTCAAGTTGTGACCAGTTATTTTTCATCATGGAAGATAGACTAGCAATAAAGAACATGCCACAATAAAATAAATACAATGCTCTTGAAATTAAATGATCTTCAGACCTTTACCTTGTTTCATCGTGAAGAGTTTTTCAAAAAGATGCAAATCCAACACAAGTAAGATTCTCTTACAAAAGTTCATGGAAACACTCATCTCATCAAGTCACTCAAGCTTATACTAGATTATTTTCAACCTATTGTACTCATATATGAAAGTGGAAGGCTTATGTGGATCTTGGTAAGTAGAAACAATCCTAGAAAAACATTATATCTGAAATATTGTCAAACTAAGAGAGAGATCTATTGGGATTACGAAGATTTCTCAAAAAGGTCATGAAAAATAAATGTTAGAGAGGGAGAGGGATGAAACATACACATTTAGATAAGTGTACATGTGCAAGTGGCAAATGAATGATCCCAAGGCACAAATGAAGTCCTCATTATTGGATTCCACATGGTTGGAAAATGAGTATGGATCAATCCTTAATCTTGAGAGCACTAAGAACTTTAATGAGGCTCAAAGAACTGAGGAGCATTTTATTCTTTTTCTCCTTTATTTTTTATTCATTTTTTTCTTCTTCCTTCTTTCTTTCTTTTTCCTCATTTTTTCTTTCATTTTGCTCCTTAGAACTTCTTGCAACATAGTACTTTACTTAACAGTAGTCGGAGATAATGCGATGGCTCTTCCCCCATGCTTAGATGACACTCATCCCTGAGCATGAAAAGGAAGAAAGATAAACTGCTGATGTCTTCTGCAGAAAAAAATATTTTATTCCTTTGGAGAGACTTCCACGCCAAATTTCAGAGGGAACAAAGGGGGAATTCTAGCCTCTGTCTTCTTCGCTTTTTATTCTCCATACTAGTGGACGCCTCTAGGTCTTGATTTTGTTGAAAAGGCACTGATTAATCTTTTGAACCTTTGTCGAAATATTTTTCCATACTCAATAATAGGTTGTGGTCAAGGAGGTAGTCACAAAAATGATATATTTGGGTTTAGGTTGGATGCCCAACGTGGTTTGTGAAATTTCCAGTGTAGAAATTCACAATGCAGGATAGAAAGGCTAGCATGAAAAATATTTACACAAAGGAGATGGCTAGCTTCTAAGTCTCATACCACAAAAAGCAATCTTAATCTAACTCATCAAAATATAAGTTTGCAATCTAAAGGTTTCATCATGAAAGATCACGCATGTATATAGACTCTGGTAGGTAGAACTTTGCAAGAGATTCACAAATGTAGATAGCATATGAATTAATTTTAATAAAAAGAATTCAAGTTATCAGGTCATCGAAAAACTTAAATCAAAGAGCAACATGGAGCTTGTGGGTCTAGAATTTAGTAATTTAACCTCCACAATTAAAAGAGCCAGTATTTAATCAATTTAAGTTCATTAAATAGAGAGCAATTAGTCAAGTCATATACAAAGTAGCAAACTTCATCATTTTTCCATAAGTAAGATTATACCAAAATTATTAACATCATGGTGAGCACAAGGTGATGGTGATCATGATTTGAAGAAACCAAAAACTAGGTTGTACTCCTAGTAGCCATGTTATTATTAAGAGATATACAAAGGTTGCATCGAGTCTATGGTTGAAGGCTTATATACATAGGTATTTTAAAAAGAGATAGACAAAGGAAAGGTTGAGGAAGAATTTACCATCCTTTCGATGCTTGTGATGAAGTTCAGCGTAGCCTCCCCCATGCTTAAGCATTGTGCTTAGCATGGAAGAAGAAAATTGAGCACCTTCTGGCGACTGTGATCCTTGTATTCTTCATCCGCCAAGTCCTCCCCCATGCTTAGCATTGTGCTAGGCATGGAAGAAGAAGATGAATCTTTTTGTTATTGTTAAAATCCTTGTTCTTAGCGTCCGGAGCTTGTCTTTATGCTTCTTCACTTTTGTCACCTTTATTGTCCTTCAATTTCTTTGATTTTCATTAAAGCGCTTCACCATGCCTACAAAACAATTCAAGTGCACAAACTACCCCTGGAGTGACTGTCGGGAGTAGAAATAGTTTCCAACAATCCAAAGATATCCCTAGGACGTTAACTTGTGGCATAGCTAATCCAGTAAAATAAAAACAAAAACCTAATGTGTGTACGTGAGTGCAAGTGTGAATGCAAATGATAGGTAGGATCATAAATAAAGATAATGTTTGCACCAAGTTCTAAGCACCATGCTTACAACTAGGTTGCTAAAATTCTCCATAGCCATTAAAAAATTACTAATCAAGGTCAAACACCATGCTTATCCCAAGATCAAAAACTCTTTCCAACACAACAAAAATAGAGCACATTGCAAAGCTTAAAAACCAACCAATGCAATATGCAGATGACATGAAAAACTAGCAAGGTTTATGAAACTAAATGATGATGGTCTGCAACCAAGTCTAAACACCACATTTAGACAAGATTGCAAAAGGGAAAATGCCCTAGAAGCATTAACATACATATGAAAGCATTCATCATAAAAGTTTTTAGGAGAAAGCCAAGCTAACACATGAATGATGGAACAAATGCAAATGCACATGCAAAAGGGTTAGCAAAAACAAAGGCTAGGAAGGTTGAAAAGACTATCGATGTTGTTCCGTAATTAGTTGAGTCAAAAAAATTGCTTAAATAACAAAGCATGGCTAACCACTTCATAAGAAGTCAAGCAATGTCAACAAGAAAATCTTTCATTAAAAAGCTTCAACAACCAAACTAACAAGGCTAAGAGTAGATTCATAGGTGTCCTATATTATTAGCTTAAAATCAGAATTTTGAAGAGAGAAATCAAGCATAGAAATTCTAACTAAGGGGGTTTTGAAAAACAAAAAGAAAAGAAAGGGCTTATTTTTTTGGATGAAAAACAAAAACCTATAGTTTTAGGATGGCTTTGGGTAAAGGTGTAGTCAGAATAGAGGCAAAAACAACTGAGGCCGATCTGAGTGGTGCAGCAAGCTAATCAATACAAGTTAATCCAACCTCTATTAGCTCTAGTTTTAGGCTAGGCTGATAGGAAGGCTTAGGTGGAAAAAGATTTTGATAAAAACAACATGAAAATCCAGTACAACATGAGGTGGATAAACAAAATGATATGACATGATATGGAGGTGCCTAAAACAAATCAAAAGTTAGCTTAAATTAACTAGCCACATGTTTAGAATCAAATGGGTGGTGCATGCTTCATATTACTCTCTAAAAAGACACAAAAAAAGACTCTAAACACTAATAGCACACAAAAAGGGTTTATAAGTTTTCCAAGATCAAATAACAAAGTGCTCCCTCAATATTATTTAAAGCATACAACATGTTGTTGCAAAATTTGTTAGAGCAATAGTACAATGTTACTCGATGGTTTCGATTTAAGAGCACAATATAGACTGTCATCTTAATAAAGAAAATAAATAGAAAGATGGGTTGCCTCCCGCAAAGTGCTTTAGTTATAATCATATAGCTAGACTCCTCACCTCGATCATACTCATGCGAAGCCATGGTCCTTTGTGCGAGAATCCAAAGTATCTATGCAGCTTGATGTTATATTTTGTAGTCCTTCGTGGTTCGCTTCTAACATCTTCATGTATTGAATATAGCCCACTTCTATCTTCATGTGACAATGCTTCGAAGGTTTTTATTTTGTTATAAGCTTCTGAATTTGATCATGTACACTTGATAAAAGCATTGCTCAAGCTCCTCTTCATTGTTGTTATCCTCATCTCCTCTATCTTGTTCTCATCGCCTTGCTACTACCTCTTCTTCATGGATTTTCCCCTGCATCCAGAACAGAACATATACCTAAATATAGATCTATTAAAAAGTTTATGAAATTAGCTTTCCAACGAATGGTCATTCATCTAAAATGGAGTTAAAATGAGAGAGTTATGCCCATTTATGTCAGCTCTGCGTGCTGTCCAGAACTGATTTCAGGACGCGTGACGTTTGATGATTTGGCCATAACCACTTGTAGGAACCTCCGATTGCCTTGATTCTTAATTATTTGGAATTTAGACTTAATATGGCTTCTGATATCCAAAAATATTCTATTTTTTTCTTCTGAGGTTGCGTAAAATCTTAATGACAATAGTAGCTTCTTGTGAATTGATCTGGAGATGTAATCTTGATCTTGTGGTCTTTGTGGCATTATGTCGCACATCCTTTGGCTTCAAGGTCATCACCATTTCTGCATGAGAGAGTAGCATGGTGGTGATGGTGCGTCTTCTCCATAATTCTTGCTTTAGTCAAAATGCCGGGATCAGAGGAGGCTCTTGCGCTTTGTGTCGATGATCTGAGCACTTTTCTTCCTTGATTGCATCACTCAATTAGAAGCTCTTGAGCATCCCACTAGAGAAGATTGGTAGTATCATGGTGCTTCTAATCTTGCTTTCCCAATCTTGATCAACTCCAAATCTTCTCCTTCTGTGCAGAGAGGTCCTCCAATTTTTTCCTCTTTGCTTGACATGGTTTATTCCAACGCCTGTTACTTGAACAAACAAATCTCCAAGAAACATTAGTCTTAAAAATTAATTGACATAGCGGCATACCTTGTTTATCATTATTTGTATCATCTTCATTGATGTGGACTCAATAGCAGATGTTGGGCCACTAACAAAGTTAGCATCTACTGCTAAAGAGCTGGGCTTGGTGTTGTTATAATCTTAACGACGTGAATTGAGACTCGAAAGTCTATGTTCGATCATCTTGCTGTTGGAGGTATGCCCTAGAGGCAATCATAGAGATGATGATGTTCCTTTGTATCCATATTTTATATTGTGTTCCTTGAATATCCATTAAAGGCTACATGAATTGATTTGCAATTTTTTGAATTGTATGTGAAACTCTTTACTTGTATGGTTCTTCTAAAGTTGTCCCTAGTCGGAGTTCATGTGAGGACATGCATGAATATTATACTAGGACATGTATTAGTTGATGACTATGTTTCACAAGTCATGGACATAGAGATGTTAAACTAATAATGTAGGTGTATGTGGAGACATGTGCTAGGACTGACCCAACATGAGAAGTGGTTCTCTCTTTACACAACATGTACGCTTTGTCCTTAGACCTGGGATTGTCGCATGTACTCAAGATGTGTATCGACTTACTTAGGGGCTATCAAACACTACACCGTAACAAGGTAGTTAAAAAGGGTAGTTTTCGGGTTTGTCAAGAAGCATGCTGTGAGGTATGGTCAATCAAGATGGGATTTGCCCCTCTAATTTAGAGAGATATCTCTGGGCCCCTCGAGTGATTGGATCCGGAAATGCATGGCCATGCTACGTAAGGTTAAGAGTTAACTACAAAGGGATTTTGAATCACAGGATCGAGAAAAGCGGTCGGCTTGGAGCTAGACCAAATATTGTGAGGCAAAGGGAATAGCATGTACGTGATGTTGTGACGGTTCGTCTGATATGATCTTCGTGTGCGTATAGGAGTTGGCACATCTTGCTAGAGGCCTCTAGCGACCATTGGGCTGAGTAGAAGTACTTGAGCCATGTCTATACGTATCCGAACCTATAGGGTCACACACCTAAGGGGTTGGAAGCCTAATTCGGATGTGATCCGAATTAGATCAGGTTTAGGAGTACTAATGGGCCTCGGACCCAGAGGCCCGTTAGGAACCTTTATAAATAGAGGGGTGGGGGCGCCCTAGGGTTGACACCTTTTGGCCGAAGCATAGCCGCCGTGCCTCCCACGCCTCGCTTATTGCAACTCACGGACCTAGTAGTCCGGCTTGCGATGCTTCCTCCCTGCACTTATGGATACCTTGGAGGTGTTGCAGCTGCAGCATTTGGATGAGCCAGCGCCGAGCCACGACGAGCCGCGGCACGAGAAGGACCTCACTGTACATGGACGAGCTGCTGAGGAGCTGCTCGAAGTTGACGTGATCAACTATGCTGATCGACTTTGCTACCCCGACGCGATTCGACATCTTCCATACTAGTGCGTCGAGTGGTAATCCCGTGATCCATATATGACAGTTTTCCTTGTTTACGTGGTAGAAATTTTTTGTTTTTTGGTAGCGTAGCCTACCTCGTATCCCAACACTCGCATTTAGTATTTACCTGCTTTCAAGGATGCAACAAGAAAAATAGGGTATATGCAATAAAAAAGAATTAGGGTTAGTCAAAAAAAATAGATAGATCATCCCAGGGTTCGAGTTGACTATCCCCGGCAACGGCGCCAGAAAAGCTTGTTGATGGCAGTTAGCACGCCAAATTGTGAACCACAAGCGCAAGGATTATCATAGCTTTTCCCTTAGAGTATTCCATCCAAGGTTTATCAATCTGTGGATCGGTAGTGAACTAACTAGGGTTCTCTATCTAGCTAAACGGATCTAATCCTATCATGAATCATGAATTGCATATGAAAGGTAACCTTGATGTAAAGATTGATATCATGAATAAGGTAGATTATCCCATTCACAGATATATATGATACAACACCAGCAAGGATAGCAAGAGCCTATCATCTTCTCGTTGTAGTCCAGCCAAAGCGGTAACCAAACAATGTAGCACCTTGATAAAGAGTCATCTTTCAGAAAGGTGGTTCACAAGCGGCCTACTTTCTTGTGGTCACCATTGCAAGGTGCATGTTAACACCTCCAGTTTTCCAAAGCTTTACCTCAAACGACTGCCACAATACTCGCCATTGATCCTACTCAACATTACGCAATCGTTCAGCCTTTTCCCTCTCACATGCTATCACTACGCAAGGGAAATCACACCAACTTCCTATGCACTACTAAGATGTATTCGTAAGACATAGAATAATCACCACGATTACATCTATTCCTACTAAGAACATATGCTAGCTAAACATATGAGAATAAACATGCATCATAATACATCAAAGCACAAGATTAGATTGATATCACCGTCATGTGTACATAGGCCTTGATGAATACAAGGCTTGGCTCTTGAACTCCACCATGGCTTCATCACGCATGGACAACCATGCCGGCTAGGGTTTGGCCTAAGTCTTCTCCTAGGCAACTCTGAAGAGTTGCGGAGGCCCTCAGCTCCCTCTGGTGAATGCTGTTGGTTTCATCAAGTTCTGGTGGATGGATATTGTGTGTCGATGAATTTTGGGCATACTTATTGTCTGGAAGACGCGTGGCTGAAATAGGAAGGCATGGGGAGCAAGGAAAGCCCTAGGCCGATCAGCCTAGGAGGATCCAGACTGATTGTCCTAGCCCTTCCTTTTATCCCCTCACACCCAACTTCATTGCCAAGTCTCCTTTGATGTTCTGGAAGCTTATTTTTGTATGCATGTGGGCTTGGCACGTCGATAGCTGCGGGATAAGATTGATCTTTAATAACTTTCCAAATATTTGCTTGATTTTCTTTGATTCCTCTTTGATCCTGAAGTAATACTTGCCATATCTTCACAATCTTAGCCCTTAAGTAATTTTGGAGGAGTGCTTGCTAAAAATGAGCGTCAGAGGAGCCTAGAGGAACCTAGGCCGATCGGCCTAGGCCTCCATAGCCCGATTGGCCTACACATTTTTTGGGCCTGTTGGCCTTCGTCTTTCTTTGGTTCATCGCTTGTTCTAAGCTTTATCCAATTATGCTCCATTTAGTCCAATTTCCTACAAAAACACAATATGCTCAAAAATACATTGCATATGTGAAACGGGGTTATTTCAGATGCCAAGTGGCGGGTTAGTATAATAGTGCCCGGGGGCTTCACCCACCTCCTCATGGTGGTGGACAAGTTCACCAAGTGGATAAAGGTGAAGCCCATCACCAAGGTCACATCCGCGGAAGCCATTGAGTTCTTTTTCGACATCGTCTACTGTTTCAGCATCCCAAACTCCATCAACACCGATAATGGAACGTAGTTCACAGGGAGAAAGTTCATGCGTTTCTGTGATGACTACCACATCCAGGTCGACTGGGCATCTGTGACCCACCCTCGCACTAATGATCAAGTTGAGCACGCCAACAGCAAGGTCCTACAAGGCCTCAAGCCGCGCATCTTTGACAAACTGCAAAAGTTTGTGGGGTGATGGCCGGTGAAGTGCTCGCAGTGCTCTGGAGCCTAAGGATGACCTCAAATCGGTCCACAAGCTTCACACCCTTCTTCATGGTGTATGACGCCAAGGCCATCCTACCCACCGACCTCGTCTACGGAGCGCCCTGAGTTAGGATGTACGATGAGGAAAGGTCGGAGGAGGCCCACCAAGACATCCTCGACCAGCTGGATCAGGCGCATGATGTCGCGCTCCTCTGATCAGCAGAGTACCAACAATCCCTCCGATGCTACCACAACAAGAGCGTGAGAGGCCGGGCCATTCAGGTTGGTGACCTGGTCCTTCGGATGGTCCAGACGACCAAAGGCAGGCACAAGCTCACACCATCCTGGGAGGGACCCTACACCATAGTAGAGGTCTTACACCCGGGGGCTTACCACCTCAAAGACGAGGACGGCGACATCCTCACCAACTCCTAGAACATCTAGTAGCTACATCGCTTTTACCCTTAGATTTTTGAACTTGTACAAACACCTTGTGCCATTGTAATCAAAAAGAGAACGTGCTTGATTATGTTTGCAATATCATTTTTCAGATGGTCCTAGCCAAGTAGCTCGCGCTGACCTACGAAAGCAATCGGTGAGACCTGCTCTTGTTGGCTACTTGCATGGATAGGCATTCCTCGGCCACACCTGTGTACGCCCATCACGATCCCAACCTGCATTGTTTGACCGACAAGGCAAAACAAAGTCCCCCGCGGGCCAGTCCTCAGACTTCATGGTGCAAGGAGAATGATAATGGCAAAAACACATGCAAAAAAGGGAAGCATCTCTCAAAATAAAGTTGCAACAGAAAGCATCCAAGTTCATTACATAGCCATGAGCCTAATGCGAGAAAAAGGTGACTTAAACATCTATAGGATCCTCGGGAGGAACTTTACCTCAGATCATGGCTAATGAGATCTGCCCGACCAGCTCTTGTGCTCCAGGGGCCACCATCTCCCTAAGCTGCATCAGCTCATCGGAAGTATGGTTCTTTGCGTACCCACTCCCAACAGCGGCGAAGTTCACGCCATTGTAGTGCATGGCCACCGAGGTCAAGGCAATGTGGGCGTCCTGATAGAGTGCCTCCGCAATCAGGTCATCCACCCAACCACGGGCCGCCCTGAGCCGCTCCACGAGCAGGCCTGCAACAACGCCCACCCGAATCTAGACTAACACAAAACCAGCAAACCCATAGAAGTGTTGACATTAGTTAGCACGCCAAGTTGTGAACTGCAAGTGCACGGATCATCGTAGGTTTTCCCTTAGAGTATTCCATCCAAGGTTTATCAATCCGTGGACCGGCAGTGAACTGACTAGAGTTCTCTATCTAGCTAAACGGATCTAATCCTATCATGAAGCATGAATTGCATATGAAAGGTAACCTTGACATAAAGATTGATATCATGAATAAGGTAGATTATCACATCCACAGATATATATGATACAACACCACCAAGGATAGCATGAGCCTATCATCTTTCTTGTTGTAGTCCAGCCAAAGTGGTAACCAAACTATGTAGGACCTTGATAAAGAGTCATCTTTCAGAAAGGTGGCTCACAAGAGGCCTACTTTCTTGTGGTCACCACTGCGAGGTGTGTGTTAACACCCCCGGTTTCCCAAAGCTTTAGCTCAAACGAGTCCCACAATACTCAGCATCGATCCTACTCAACATTACGCAATCGTTCGGGCTTTTCCCTCCCACATGCTGTCACGATGCATGGGTAATCACACCAACTTCCTACGCACTACTAAGATGTATCCACAAGACACTGACTAATCACCACGATTACGTCTATCCTACTAAGAACATATGCTAGCTAAACATATGAGAATAAACATGTATCATAGTAGATCAAAGCACAAAATTAGATTGATATCACCGTCATGTGTACATAGGCCCAGATGAATACAAGGCTTGGCTCCTGAACTCCACCATGGCTTCGTCGCGCAGGGATGATCATGGCGGCTAGGGTTTGGACTAAGCCATCTCCTAAGCAACTCCAAAGACTTGTGGAGATCCTCAAGTCTCTCTGGTGAATGCCCTTGGTTTCGTCGAAGTGATACTTGCTATATCTTCACAATCTTAGCCCTTAAGTAATGTTGGAGGAGTGCTTGCCAAAAATGAGCATCGGAGGAGCCTAGAGGACCCTAGGCCGATCGGCCTAGGCCTACATAGGCCAATTGGCCTAGGCTCTTTTTGGTCATGTTGGCCTTCATCTTTCTTTGGTTCATTTCTTGTTCTGAGCTTTATCCAATTATGCTCTATTTAGTCCAATTTCCTGCAAAAACACAATATGCTCCAAAATACATTGCATATGCGAAAACGGGGTTATTTCAGATACCAAATGGTGGGTTAGTATAAGGATATGTATGAAAACACCACTTAAAATGGTACTAAAAGTGTGTCAATAATGAGCATCAACAAGAAGCAAACACATCGGGAGGAGGTAAGGACTTACCATTGCAGGATTCGTGGAGGGTCTGGGCTTCGGTGTCAATGGCCTAGCGCACCTGCTTAGCCGCAGCGCGCGCAATCTCCACCCCCTACATGGAGCGCTCTAGCACCGCCATGCTCATCGCCATCTCTTTAGCCTGGCGAGCGTGCTCAGCCGCCATCTCCAGCTCCTAGGAAGCAAGTTCCTAGGCCTCCCGCTTCATGGCATCGCCCGCCAGCACCGTCTCGACAACCACAAGAAGGACGTGCTGCTCGGATTCCCGCACCACCTCCGCCTCTGACTTGGCCGCAGCCAGGGCCTCCTGCAATTGCTCCACCTCAGCGCAAGCACCCCCCCTCCATCTGACCAACTCCTCTTCTAGCCTTCGCCGGTCCCCGAGCTCCTCCATCTACAGCCAGTACGCGGTGCGCAAGAACTACAACTTCCTTGTGGAGGTGTCCATCAGCTCTTGGCAAGAGGCATGTCACGTCAGGGGTTACGCCCTCACTCCCGCTCTCTTCTCCTTCCTCGTCCCCATCTTCCTTGTCCTCTTCAGAGGACAACCCCATGGTGCGCCACTTTGCGACCTCATGAATCCTCTTCTCACGCTCCCAAACATCCCTCCACCACTTGTGCCACTGTTCCTAGGTGGCCTCAAACTCGGCGGCGGTGCGCTCAGCACTCTCGCCCCCCTGCCTCCCCGAGATTGCTGTTGGGGTTGCAAAACACAAACACCGGGCGCCCGAGCCCCTGCGCACCAATAGCAGCTCAAGCTTTCGCGTGCTCGTCGGCAGGAAATATTGAAGGAAAGGATCAAGGTCGGGGACTCACCAGATTGGGAGGAGAATCCCTTCAGAAGGTCCGCGGGTGCCCTGCTAGGGTTGCAGGCATCAGCACCTAGGTGTCGATCAGCTCTCGCATCCGTGTTGAGATTTTGTGGTTGGGGTGGTTCTCTGCCCTCTCCCAAGACGCATCGTTGACAAGGTATACTCGAACAACATGTGGGCCCGCTTCTGAGTGGCTGGATCCGCCGCTCGATGAAGGTCCAAACGACCCCCACGCCGAACACCCTAGCCTGCACCTGTCTAGCGAGGGCATTGACTATGGCGTCAACCTTGTCCTTCTTGGTCTCCGGACAGCCCCACCTCCATGACTGCCGCCACATTGGGCACCCGCCGGTGAACGCTAGCAGCTTGCTGGTACCATCCTCGAGGCCATAGCCATCATCGCAGATGAAGAACTAGTTGGCGTGCCAACTGCGGTTCAAGTCATTCGCCTTCATCTTTGGGTACTTATCCGAGTACCCAAGGCACATCTGGATGGTGATGCCGCCCAACAGCACGAACTTTGCATCCTCGGAGCTTATCTTCTGCTTGTGGACCTCGAAGGTCCGCCGGAACAGCAACGCATGCGGGGCAATTCCGAGGAAGCCCTCAAACCCGTCAAACTGCAGCAGCCCGTTGGGGTTGAATGCTGCAGTTCGATTTGGAGGTCATGAAGAAACCCCCAGAGGAAGGTATGCGTCGGCAGCCCTGAAAGTGCATCTAGGCCCCTAAGTCGGTTTTGGTGAATTGAATGACAAAACGATTAAAGGACTAACTTGTTTGCTTAAGATTGTAAGTAGGGTTTTATTCTCATATTTATAATTTGATATTGTCTCATAAGTTGAATGTGTATTATATGACTCACAATAAAGAAAAGCAAGAAAGTATGTGATCCCGTGATGAAATCGTATGATCAATGACAAGCAAGGGTGAAGTAAAACTTGGGGGTATATTTTATGGTTGATCTATAAGTCTCCAAATCATGTGATAGCTTGATTGACAAGTAAAGGGATCATTAAGAAAAGAATAGTGAAATTCACAAATGGATATTGTAAGACTTCATGTGCATATGATAAAAAGACATGAGCTTATGTGTTACATTGGTCTTGTTATTGGAAGCTTGCAATTCATGAGATATTCTTTATCAATCAAGAACAAGCATTTGAAGAGGATTTCAAATGGGATTTCATTGTTGATGTTAAAAGCAAAGCTAAACTCAAAGTGGCAAGAATAGGTGAAGAAATCAAGTGAGATACTAGAGCCAGGGACTAAGCAAGCTTTGGTCAAGCGACAGCTTGAACTATGTGCATTTTGCTAAGGTGAAGTGGCTAGTATCCAGAGGGTTTCGAAGTATCATATTCAAGCCTTACCGAGGGAAGAAATGCAATGCATCTAACCTATTGTGATTGATAAAATGGAGTAACTTAAGGATTCAAGTATATCTCATCATGAATAAGGGAAAAATCTTAAGTCACTAGCTCAAGATGGATATGCTCAAGATGATAGCTATGTTGAGAGCCCTCAAATGATTATTGATCAAAGTTCAAGGATGAAGACATACAAGCTCAAGTGGATGATATAGTGTTTATATTTGTTGACGCCAGATTTTGACACGTGTTTTGAATTGGCGTCAAAGAAGGAGAAAGGGGGCCGATGCGGTGGGCTAGAAGCTACAGTTAGGAATCGGCCGATTGAAGCTACAGTGTTTTGGCCGACTGGTGAAAGAGGAGGCTGGCCGATTGGGAGTCAAAGTGGCTTTGCCAGTTTAGGCCTAAGGTGGGCCGAGATGAGAGATTTGCTGAAGAAAGAGATAGGCCCATAGGAAAGTAATAACCAACTCAAGTATGAGTCGAGTTTGTAAATATTTGTTGTCATTTAAAATTAGAGATAAATTCTAGTCGGTTAGGAAATCAGTTGTAACAGGCTATAAATAGCCACCTCTAGAGGTTTGTGAAAACAACACATCAATCAATACAACAAATCTACTTTTCCCTCGTACTTTACTTTCAAGTTGGCGACTTCGCCAAAATACTTTTTCTTTCACGAGTTCGTACGGGTTGGTAGGGCTGCATCGACACGATCTCCGGCCGATTCTGTAAGTTCCACTTATCGAGTAATATCTAACTTTAACTTCGGGCGCATCGCTGTTGTTTCATGTAGATTTATTCACTAGTTATTGATATCAACTAGAATCATAGGTTCTACCTGTTATTTTAGTTCTTATCACCAGTTATCCAGCTTGAGATACGAACTATCGGCTTTTATTACTTTTATTCTTTGTTATCACATAGTCGATTAGATCTATCCCAAGTGTTGCTTCTCTAGCGTTGTTTAGCTTGCTCTAGTAGTTTTCTTTACAATCGCTACACAATATCGGCTGTTTTATAGCTAGTAACCTTTATAGTGAATCGGCCGATTCGCCGATACGCTTTTAAGACAAATCAGAACTTTAGCCGACCGATGCCCTTGGAATTTAATACTTTTGTTTCTTTGTCAATCAACAGGTCAGATTGACTGGCACACCATGCGAACCGCACCAGGGTGATAACCCAAATAGGAGTTAAGCGGATTCTCCCGAGTCGTGTGTCCGATGCTGAGAGTTGTCGGCCGATTTTTAGCGCCAACACACTTTTGACACGCCTAGTGGGACCTAACCAAGATCCAACATGTCGAAGGCTACTGAGATTTCTGAGGATAATGTGATCAAAATTACTGAAGCAGATCTCAAGGACGACCAGAAGGAAGAACTTGCAAGGGCTCTAGAAGAATACAAGAAGACATGTCTACAATCCTTTAGTTGTACCAGAAACGGGGAGACCATCAAGAAAGCTCCTCTTCCAACTCCCCGCCATATCAGCGTCGCCGAGGACTCAGGAAAGATGTCTAAGATGATTCAACAGTCCGTGTATCAGGCTATGATTGACCAGTCCACGGTGATGACCAGTACCGTGTACAACGCCATCATCAGTTCCTTTGTCAGCGGCGCAACTCAAGGGTATCAAGGACTAGCTTATGCCCCTCTCATCGTGGCACCAATCAGAGGATTCTTAGCGGTGCCAAACGCATCTCACTCAGCTCCTCAGTCGATGCAGATGCAACATGAAGGCTACAAGACTTCAATGCCCCTGGGGTACAACAGTGCATCATGCTATCAATCGCAAGCGCCGTCTCATCCTACGCCAATTCCCTCCATACAACCGCCACACTCAAACTCGACGCCATGGGGGGTAGCAGCAACAACCACCGATCTGGATCAGTCAACCAGTTATGGAAAGTCTCCAGTCCAGGCGTTATTCCAATCGGTCACTCGGCTGATAGCCCCACAATACCAGCCAGCCACTTCAGAGATCGGCGGGGGGGGGGGGGGGGGGCAGGCGCCCCAGAACCACTCAGAGTTGCGGCGATGATAATATTGTACGATGAAACGACAGATGCACTACGTCAGTAGCCATCGGCCACTCAGCCGACAGCCCAGCCACAAGGTCTGCAGCATACTCCAGTCTATCATCCGATCGTGGCACCGCAAATCCAACAGCACGTGTCGATTCCTCACCCGGTCGTGCGTTAGCAGCAGGTGGATTGGGCTGCAAGGATAGCGGAAGTAATTCAAGATCAGTTTGGGTTAAAACCAAAAGTACAGACCTACACGTACAAGATGCCATACCCACCTACTTATGACTTGTTACCGTTCCCTCATCAGTACAAAGTCCTCAACTTTACCAAGTTCTTGGGCCTAGATGACACGTCAATGGTGGAGCACGTGAATAGATTCATCATCCAGTGCGGGGAGGCCGCTACGCAAGATGCTCTAAGAGTCCGACTGTTCTCGTCGTCCTTGTCCGGATCAGCCTTCCAGTGGTTCACTACACTGCCACCAAACTCCATTGTTACCTGGGCCGATTTCAAAAAGCAATTCCATAAATACTTGTATGCGGGGGTCCATGAGATGAAACTGTCAGACCTAACCAGCCTCAAGCAAAGAAGCGATGAGTCGGTGGCCAGTTATATACAATGTTCCAGGGAAGTTAGGAACAAGTGCTACACCTTGGTCTTGACTGACACCCAACTGGCCGATATCGCCTTCTAGGGACTCCTACCGCACATCAAAGAGAAGTACGCCTCCCAGGAGTTCGAAAGCTTGAGCCAAATCGTTCATCGGCTGTCCGAGCAAGAGATATGCCCCTTCGACCAATGAAGGAACTTTCTGAAAAAGGTGGCATACGTGGAAGGATCCGAATAAGAGGAAGAGGCGGAAATCGGTCTAGCAGAGTGGGTAAAACGAAAAAAGCCGATATCGTGCCTGTTTCGAAAGACGGAACCAGAAACATTCGACTTCGACACGTCAAAGGCCGACAAAATCTTCGACTTGCTGCTTCAAGAGGGGCAAATCAAACTTTCACCTTACCATACCATTCCGTCAGTCGAGCAGCTCAAAAAGATGAAATATTGCAAGTGGCACAATGCCACATCCCATGACACAAATGAGTGCAAGATCTTTCGACAACAGATACAGTCGGCTATTGAGCAAGGAAGACTCAAGTTCAAGGTTCCAGCGAAACCAGTGAAGCCAATGAAGATCAATCAACACCCCTTCCCCGCCAACATGGTCGACGTAGGAAGAAACGCACTCCAAACCAAAGTGCTGATGTCAGAATCGGCAAGAAGGCGTGGCGCTGTGGATCCCAGAAATCAGGCTAGGATCGAGGATGTCAAAGGAAAAGGATAGATGGAAGACGAAGGTGAAAGATCAGAAAGGCCACGTCAGCTTGTTACTTCCCGAGACTTACTCAGCAACTATCAGCGGCAGCGGGAAAATTCACGACGCCGTGAGGAGATGATGCGTCGACACGAGGATCACTGGAGGTGCCCGTTTTTCATCCACTGCTGGGAAAATAACCTTAGATTACCGTTAGCCCATAACTGCCCTGAGTGCAATGGCCAGTATCGCAGCAGCCGTCCGTTCAGGAGATCACGCTCCAGGGATCGAGGACTACAGCCGATTAGCAGAAATAGGCACGAGCAAGAAGATTGGCATGTTTCAGTGCGTGATCGGCTGGGGGGTAGAGTTACCAGCATAATTGGCTGGGGGGCAGGACCAATGCACATGATTGGCTGGGAGAAATGGTCGGTGCCAGAGTCTCAGATGAGAACCACTTGGGGCGAGAGCCAGACTGGGAGCATGCAAAACCAACAAGCAAACCAGTAAACCCTAGATGGTGCCCGGATGGTCTGACTAAGTCCTAGAAATGGAGGGTCCAGCGTTTGCGCCAATGGGAATAGCAGGAGGAAGAACAAAGGTAGGCAATGGATAAGAAAGGGGACAGATCTCGAGTTTGGTTCCCTAGAAGAATAAACGACGATGGAGACAACGATCATGATTCGGCAGTTGACGTCGGCATGGTGTTCATCTTGCTGATGGAGTTCATGGCTCTCGCTGACCGGGACGACGTGATAGGGATAGAGGAACAGATGGCACAATTGGCTCTGGAGCCAATGACCGCCACTTTTGAGAAACCCGAAGATGAAAAACGTCAGCACCTCAAGGCCCTATTCCTCAAAGGACACTTCAACGGACGATCAGTCACCAAGCTACTGGTAGATGGAGGCGCTGCTGTGAACATCATGCCGTATGCTATGTTCCGCAAGTTGGGCAAAGGGGAAGAGGATCTAACCAAGACAGATATGATGCTCAAGGATTTCGAAGGCAACGTATCTCCAGCCTGGGGAGCACTCTGCGTCAACCTCACCATCGGCAGTAAGACCCTACCCACCACTTTCTTTGTTATAAATGGCAAAGGGTCCTACAATATGTTGCTCGGGCGGGATTGGATCCATGCGAACTACTGCATGCCGTCTACATTGAACCAATGCCTCATACAGTGGGTCGGCGACACCATCGAAGTAGTCACCGCCGATTCCGCCCACAGCGTTGCCGCGGCCGACGTGCAACAGTGGAGGTGCCATGAGAGGCCTGGTCTAGACTGGTCCATTGTTGAACACCGGTTGCCTATAAAACCAGGGTATCGGCCATATCAGCAGCCTACATGATGGTGTAAACCTAAAATTCTACCTGATATAAAGGCCGAGATTACAAGATTGATTGAAGCAAGATTTATTCGGCAGTGTCGTTATGCCGAGTGGATTTCCAATATTGTGCCCGTATACAAGAAAAACGGGAAACTGCGGGTGTGCATTGATTTCAGGAATCTTAATCAGGCTACGCCGATGGATGGATACCCGATGCCGACAGCCGATGTTTTAATAGACGCTACCGCAGGACATAAAATCATCATCTTCATGGACGGTAATGCTGGGTATAATCAAATATTGAAGGCAGAAGAAGATATTTTGAAGATAGTCTTCAGATGTCCGGGCCATCTTGGTTTGTTTGAGTGGGTGGTGATGAATTTTGGCTTGAAGAATGCTGGAGCTACATATCAGCGGGCTATGAATTATATATTCCACAAGCTTATTGATGTCCTGGTGGAGATCTACATCGATGACGTCGTGGTCAAGTCAAAGGGGCATCAAGAGAATCTCACCGATTTGTGAAAAGTATTGGAATGCACGAGGAAGCATGGGTTGAAAATGAATCCTAACAAGTGTGCCTTCGGCGTTTCGGCCGGCCAATTTCTGGGTTTCATGGTCCACGAGCGCGGCATCAAAATCAACCAGAAGATTATAGCCGCCATCAACAAAGTTGTGGCCCTACAAGACAAAACCGAGCTACAGTCCTTAATTGGCAAGGTCAACTTCATCCGACGGTTCATATCTAACTTGTCGTGGCGTATTCATACTTTCACCCCTTTGTTGAAATTAAAACACAATCAAGAATTTGCATGGGGTGAGGAACAACAAAGAACATTGGATGACATCAAACAGTACCTAGTCTCGCCACGAGTATTAGTTCCACCGCAGGTTGATAAGTGTAACAACCTAGATTAATTAAACAGTGTTTTAATCGTAAGAACAAGTCCTTTGTGCTTAAAGAAGAGCTTTGGCAACTTTCAGGCAAGTGGAAGTACCCTTTTTCCCCTCACAAGAAACCCATCAAAAACCCGGTATACAAATCTGTGCTGTTGTGTCCAAAACCTAGGTCAAAGTCTCCTGGTTTGGTCAACTCAGCCTCCTTTAGCAATTCCGGCTAAGTCTGGAAATCAGCCCGACCTGGCGCCTTAGGGCAGGTTTACCTTTTGAAAGTTGAGCAGAACATCAGAAAGTCCCTTTGTAAAAGTTGGAGAACTAAGTTCGTACAACAACTTTGTTAATTGGATCTTGGTCCAATTCACCTCCGAAGCTTCCCAAATTTGCAGCTCAAGTCAGCCCCGACCCCTGAAAGCCAGCCAAACTGCCATTTTTCTCTAAGTGTGGGAAACGGCGTTCCTTCAAACTTTGGAGCTTTGAATCTCCAAATCCACCATGTTTTAGAACTCGGTCAAATTACAAAAGTTGGACCTTGGTCTGTGTACTACAACTTGTGTAAAGGGAGTCAACATGGCGCAGTTTGAAAATTAGGAGATCAAGAGGCTTCAAGATGGGTCCGGTAAAGGATCTCGAGGATCCGTCGGCCAGACAGTGCAAGAGCGCGCGTGCGCCACGCTCTAGAGCACCGGTACCGTGTGGCATGACCTCGCTGGTGAGCGCCGCCTCGCCCAGTCGCTGGTCGTGACAAGATGGATCAGCGCGCCTCGCTCTCCGATCGCACGTGACAACGACTCGCGGTCCTCCGGTCTGTCCCGTCTCATCTTGCCCAAGGCCTCGCCGGTCGCACCAAGCGCACTGCCCGCAGCTCCGCCGTCGCCCCGGCCACTCTGCGACCGAAGACCGGCCACTACCGCGCTGGTGCTGCCTCGCCTCATGCGTGCATCCACCCCACTTTGATCCCCGGCTGCGCGCCCCAACGCCTTCCAACCCGCCCGTCACACCCCAGTCGCACTGCCCACGCGCGCGCGCCCTGCAATGCTGCCATCTCCGCCAACCGCCACACAGGCAGTGACAGCTCCTTTCCCCGCCTCGCCAGTAGCGTGTCCCAGCAGAGCCACTAGTTCCATGCATGCTCATGTCACACCGCTCGTCCTGTCACCTCGCCTACAACGCCCTTGCCTGCAATGCCCTTCCCTCCCTCCTGTCCGCCAATGCCGCCATTGCCATCGATGGCCGTAACAGCACGCGCCTGCCCTTCTCCGGCCCACCGGCGCATGCCTTCGCCAAGTAACCAGCGTGACACGACCCCACGCTCGCGCAGACCTAGCAGATCCGCATGCCCAGCAAACTCACTTTGCCCCCTAGCCCTAAATCCTTGCTGCCCAACCAGTGCAAGATTGCGTCCGAGCTCGCCAATGGAGACGCCGACCAATCACCGCCGCGACATAGCACTTCTTTCTCCCTCAATCTTACCCTCTCACCCGCTCGAGCTCGTTTCCTTCCTCCGAACACTTCTGCGCATCTATAAAAAGGTATCGAAGCCTTTTACTGGAGTTCCCTTGGCCTCCCTCTCCACTCCAGCTGCCCTTCCAGAGCCCTCACCACTCGCTCAAGTTCCGCCACCGCACACTCCTCTGCTTCGCGCTCAAGCGCCGCCACTTGAGCTCTCTGTGGAGCTCCCCCTGCCGCCCGACCCCATGCCTTGCCGACCCCACCAACCGCTTCGCCATCCTCTCCTGCAGCTCTAGAGCTTGCTTTTTGTCCACAAGAAGCACCACCGCTGCCGAAATGCTGCCAGGTCCTGCGACACTGATCAAGCCGCTGTTGTTCCCCGTTCCACCTCAACTTGTTTCTTCCTGACCCCGAGACCTCAACAGTAGGACCGGAGGTGAGCTACCGACCCCTTTTCAGCTCTTCCCGACCCTGAATCGTCCGAGGAAGCGACCGAACCCTGTCCGCCTCGCTCGAGTGCTGTCCGCAGAAGTCTAAGGGTCAGATCGTAAGTTTTCCTGATCCAACTCTTTTAACTCGAATGAAATTGACAGAAACTTGGAAATTACATCTTAAATTGAGAAAAATCAGAAAAATGTGAACCACTTTGGTTGGAATCCTCGTTCTGAGTAGAATCCAATAAAGTAGGTTTCGCACCTTTTCCTATAGTTTTGGGTTTAAATCCTTCCAACTACTATTGAAATCACCGTCTAAGTGTCTTACCCTTGCATTGCAACTCATGTAGAGTTGAACCTCGCAGACGGCACCTACGAACTTCACCCGGTGCCGTAAGATGAAGTCGTAGCTGAGTCACCACCTACAGGAGTCAAGCCCGTGCACACCGAGGACCAGTTTGCTACCGCCCCGCTTGAAGGCAAGCCCCGGAGCATAAAGTCCTATGTTTCAAATACTTGCAATACAAGTAACTGTTTGTTTGTGCATTTACGTTCTAGGAGTTGATTGGAATCGTAGATGCATGACTTAGTTTCCCTTTGATCTGAACACTAGTTTGATAGGCCGAGTAGTTGCAATGCTTAAACAGGACTTGGTAAAAGTCGAGTGATTTCCTGTTACTTGTGAGTTATAGGAGTTGCTTGCTTTACTTATGCTACAACTATAAGGACGATGGACGGGGCAGGGCTCTGTGAACTATTTTGGTGATCGGTGGATTGCCCCGTCTGTCTACATGAAATTGGGTTAAGGTCAAAAACTGATGGTGTTCGTGATCAAGTGTTTGAAAGTACTAATCTCATACCTAGTATGGGATGGGGAAGCCTAGTACCTTATTGAACCAGGACATGAGCGGTTCAATCCACTATCTCTAGAATGAAGTTCCCTTGCGGCCGCATGTGGTGACAAGTGTGGTCATAGAACAGCAGAGGCCGGGTCTGTGGAGCCTTGTACCAAGGGAAATGGGCCCAACATGGGTCTGGGGATTGATGGGGACAGCCGACGGAGGAAGCGATCCTTCGTGGTGCACGGATGTCGTGAGATTAGGTTCACTATGCATGGTTCAGAATTTCGAATAGATTCGTCTACCTCTCACAGTTTGGGACTACTTGATCGTTATGCTACACTAAGTAAGAATGAAAGGTGATGATGATATAATATTGTTACTTGTTCTAATTGCTTGGAAAATTATGCTTGTTTAGTATAGCTGCTAACTTAGATTGGTAATTAAACATAGAACTGGTGGCTAAAATATTGAAAGTAAGGACCCACACTAGTTGCTGTTGTCAAAACAAACCCCTCAGCCAAAAAGCCTTGCATGTCTAGAAGTTGGTGGAGTAGTTACCACCTGTCGGTTAAGTCTTGTTGAGCATAGTTGCTCAGCCTTGCTTGTGGCACATCTTTCAGGTGATGTTAACGTCTCTGAGTTTGCTGCAAGTGGCACTTGGCCTCCCCAGCTTTCTCCTGGGTGGACGGTCGAGTGGGATCCCTCCTCGGACAATGAGGATAGGGACCATTGATGTCATGATCAGCCTCGTCGTGACGTCCGACATCGGCGCTAGCTTCCGTTTTTTATTTTCCACTGCTTAAGAACTCTACAAACTATGTTTGAATTTCGAACTTGATGATGTAATAAATTAATGCACTTGGTTAATTTGGATGATCTGTTGTATTCTCTAGAACCACTCACTTTCGAGTGAGCTATGCTTTCTCGGTCCTGTGGAGTGGTTTATCAGATGAAATCCGACGGACTGCCGAGTTAACTTGATTAAAGCACGTGGTCGTGTGTTAGGCGACTTAATTGTGATTTAGCTAAGTTAATTAGGGCGGTTCCACCACAGCTGGTACCAGAGCAGGTTAGCAGAACAGAGAAGACAATAGGTCTTAAACATCTTTTCTAAACTAAAAGCTTGCAAGAAATGTATTTGAAAATTTTCGTACGATCGTTAAGGATGAACTTAGTGCGAGAGGCCCTAGGGGAATTTTGGGTTATTTAAGGTGGCTATTAGCTATTGGTTATTTTACTGACTTCCAGCACTTTGCCCATGTGTATCATATGTGCGCTGAGTTCTGCATCACGAGTATGCGAGGGTTGATAGGGAGTTCTATTCAAAAGAACCTATCATCGCGGTTGTTTTCGCCCACGTTTATTATATGTGCGCAAGGTTCCGTATGATGATTCATGCGAAGGGTGGTATGGTTCGATTCCAATGAGCCTATCATCACAGTTGTTTGCCCATGTTTATAATACATGCGCATGATTCCGCATCATGAGTATGCGAAGGGTTATATGGTCCTATTCAAAGTGGCCTATTTCCACGGTTGTTGCGCTGTCCATGCAGTGTTAAACACATGGGTGCCGTTTCTATAGCGAACGGTAATGAATGGGGACGCTTTTGTGAGTGCTGGCACAAAAGGTTTATGTGGTTGTGTTTTTCTGCAGGTACACTAACTACGCTCGCGTAGGAAAACGATATTAGAAACCCGACTAGCTACTATAGGGAGTGACGTAATTGTTGCCTTGCCACCGGCACTAACCACGTAAGTCCAAAAATTCTTTTTTTGCAATTATTTTGGTTGAGAGGACGAGGTAGGTCGTGCATGTATCATGAACTAAAATCCATGAACCTAAACCCTTGAATCAACCTTGCCCTTGTGTTTAAGCTCTTCTTCGCGTTAAGGATTTTCTAGCTACCTTTTCAGCATGTACCACCTCTCAAAGATCTGAGTGTATCACCCTAATAGGATCTGTCTTCACTCCACTTCTGAATACCAAACTTGTTGCCAATTATCAAAAGAGAATGTTGGTAAAATTTGAGGATTTTTGGATGAATACTTGTTGAAGTTATGAGCTTCTTCTCTAGCCTACCAAAATCTATTTTTCTTTTGGAGTTTCTATCTCATGTTTCTTTTATCGATCTTGGTTCCAGATGGCTGCTCCCGAGCATGTGATTCGTGGCGCGGATGGCACCTCCCACTCTACATGCTTGCACTTCGAGGGTTTTCCCGCTATCTTGTGGGACACCTTGAGGTGGTTTGGGTACCAGTCGCCGCCTCTTTATGCGGGACGCGAGTACGAGGAGCACGGAGTGCAGTGGTGCAACGTGCGTGTAGTCGTACCTCCACCCCTAGTGCAGCCCGAGTGGCCCCAGCTTGAGGTTTCGACCTATGGTCATACCCTCGAGGATACTTGGGAGTCCGTTGCCTTGCAGGCTCTCACCCAGTTTTGCTGGCTACACCATTTCGAGGTCCTTTTGGATCCGATTGGCTTGTTCCCCGCCAGGGACAGGCTGGACATAGCTTGGCTTGACAGGATGAACAACATGGAGGTGTTGGCCACCTCACACCCGCTGGTCACCATTTCCACCATGACGCGGTGCATGACTGCGTTGTACCGACTGGTTGAGCTTCAGGGGAGAGCTATGGCTGTCTTGGCTCGGATAGCTATAGACATCACGGAGCATCTCAATACCACCAAGAGAGATTTGGTGGAACAGTCGTATCAGCTCATCCAGAGGGGTATACGGATTTCTGACATGGACACTCGGATTACCAAACTAGAGGAGGAGGTGACCGACATGGAGCATGATATGGTACTGCTTGCTGAGGAAAAGCTAGAGGTTGAGATGGAGCTCGCTGTTGCTAATGCGCACTTGGATGAGCACCACGCCAAGCTCAATGCCATCCATCCGTCGGAGCAGTAGGGGGAGAATGACCCTATGGAGGAGGAGGAGGAGGAGGAAGACCCCGATGAGGTAGAGGGAGTCTCGAGCATGGACTTTGAGGTGGTTCAGTCTCTGCCCCGAGTTGGTGACGCCCCTTCTCCGACGCACAGTGTTTCCTCTGTGGCAACCTAGATGACTTTTAGATTGCGGTTGTAGTAAGTTGGTCTTTTGTTGTACTCCTCAGCAACCTATATTTTTGGATGGTGATGTAATAGGTTAGCCTTCAGTTGAGTACTCTTCCTGCATTAAGAAACTTGTCATGAAGTGATCTTGGTAGCGGTTATCTTGGCAGATTTAGTTCCTGTTTTCACCTCACTTTTGCTTCTACTTCTGCTCACTTTTGGGATGCACCTTGAATATTAAAGTTGTGTGAAAACTTGTTCTGTAGCCACTCGTGAAATTTCAGCTCTTTCGGGTCTGTCAAACTCGGGTTAGAACCAGTTTTCCGCTGACCAGTTTGCTGGAAAACAGCCGCTTAGCAACGCGCTCGTCTTGCAAATCGATCACGCTACTGTCATTGTCGGTTAGCAAGAATAAAGTGGAAAATGCTGAGAGCAATCCGAGTGCTAACTAAATTGGAAAAGAAGAGATATGCACCTACTCAATAAAAGAGAAGAGATGATGTCCATAACTGAGAAGAGATATGCACCTACTCGATAAAGGATGATACTGCTATCTTTCTCACTGTTGGCAAGATGGATGCTTATAATTCTGCACATAACATTTGACATTATGACTGAGCAAGCTTCGGATTATGTGGCTAATGGAAAAGTATACTCTTGCAGATGGTGCACCAGCCGCTCCAGATCAGCCCCGAGTGGCAGTGGGGATAACCAGGCACCCCCACCACTGTTGGGATACGAGGTAGGCTATACTAGCGCAAATCAAAATTTTCTACCGCGTAAACCAGGAAAACTGTCGTATAAGGATCACGGGATTACCACTCGACGCACTGGTGTGGAAGATGTAGATTCGCGTCGATGCAGTGAAGTCGATCAGCGTAGTCGTACGTAGTCGATCACGTCGACGTCCAGCAGCTCCTCAGTAGCTTGTCCACGTGCAGCAAGATCGCCCTCGTGCCGCGGCTCGTAGTCGGCTCATCGTGGCTCATCGGCAGCTCGTCGTGGCTCATCGGCGGCTCGTCCAAGTGCTGCAGGCGCAACACCTCCAAGGTATCCACACGTGCAGGGAGGAAGCATCGCAAGCCGGATTGCTAGATCCGTGAGTTGCAACAGGCGAGGGCATGGGAGGCGCGGCAGATGTGTTTGTTGGAGGTATGCCCTAGAGGCAATCATAGAGATGATGATATTCCATTTGTATCCATGATTTATATTGTGTTCATTGAATATCCATTAAATGCTACTTGAATTGATTTGCAATTATGTGAATTGTGTGTGAAACTCTTTACTTGTATAGTTATTCTAAAGTTGTCCCTAGTCGGAGTTCATGTGAGGACACACATGAATATTAGACTAGCACATGTATTAGTTGATGACTATGTTTCACAAGTCATGGACATGGAGATGTTGAACTAATAATGTGGGCACATGTGGAGACATGTGCTAGGACTGACCCAACACGAGAAGTAGTTCTCTCTTTAAACAACATATACGCTTTGTCCTTAGACCTGAGATTGTCGCATGTAGTCAAGATGTGGATCGACCTACTTAGGGGCTATCAAACGCTACGCCGTAACAGTGTAGTTATAAAGGTAGCTTTCGGGTTTGTCAAGAAGCATGCTGTGAGACATGGTCAATCAAGATGGGATTTGCCCCTCTCTAATTGAGAGTGATATCTCTGGGCCCCTCGAGTGATCGGATCCGAAAATGCATGGCCATGCTACATATGGTTAAGAGTTAACCTACAAAGGGATTCCGAATCACAGGATCGAGAAAGAGCGGTTGGCTTGGAGCTAGACCAAATATCATGAGGCAAAGGGAATAGCATGTATATAATGTTGTGATGGTTCGTCTGATATGATCTTCGTGTGCGTATAGGAGTTGGCATGTCTTGCTAGAGGCCGCTACCGACTATTGGGCTGAGTAGGAGTACTCGGGCCATGTCTATACGTATCCGAACCCATAGGGTCACACACTTAAGGGGCTGGAAGCCCAATTCGGATGTGATCCAAGTTGGATTAGGTTTAGAAGTACTAATGGGCCTCGGACCCAGAGGCCTGTTAGGAACCTCTATAAATAGAGGGGTGGGGGCGCCCTAGGGTTTACACCTTTTGGCAAAACTCATCTGCCGCGCCTCCCACGCCCTCGCCTGTTGCAACTCACGGATCTAGCAGTCCGACTTGCGATGCTTCCTCCCTGCATGTGTGGATACCTTGGAGGTGTTGCGCCTGCAGCACTTGGACGAGCCGCCGACAAGCCACAATGAGCCGCCGACGAGCCACGACGAGCCACGACGAGCCGACGACGAGCCTCGGCATGAGGGAGATCTTGCTGCACGTGGACGAGCTGCTGGACGTCGACGTGATCAACTACGTACGACAGTTTTCCTGGTTTACGCGGTAGAAATTTTTGATTTGCGCTAGTGTAGCCTACCTCGTATCCCAACAGTAGTATCAGAGCCATAATTGCTTTGTTTTGGATTTGGGATGTGTGCATATGGAGATATGTGAGTTTTCAGTTTGATCTATGTCCTGGTTTCGTGTTCTTGCTGCAATGCTAGTGTAACGACATACTCCGACAAGTCGGTTTCCACCATCGGAGTTAAGTGATACACGTAATTCCAGTTGCAGTGTGCGAAGATCAATGTGATTGGTCGAATCGAAATCCAGGTTCATACGACAGGCGCATGAGATGTGCAATAGTAGATGGGATCTACTACCGGGGTTGGGATTTTTGCCGTGTGCGTATGCTTCGGTAAATCAGCCGTAACTTTTTGGCGAAATTAGATTTCCCAAATTCGGCTTGGAAGATGGAGTTTTGGGCATCCGAAGTTTGGAATGTTAGGATGCTTAACTCTGTTTTGCAGGATGTATGTATGTATCTTGTGATCAGTATGGACCCTTTGTGTATGTGATGCATGTGTGTAACTCATTCGTGACCTGCGTGTCGCGCGTACAGCAACACGGCAGGAACCATATGTGTTGTCACCTTAATGTATTTAATGGGCTGCGTACCAATCTGTGATGATCCAAGCAACTATGTAATCTTCATTACTAGCTTCTTTACTAGCTATTAGGTGTAATAGCATGTTCTATTTCTTGGAGGACTCATCACCAGGAGGATGGCGCACATGGAACATGGAGATGGAGATCACCATGGTGAATAGGTTCTATAGAGATGGAGATCACCATAAGAAAACGGGCCATACTGTGTCACAACTGTGTGAATGCTATTCTGTTTATGTTTCACTTTCTGCATGCTATGATGTTAGAAGTAGAACGATCCCTCACAAAGTTTAAGTTAGTATGCCCTCCCAACTAAAACTTGCACTGTCCCATGTCTTGTACAATTAGTGGTGGGTCTATGAAATTAGGGTGCCACTAGTTTTCCTTGACTAGACGGGTTTGTGTCGGACACTTACACGCATAAGGGTTGGTTTGCTTAATAAGGTTAACTTAACAGTTAAGGACCTTGGGGCATAAAGGTTGGGCGCCGAGACATGGAGATGTCACCCAACAACAGGAGTCATATGTGATATGATTAGCAAAAGTTGCTACCGATCTACCTTGTTTTGCTAGCGATGATGCTAAAGCTCACTAGTAGACTTGTTAGTTGTGGATCCTGAATCACTAAGTATCAATAGAGGGATATTGATTTTAGTGTAAGTAGATTCTGTTAAAATAGTTTAATGTGATTTGCTCTATCATGGATACGTTTGTCTTAGTGTATTTTGCATTACTTTTGTTGTAGATTAAATGGCACCTAGCAACACCACACCATTTGCTTTGCGTTTGGTCCTTGAGAAGGGCAAGTTGAATGGAACAAACTACTCGGATTGGATCCGTAACCTGAGAATTGTTCTCAGGGCTGATAAAAAGGAAGATGTTCTAGACACCCCACTACCACCAGTACCTGCTGATGATGCATCTGCTGCCGTTAAGGCTGCTTACAAGAAGGCATTTGATGCTAATCTTGAGGTAAGCTGCCTTATGCTTGCTTGCATGGAACCCGAGCTGCAGATGCAGTTCGAAACAAATCATGAGGCACATGATATGATCGTGGCGCTCAAGGACATGTTCAAGACACAGGCTAGGACTGAAAGGTTCAATGTGTCCAAAGCCTTTCTGGAGTGCAAGCTAGCAGAAGGCGCAGCAGTAGGACCACATGTAATCAAGATGATTGGTTACACTCATCGATTGGAGAAGCTGGGCTTCCCAATGGGCAAAGAGTTGGCCACTGACTTCATTCTTTCATCTCTTCCGCCTAGCTATGGGAACTTCATCTCAAACTACCATATGCATGGGACGGAGAATGGTCTGAATGAACTGTGTGGTATGCTCAAGACAGCAGAGATAGACATTAAGAAAAGCATTAGTACCAGCCATGTGATGGCTGTACAGAACAAGCCTACCTTCAAGAAGAAGGGCAATTCTTGGAAGAAGAAGGGTAAGGCTGGAGTGTCCAAGCCAAACCTAGCACCTAAGGCTAAAGCTGGACCTGCTCCAGATAAAGAGTGCTTTTATTGTCACGAACCTAGTCACTGGAAGAGAAACTGCAAGCAGTACCTAGCTTCGTTGAAGAATGGCGGAAGTAAGAGTACTTCTACCTCAGGTACGCTTGTTGTTAATGTTATAGACAACATATTTCTCGCTGATACAATTATTAATTCTTGGGTATTTGATACCGGATTGGTTGCTCATATTTGCAATTCGATGTAGGGAATGATAAGAAGTAGAAGCGTGGAAAGAGGAGAAGTTGATTTCCGCGTGGGCAATAATGCAAGAGTTGCTGCGTTGACCGTCGGGACGACGCAACTCCACCTCCCGTTAGGATTTATTATGGAGTTGAATAATTGTTATTTCGTTCCTAGTTTAAGTCGAAACATTTTGTCTCCTTCATGCTTGATGAAGGATGGTTATTCATTTACGAGTGAAAACAATGGTTGTGTGATCTCTAAGAATGATATGTTTATGGCTTTTGCACCCATTGTGAATGGATTGTTTGTTTTAAATCTTGATGGTTCACCTGTCTGTAACGTAAGTGCTAAAAGGCCTCGGCCTAATGATTTGAGTCCTACCTACTTGTGGCATTGTCGTTTGGGTCATATAAGTGAAAAATGCATGAAGAAGCTCCATTCTGATGTACTTCTAACTTCGTTTGATTTTGAATCATACGAGACATGTGAGGCTTGCTTGCTAGGCAAGATGACCAAGACGCCTTTCACAGGTTTTCCTGAGAGAGCAGTAGAGTTGTTGGAACTCGTACATAGCGATGTATGCGGACCAATGAGCACGATGGCTAGAGGAGGATTCCAATACTTCATAACTTTCACTGATGATTTTAGTAGATATGGCTATGTCTACTTGATGAGGCACAAGTCTGAAACCTTTGAAAAGTTCAAGGAATTTCAGAATGAAGTTGAAAATCAGCGTGGCAAGAAAATTAAGGCCTTACGATCTGATCGTGGAGGCGAGTATTTGAGCCACGAGTTTAGCAATCATCTAAAGAGTTGCGGAATTGTTCCACAACTTACGCCGCCTGGAACACCTCAGAGAAACGGTGTATCCGAGCGACGTAATCGAACTTTGTTAGACATGGTTCGATCAATGATGAGCCAGTCGGACCTACCGTTATCATTTTGGGGATACGCTCTAGAAACAGCAACTTTCACACTTAATAGGGTACCATCTAAATCCGTAGTTAAGACACCACACCATATGAGATGTGGACTGGAAAGGTTCCCAGTTTGTCTTTTCTAAAGATTTGGGGATGTGAAGTGTTTGTCAAGCGACTTCAGTCGGACAAGATCACACCCAAGTCGGATAAGTGCATTTTCGTGGGATATCCAAAGTAAACTTTGGGATATTATTTCTACAACCGGTCAGAGGGCAAAGTGTTTGTCGCTCGGAACGGGGTTTTCCTAGAGAAAGAGTTTCTCAAAGGAGAAAAGAGTGAAAAGACAGTGCATCTTGAAGAAGTTCAAGATGAGCCGATTGGGCAAGAATCAATGAGTGATGCTAACGTAGCAGAACAAGTTGAGATACCCATGGCAAGAGAAGCACCGCCACAACCACGAAGGTCGGTAAGGCTCCGCGAAATGCGGGAAATATTATTATTGGACAATGATGAGCCTGCGACATATGCAGAAGCAATGATAGACCCAAACTCCAAAAAATGGCAGAGTGCCATGCAATCCGAAATAGAGTCCATGGGAGACAATCAAGCTTGGAACTTGGTTGACCCGCCTGATGGTGTTAAAGCCATAGAGTGAGCGGGATCGCATGAGTAGAGTGCCATATGCCTCGGCTATTGGATCTATCATGTATGCAATGATAAGTACTCTCCCAGATGTTTCATATGCGCTAAGTATGACAAGCAGACACCAATCTGATCCAGGTGAGAGTCACTGGACAGCGGTGAAAAACATTCTTAATTACTTGAGAAGGACTAAAGATATGTTCCTCGTCTATGGAGGTGAGGAGGAGCTCGTTGTAACAGGTTACACCGATGCTAAATTCCAAACCGATAGAGATGATTCAAAGTCACAATCAGGATTTGTGTTCACGCTAAATGGTGGTGCTGTTAGTTGGAAGAGTTCCAAGCAGGAGACGGTGGCCGATTCTACGACAAAAGCCGAGTACATCGCGGCTTCAGAAGCCGCGAAGGAGGGTGTTTGGATAAGGAATTTCCTCATTGAGCTTGGTGTGTTCCCGAATGCATGCAGCCCATTGAATCTCTACTGTGATAACAATGGGGCAATTGTGCAAGCAAAGGAGCCAAGGAACCACCAGAAGAACAAACACGTAATGCGGCGATTTCATCTCATTCGAGACTTTGTTAACCGGGGTGAGATCAAGATATGCAAAATACACACGGATCTGAACACTGATCCGTTAACAAAACCACTCCCGCAGGCTAAGCATGATGCGCATGTACGAGCTATGGGTATTAGGTACCTTCTAGATTGACTCTAGTGCAAGTGGGAGACTGTTGGAGGTATGCCCTAGAGGCAATCATAGAGATGATGATATTCCATTTGTATCCATGATTTATATTGTGTTCATTGAATATCCATTAAAGGCTACTTGAATTGATTTGCAATTATGTGAATTGTGTGTGAAACTCTTTACTTGTATGGTTATTCTAAAGTTGTCCCTAGTCGGAGTTCATGTGAGTACACACATGAATATTAGACTAGCACATGTATTAGTTGATGACTATGTTTCACAAGTCATGGACATGGAGATGTTGAACTAATAATGTGGGCACATGTGGAGACATGTGCTAGGACTGACCTAACACGAGAAGTAGTTCTCTCTTTAAACAACATATACACTTTGTCCTTAGACTTGAGATTGTCGCATGTATTCAAGATGTGGATCGACCTACTTAGGGGCTATCAAACGCTACGCCGTAACATAGTAGTTATAAAGGTAGCTTTCGGGTTTGTCAAGAAGCATGCTGTGAGACATGGTCAATCAAGATGGGATTTTCCCCTCTCTGATTGAGAGTGATATCTCTGGGCCCCTCGAGTGATCAGATCCGAAAATGCATGGCCATGCTACATACGGTTAAGAGTTAACCTACAAAAGGATTCTGAATCACAGGATCGAGAAAGATCGGTCGGCTTTGACCTAGACCAAATATCGTGAGGCAAAGGGAATAGCATGTATATAATGTTGTGATGGTTCGTCTGATATGATCTTCGTGTGCGTATAGGAGTTGGCACGTCTTGCTAGAGGCTGCTACCGACAATTGGACTGAGTAGGAGTACTCGGGCCATGTCTATACGTATCCGAACCCATAGGGTCACACACTTAAGGGGCTGGAAGCCCAATTTGGATGTGATCCGAGTTGGATTAGGTTTAGAAGTACTAATGGGCCTCGGAACCAGAGGCCTGTTAGGAACCTCTATAAATAGAGGGGTGGGGACGCCCTAGGGTTTACACCTTTTGGCGAAACTCATCTGCCGCACCTCCCATGCCCTCGCCTGTTGCAACTCACGGATCTAGCAGTCCGGCTTGCGACCCTTCCTCCCTGCACATGTGGATACCTTGGTGGTGTTGCGCCTGCAGCACTTGGATGAGCCGCCGACAAGCCACGACGAGCCGCCGACGAGCCACGACGAGCCGACGACGAGCCGTGGCACGAGGGAGATCTTGTTGCACGTGGACGAGCTGCTGAGGAGCTGCTGGACGTCGACGTGATCGACTACGTATGACTACATTGATCAACTTCGCTGCATCGACGTGACTCCACATCTTCCGCACCAGTAGTGCGTCGAGTGGTAATCCCGTGATCGTTATACGGCAGTTTTCCTAGTTTACGCGGTAGAAATTTTTGATTTGCGCTAGTGTAGCCTACCTCGTATCCCAATAGTGTTTCACCGAAAAGGTGTAAACCCTAGGGCACCCCCACCCCTCTATTTATAGAGGTTCCTAACGGGCCTCTGGGTCTGAGGCCCATTAGTACTTCTAAACCTAATCCAACTCGGATCACATCCGAATTGGGCTTCCAGGCCCTTAAGTGTGTGACCCTATGGGTTTGGATACGTATAGACATGGCCCGAGTACTCATACTCGGCCGAATAGTCGGTAGCGGCCTCTAGCAAGAAGTGCGAACTCCTATATACACACGAAGATCATATCAAACGAACCATCACAACATCATATACATGCTATTCCCTTTGCCTCACGATATTTTGTATAGTTTCAAGCCGACCGCTCTTTCTCGATCCTGTGATTCGGAATCCCTTTGTAGGTTAACTCTTAACCGTACGTAGCATGGCCATGCATTTTCGAATCCGATCACTCGAGGGGCCCAGAGATATCACTCTCAATCAGAGAGGGGCAAATCCCATCTTGATTGAACATGTCTCATAGCATGCTTCTTGACAAACCCGAAAGCTACCTTTATAAGTACCCTGTTACGGCGTAGTGTTTGATAGCCCCTAAGTAAGTCGATCCACATCTTGAATACATGCGACAATCTCAGGTCTAAGGACAAAGTGTATATGTTGTTTAAAGAGAGAACTACTTCTCGTGTTGGGTCAGTCCTAGCACATGTCTCCACATGTGCCCACATTATTAGTTCAACATCTCCATGTCCATGACTTGTGAAACATAGTTGTCAACTAATACATGTGCTAGTCTAATATTCATGTGTGTCCTCAAATGAACTCCGACTAGGGACAACTTTAGAATAACCATACAAGTAAAGAGTTTCACACACAATTCACATAATTGCAAATCAATTCAAGTAGCCTTTAATGGATATTCAAGGAACACAATATAAATCATGGATACAAATGGAATATCATCATCTCTATGATTGCCTCTAGGGCATACCTCCAACAACCACCACCGCCCCTTCCACCGTCACTCGCAGACGTCCTGGCTGCCCAAACCGAACTCTTGCAACACTTGGTCTAGGGGCAACAACAACAGCAGCAGCAGCAGCAGCAGCCACAGGGAGGATGAGGTCCCCCGCACCCCAGGTCGCCTGGTATGAGGATTTCCTGGGCACGCAGCCCCCGACCTTCCACAAGTTAGAGGACCCGCTGGATGCTGACGCCTGGATTCGTACAATTGAATCAAAGTTTGAGCTTCTCACCGCCCCATGCCCCGACCAGAATAAGGCTCGATTCGTAGCACAGCAGCTGCATGGTTTCGCCCATCTTTGGTGGGACCACTACCACACTATGCTGCCGACTGATCATCTTGTCGGCTGGGATGAGTTCAAGACTTCCTTCAGGGGCCATCATATCCTAGAAGGCCTACTAGAGCGTAAGCTCAATGAGTTCCTAGCCCTCACCCAGGGAAACCGCGACGTCCTACAGTACGCGCAGGCCTTCAATGACCTACAATGAGCTAGTAAATCTATCCATTTCCAAAGAAGACTGCATGAAGGCCCTCAAGGCCAACCTGAAGCGGAAACTCCTATGGTACAACCGAGCTAGCCTACTCAGAAGTTCAGAATGGTTTCCCCTCTAGCACCTCACAGGCCCGCGCAGCCTGGGAGATGGGTTGGTCACCCTCCACCACTGGCAGCACCTCGTTTCCCTGGTTTCCAGCCACATTGCCCCGACCCAACCTGCCACCATCGCAGCGCCCTGTGAATGGTAACCGCTGCTTCACCTACGACAACGTAGGGAACTTTGCCAAGGACTGCCCCAGAAACAAGAATCAGCGCCCCGGTCAGAGTAATACTGTGGCTAACAAGGGAAAGAATCCCAAGGTGCAGGCCCGACAAGGGAGACTAAACTTCACCAGTCTGACAGAACACCCGGAAGGTGCGCCAGTGATGACGGGTACATTCCTTGTCCATAATCAACCTATTCTTATTTTGTTTGATTTGGGAGCATCTCATAGTTTCATTGGGAATAAGACTGGCGAGAGATGTGGGTTGAGCGTTGGTCACACCAAAGGGTCGTATATGATCTCAACCCCGGGAGGGAAAATAGCTTTAGACAAGATAATTAACCTTGTGCCTATCAAGTTAGGACAGATCCTTTTTAAGGAAAACCTCATCATCCTCGACCTAGAGGGGATAGACATCATCTTGGGTATAGACTGGATGACCCGACATTAAATATCTGCTCAAGCTGTCCACATAAGCTCACCCCTATACGGTGACTCTACCCTACACTTGTCCCACCCCGAGTACGTAAAACCTATGCATATCCGGTGATGGCAACCCGGATAGAAGACATTCCTGTTGTCTGTGAGTACCCCGATGTATTTCCGGATGATCTGCCCGGCAGGCCACCAGATAAAGATATTGAGTTTGCTATTGAGCTACAGCCAGGCACAACTCCTATATCAAAAAGGCTCTATCGGATGCCACCCACCGAGTTGGCAGAACTAAAAACCCAACTGCATGAACTCCTGGAAAAGGGATTTATTCGTCCCAGTACTTCACCATGGGGTTGCCCAACATTGTTCGTAAAGAAGAAGGATGAGAGTCTGCGCATGTGTGTGGATTACCGATCTCTCAATGCGGTTACTATCAAAAATAAGTACCCTCTTCCCCACATTGATGTGTTGTTTGATCTGGAGCCAGAGTATTTTTGAAGATAGATCTTCGCTTTGGTTATCATCAAATCAAGATCCGACCATGTGATATTCCCAAAACTGCCTTCTCCACACAATATGGACTCTATGAGTACCTGGTTATGTCTTTTGGACTCACTAATGCACCCGCTTATTTCATGTACCTCATGAATTCGGTGTTCATGCCTAAGTTGGACAAGTTCGTTGTGGTATTCATTGATGATATCTTGGTGTACACGAAGAACGAGGAAGAACATGCCGAGCATCTTCATGTGGTTCTTCAGCGTTTAAGGGATCATCAGCTATATGATAAATTCTCCAAGTGTGAGTTCTCTCGTGATGGCATAGCAGTCGACCCCAGCAAAGTGCAAGACGTCACGGACTGGAAGCCACCCACTTCGGTTCATCAAATCCGAAGTTTTCTTGGTCTAGCAGGCTATTATCGGTGATTCATCTCGGATTTCTCAAAAATAGCCAAGCCTATGACTGAGTTGTTAAAGAAAGGAGCCAAATTCATATGGAGTGATAAATGTGAAGAAGCCTTCCACACCCTAAGAAGACTCTTGAACTCATGAACTGAACTACCCTACACATGATCTTGAGCTGGCAGCAGTGATTCATGCTTTAAAAATATGAAGACACTATCTGATAGGCACTCGCTGCAATATCTACACCGATCACAAGAGCCTCAAGTATATCTTTACTCAAGCAGACCTTAATATGCTCCAAAGAAGATGGTTAAAACTGATCAAGGATTATGATTTGGAAGTGCATTATCACCCTGGCAAAGCCAACATAGTAGCAGATGCTCTTAGCCGCAAGGTTCATTGCAATTGTTTGTCGGCAACCAACTTCACAGGAACCCTATGTCATGAGATGGAAAAACTTAGTTTGGAAATTATTTCCAATGGCACCCTCGGTCATGTTTCCATTGAATCTACTTTGGAAGACCAAATTGGGATGGCACAATTAGAAGATGAGGAAATAAAGCTAATTAAGGAGAAAGTGGCACAGGGAAATGAGGGGTATAAGCATTTCCGACAAGATGAAAATGGGAGAGTGTACTATGAGAACCGACTTGTTGTCCCATCTAACCCCAATCTTAGAAAGAAAATACTGGATGAAGCACATCTCTCCAAGTTCTCGATTCATCCTAGAAGCAATAAGATGTATCATTGCCTCCGTCAAACATTTTGGTGGAGTGGAATGAAGCCGAAAATCGCGTGCTATGTCTCGGAGTGCGACACGTGTCAACGTGTCAAGGCAAGCCATTTGAAGGTAGCAGGTACCTTGCAACCGCTACCTATTCCATCTTGGAAATGGGAAGATATCAGCACGGATTTCATTGTGGGATTACCCGTTACCTCTGAGTGCCATGATTCTATTTGGGTTATAGTGGACCGCCTCACCAAATCTGCACACTTTCTTCCTGTTCACACCACCTACACCGCCAAGAAATATGCAGAGTTGTATCTTGACCGCATTGTTTCCTTGCATGGTGTTCCGAAAACGATCATCTCTGATCGAGGTGCTCAGTTTGTGGCACGTTTTTGGGAACAACTACAGTCGTCACTTGGCACCAAGTTAATTCATAGCTCCACTTACCACCCTCAAACTGATGGCCAATCAGAAAGGGTAAACCTAATCCTAGAAGACATGCTACGCGCTTGCGATATACACTTTGACAAGAATTGGGATAAATGCTTAACCTTAGCAGAGTTCTCTTACAATAATAGCTACCAGTCTAGCTTAAAAATGGCACCATTCAAGGCCTTGTATGGCAGAAGGTGTCGAACACCATTGAGTTGGTCACAAGTGGTTGAAAGAAGAACCGATGGATGCGATCTGGTGATTGAAGCCGAAGAACAAGTAAAAGTGATCCAGGCACACCTCAAGACCGCCCAATCACAGCAGAAAAGTTACTCCGACAAAAGGAGGAGACCCTTGCAGTTTGATATTTGTGATCATGTATACCTCCGAGTCTCCCCGACTAAAGGTGTGCAACGGTTTGGAGTAAAGGGGAAATTGGTTCCCTATGATATTGGCCCTAATGAGATTGTGGAGATATGCGGACCCGTTGCATACCGGATTCGACTACCTGAACAGCTTTTAGCTATTCACGACTTCTTCCATATCTCTCAACTGAAGAAATTTGTCTTGGAGCAAGAACAACTTGAAATCGAACCTGACTTATCCTATGCGGAATATCCTGCCAAAGTACTCAATCCTAAGGAGAGGTACACCCGACGGCAAGTTATGAAGATGTATAAGATTCAGTGGAGTAACCACACAGAAGATGAAGCGACATGGGAAATAGAGAATACCTGAATAAGCACTTCCATGGTTTTCTTTTCGACCAAGGAGGTAAGACCCACAAACCACACTAGTTGTCCTTGCACTCGAATCTCAGGACGAGATTCTTTTTAAGGGGGGTAGGCTGTAACAACCTAGATTAATTAAACAGTGTTTTAATCGTAAGAACAAGTCCTTTGTGCTTAAAAAAGAGCTTTGGCAACTTTCAGGCAAGTGGAAGTACCCTTTTTCCCCTGACAAGAAGCCCATAAAAAACCCAGTATACCAATCTGTGTTGTTGTGTCCAAAACCCAGGTCAAAGTCCCCTAGTTTGGTCAACTCAGCCTCCTTTAGCAATTCCGGCTAAGTCTGGAAATCAGCCCGACCTGGCGCCTTAGGGCGGGTTTATCTTTTGAAAGTTGAGCAGGACATCAGAAAGTCCATTTGTAAAAGTTGGAGAACTAAGTTCCTACAACAACTTTGTTAATTGGACCTTGGTCCAATTCACCTCCAAAGCTTCCCAAAGCTGCAGCTCAAGTCAGCCCCGACCCCTAAAAACTAGCCAAACCTCCGTTTTTCTCTAAGTCTCGGAAACCGGCGTTCCTTCAAACTTTGGAGCTTTGAATCTCCAAATCCACCATATTTTTGAACTTGGTCAAATTACAAAAGTTGGACCTTGGTCTGTGTACTACAATTTGTGTAAAGGGAGTCAATGTGGCGCAGTTTGAAAATTGGGACATCGAGAGGCTTAAAGATGGGCCCGGCAAAGGATCTCGCGAATCCGTCGGCCAGATAGCGCCAGAGCGCGCGTCCGCCGCGCTCCCGAGCGCCGCCGCTGCGTGGCGTGACCTGACTGGCGAGCATCGTCTCGCCTAGTCGCTGGCCGTGACAAGATGGATCAGCGCACCTCGCTCCCCAGTCACGCACGACGGTGACCCTCGGTCCTCTGCTCTGTCCTATCTCGTCTTGCCCGAGGCCTCGCCGACAGCGCCAGGCGCACTGCCCGCAGCTCAGCCGTCACCTTGGCCACTCTGCAACCCAAGACCGGCCGCTGCCGCGTCGGTGCCGCCTCGCCTCACGTGCGCATCCGCCCCACCTGGATCCCTGGCCACGCGCCCCAACGCCTTCTGGCCCTGCCGTCACACCCCAGTCGCGCTACCCGCGCGCGCGCCCTGCGACGCTGCCATCTCCGCCAACCGCCGCACAGGAAGTGACAACTCCTTCCCCGCCCTCGCTAGGAGTGTGCCTGTAACGACCTTGGTTAAATCAGCTGAGTTAATCTTAATCCGAGTCCCAAATCCCACTGACTCAACTCTTCCTGAGCAGGAGCGCTCCAAGTCCGGTTCTCAGCCCTGACCCCTGAAAACTCAACCCAAAACCGCCAGTTCTTTCTCAGTCCAAAGGCAGTGTTCCTTCCAATCTTGGAGTAGTGGAGAAACCAAGACTGGCTGGTGGACCCTAAATCTTTCCCCGGATCTCCCAAGGCAGACGCGCCCGAGCAGCATGCGCACACTTCAGAGCTTCCCCGCCGCGTGGCTTGATCTCTCTGACGCCCGCCGCTTCGCCCAGTCGCCGGTCGCGACAGGATGGATCAACGCGTCCTCCTCCCCAATCGCAGTGGAAGCCCTCTTCAACCCTTTCTGCTTCACCTCATCTCACTCGCGCCTTCGCCGGCCGCGCCAAGGTGCCCCGTCGCCGCCGTGGCAGAGTTTTCCCGCAGCTGCGTCAGACCACCTCGCGACCCGCGCCCATCATCTCGCCCGGATCCCCGGCTGCAAGACCCGATGCCTTCCGGTTTTCCCGCCTCTCCACAGTGGCGCCGCCCACGAACTCGCTCCACGACGATACCTCCCTCGCCAACCCCGACTCTGGCAGCGACAGCTCCTTTATCCACCTCACCAGTGACGTGCTCCGGCAATGCCGCTGTTTCGCGCTCGCCCGCGCCGCCGCTCGCCCTGTCACTTCGCCTGCTGCAACCTCGCTTACAGCGCCTTCCTTCCAGTCACACGCCTGTCCAGTCACCGTCCTCAAATCCGCCGCTCAACACGACCAGACCACGCGCGCCTCCGCCAAATCTAAATCCCGGCAAAACCGTGCCTGCGCCGCCTTGTCTCCAGTACCCAATAGCCGAAGACTCTATCTCCAAGGTCCTGTTCCGTCGCCCATCGTCGCTCAATTGCCGCCATGGCAGCGCACTCCATCTTTTTCTTCCCGGTCTTTGTGCTGCTCAAAATCTCTCTCTTCCGCACAGCTATAAAAGGGAATACCAGAGTCCCACCGGAGTTCCTTCGCCATCGCTGTTTCACCACCCCTACTCTGAGAGCACTTGAGCACTTCCGCTGAGATCTTGAGAAGTTTCCCTCTCCGCTCAAGTCTGCTTCTCCCCAATCCACCCAGCCGTCTGCTCCTCCGTGCTGTGCTAGAGCTTCCTTGTTGCCCACAAGAAGCTCCACCGCCGCCGGAGCACCGTCAAACCTCACCACCGCTCAAGCCTTAGTGCTTAAGTCTTTCCACCCAAGTCTACTCCTTCCTAACCCCAAGCTTCACCTATAAACCTGAAGGTAAGCTGCCGACCCCTTTCCAGTTCGCCCGACCCCTTTTCCGTCTCGCCCGACCCTGTCTGCTTCGCCGACCCTTATCCACCTCGCCCGAGGCCTCGGCTGTATCCTTTTCCTTGACCCGAGGGTATCTATGCCAATTATCGAGGATGTCTCTATGTTAAGTCTGAGGACCCCAGCACAGTTATTCCTTAAGTTAAGGGTCAGATCCCAAATTTACCCCCATCCAACCCTTTTATCCTGTTCTCCACCAACTAAAGTAAACTTCCCCCACCTTTTCTGTAGCCTTGCTACAAGTGTCCGAGCTTTAACTTGCAAGTGTTGCTGAAATAACCGTCTAAATGCTACCTCCTGCATTTGCATTTGTGTAGAGTTACATCTCGCTGACGGCGTCTACGAGCTACACCCGGCGCCTGATGACGGAGCTGTAGCAGAGCCGCCAATCCTAGAAGCCGAAGCAGCCCCAGCTGAAGACCAGTTTCCCTCCCCTCCGCTTGAAGGCAAGCCCCGAAGCATGAACCCACCTTTCCAAACTTGCACATGCCTTCCTTCTCATGATTGTGCATTTACGTATAGGAGTTGTTTGCAACCATAGATGCATGCCATAGTTCCTTTGAAATGTACACTAGTCTATTGGGTCGAGTAGTTGCAATGCTTAATAGGACTCGGTAAAAGTCGAGTGATTTCCTGTCACTCGCGAGTTATAGGAGTTGGTTGTTTTCTTCTGTTACAACTATAAGGACAATGGACGGGGCAGGGTTATGGTTAACTCTTTTGGTGGTCGGCTGATCGCCCCGTCTGTTTATTGAACCTGTTAAGGCCCGACAGTGGTGGTGTTCATGATCAAGTGTTTGAAAGTATTAATCTCATACCCAGTATGGGATGGGGAAGCCTAGTACGTGATTGAAACTAAACGTGAGCGGTCGCTCCACTGTCCTTGGAGCGAAGTTCCCTTGCAGCCGCACGTGGTGGCAAGAGTGGTCACAGAACGGCAGAGGCCGGGTCTATGGAACCTTGCACCAAAGGAAGTGGACCCGACACGGGTTAGAGAATTGATGGGGAAGGCCGACACAGGAAGCGACCCTCGGTGGTGCACGGATGTCGTGAGGTTAGGTTCACCATGCATGGTTAAAGAACTCGAATCGATTTGTCTGCCTCTCATAGTTTGAGATTGCTTGATCGCAATACTACACTGAGTAATGAAGGAGTCTGATGATGACATGGTCTTGATGTTAAGCTTATATACATAAGGTTGGCTCTATGTTTGCTTAGAGTAAGTGGCTGACGTAGATTGGTTAATGAACTTAGAATTTGAGCTAAAACTTTGAAAGCAAGGACCTAGCATAGTCGCTTTTGGCAAACAAAACCCCTCAGCCAAAGAGCCTTGCATGTCTAGACATGGTGGAGTAGTTTTTACCACCGGTCGGTTAAGTCTTGTTGAGCTTAGAAGCTCAGCCTTGTTTGTGGCTTCTCTGTTCAGGTGAAGTTGCAACTTCTGAGCTTGCTGCTGGCACTTGGCCGCCCCAGCTCCCTCCGGGTTGGACGGTCGAGTGGGATCCCTCCTCAGAGTGGGATCCCTCCTCAGACGGCGGGGAATGGGATCATTGATGTCCTAGCTGGCCTCACCAGGGACATCCGACCCCGACGATAGCTTCCGCGATGTGTTACCTTCTATTGTTTTGTTCAGAACTTGTAAAACTCTGATTTTCAACTAGTGTGCCATAAATTGTTAAACAATTGGTGGATCTGTTGTATTCTCTGGAACCACTCACCTTCGTGTGAGTTATGCTAACTCGGTCCTGTTAAGTGGCTAAATCGGATGAAATCCGATGGCACAGCGAGTTAACTTGATTAAGGCATGCGGATCGCATGTTAAGCGACTTAACCGTGCTTTAGTTGAGTTAATCCGAGGTGTTCCGCCACAGCTGGTACCAGAGCTGGTTTACAGGACAGAGAAAACAATGGGTCACAAAAACCCATCTTTTTGGATAAAATTTTGCAAGAAACATGTTGAAAAATCTCATTTGATCGTTAAGGATGACTTTAGCACGGGAGGCCCTAGGAGATTTTGGGTTTGTTTTAGGTGGCTATTACTTATTGGTTATCTTGCTAACCCCCAGCACTTCGCCATGTGTATCATACGTGTGCCGAGTTCCGCATCACGAGTATGCAAGGGTTGATAGGGAGTTCTATTCAAAGGACCCTATCATCGCGGTTATTTCACCCACGTCTATCATACGTGCGCAGGTTCCGTATGTTAATTCATACGAAGGGTGGTATGGTTCGATTCCAACAAGCCTATCATCACGGTTGTTCGCCCACGTCTATTATACGTGCACTGATTCCGCATCTCGAGTATGTGAAGGGTTATATGGTTTCATTCAAAAGGAACCTATTTCCATGGTTGTTGTGCTATCCATGCAGCATTAAACGCATGGGTGCTGTTTCTATAGTGAACGGTAATGCTTGGGGACGCTTTCGTGGGTGCTGGCATGAAAGGTTCAGGTGACTGTGTTTTTCTGCAGGTACGGGAGTACCAGGAGCATGGAGTGCAGAGGTGCAACGTTCAGGTGGTTGTACCTCCACCCCCTATGCAGCCCGAGTGGCCCCGCTCGAGGTCTTGACCTATGGTCATGCCTTGGAGGACACCTGGGAGTCAGCTGCCTTGCAGTCCCTAACCCAGTTCTGTCAGCTACACCCGCTTGAGGTCACCTTGGACCCAGTCGGCTTGTTTCCCTCCAGGGATCGGCTGGACCCAGTCTGGCTTGACCGCGTCAACAACATGGAGGTGTTGGCAACCTCCCACTCATTGGTCACCATCTCTACCACCACCAGGTGCATGTCAGCACTATACCGACTGATTGAGCTTGAAGGCCGAGCTATGGCTGTCTTGGCTCGGATAGCCGTGGATAGTCAAGGGCATTTCAATGCCGCCAAGAGAGGCTTGGTGGATGGTCATATCAACTCATCCAAAGAGGCATACAGATCCATGACATGCAAGCCAGGATCTCTGAGCTCGAGGAAGAAGTGACAGACATGGAGGATGGCTTGATCCAGCTTGCCGAAGAGAAGATGGAAGTTGAGATGGAGCTCGCAGTTGCTAATGCTCATTTGGACGAGCACCACGCCGAGCTCGATGCTATCCACACCCTGGAGATGCAGCTGGACGAACAAGAAGACCCTGCTGAGGTAGTAGGAGTGTCCAGTATGGACATTGAAGATGGCGACGCCCCTTCTCCGACTTATAGTGTTCCCTCATAGGTTGAGAGCTGTAGGAATCTAATCTTTTTTTGTACTCCTCGGCAAACTAAGTTTTGGATAGTCATGTAATAGGTTAGCCTTGAGTTGAGTGTTCCCCCTATGATGTGAGAATAGCAATGAAGTGATCTTGGTGAAACCAGTTCTTGTTTTCCTCCTCACTCTTGGCTTGACTTCTGACCCTTTGCGACACTCCTTGGATGCCACGTTGTGCGAGTTTTGCGCTGTAACCGCACGGGAAAGTTCTGTGGGTCTGTCCCAAAGTTGGCCGACCCCGAGTCGCATGGTCGGATGCGCTCGATCCCTTGAGGTAGGTCTCCGCCTCGCCCGACCCCTGGTTGCACGGTTTCGCTTAGCCCGACCCCTTGGCCTAAGGTCGGATATAATGGAGCCCATGGGATACAGTTTTGGTTCACCCGAGGTTGTGTGCGGAACCGAGATGGTTGCTAACTGAGATGGCAAGAAGAAGTGTATATCTCCTTAATGAGAAATGTTGTTGTGTTGCACTATCAGCAAGAGTCATAATTTGGGGATTTAAAGTATACGTTCCCGCCTGATTGGAATACTTCTGAGGTTATGGAACTAATGGAACGTTGGCTCTTGCAGATGGGGCACTGTACCCAATCTGGCTCTGTGCCCAGCGGCAGCGAGCAGAGGCAGGACCTTCTTCCACCGCCGCCCCCACCTTCGCTAGAAGCCATCCTAGCGGCTCAAACTAAGCTGCTAAGGCACATTCTACAAGGGCAGCAACAGCAGCCCTATGGAGGGAGGGCTCATCAACAATCTCAAGTTGCTCGTTATGAGGACTTCTTGAGCACGCAGCCCCCAACCTTCCACAAGACGGAAGACCCGCTCGATGCCGATGCATGGGTTCGTACGATCGAATCCAAGTTCAAACTCCTCACTGCCCTGTGTCCTGACCAGAACAAAGCCCGGTTCGCGGCTCAACAGCTGCGTGGTTCCGCCCGGCTTTGGTGGGATCACTACCATGCCATACTGCTGGCCAACCCTGCTGTCAGCTGGAACAAGTTCAAGACCACTTTCAGAGGGCATCACATTCCAGAAGGTCTTCTGGAACGCAAACTCAACGAGTTCTTGGCCCTTACCCAAGGAAGCCATGACGTCCTACACTATGCACAAGCCTTCAACGACCTGTGCCGCTACGCCGGCTATCATGCGGACACCGACGAGAAGAAGAGGGATAGGTTCCGCAGAGGCTTAAGCCTGAAACTCAAGGAGAGGTTGAATCCCATCAAGGTGGATACCTATAACGAGTTGGTGAATCTGGCCATATCTCAAGAAGACTGCATCCAAGCCCTTAAGGCCGACTAAAAGCGGAAGGCCTTAGTGGCATTACCGAGCCCGCCCGCTCGACGGTTCAAGATGGTTCCCCCTCAAGTGCCCAACCGGCCACAGCAGTCGGGACGATGGATTGCTCGCTCTCCACCTCCCGCGGCACCTTGTTTCCCCAATTTCCAACCGCAGGCGCCCCGGCCGACCTTACCGCCGCCGTGCCCCTTGAATGGCAACCGCTGTTTCACCTGCGGAAATGAAGGTCACTTTGCCAAGGACTGCCCCAGGAACAAACATCAGCAGCCTAGCCAAAACCCCACGGCCAACAAGGGAAGAAGGCCCAAGGTGCAGGTTCGCCAAGGACGGCTCAACTACACCAGCTTGACCGAGCTCCCCGAAGGTGCGCTAGTAATGACGGGTACCTTTCTTGTCCATAATCAAACTGTTGTTATTTTGTTTGATTCGGGAGCCTCCCATAGCTTCATCGGGAGTAAGACTGGTGAGAGGTGTAAGCTGAGTGTTGGTCACACTAAAGGATCATATGTGATCTCCACTCCGGGTAGGAAGATAGCCTCAGAGAAGATAGTTACCCTTGTACCTATCCAGCTAAGCCAAACTCTTTTTAGGGAGAATCTCATCATCCTTGACCTGGAAGGAATAGATATCATCCTTGGGATGGATTGGATGACCCGACACCAAGTGGTCCTAGATATAGCTGCCCGAGCTCTCCACATCAACTCGCCCTTTCATGGCAATTCTACCCTACACTTAACCCACCCTGAGTACGCCACTCCTTGTGCGTACCCTGTATCAGAAACCCGGATAGAAAACCTTCGTATTGTCTACGAGTACCAGGATGTGTTTCCTGATGACTTGCCCGGCATACCGCCAGATAGAGATATCGAGTTCACCGTCGAACTGCAGCCCGGCACCGCTTCGATATCCAAGAGACCCTATCGGATGCCACCCGCCGAGCTGGCCGAGTTAAAAACCCAACTACATGATCTGTTGGAGAAAGGCTTCATCCGACCCAGTACTTCACCCTGGGGTTGCCCAGCCTTGTTTGTGAAGAAGAAGGATGAAAGTCTATGCATGTGTGTGGACTACCGACCCCTCAATGCGGTGACTGTCAAGAACAATTATCTACTTCCCCGCATTGATGTCCTGTTTGATCAAATAGCTGGAGCTAGAGTGTTCTCTAAGATTGATCTTCGTTCCGGTTACCACCAAATCAAGATCAGACCCTATGACATTCCCAAAACTGCTTTCTCCACAAGATATGGACTCTACGAGTACTTGGTTATGTCTTTTGGACTCACCAATGCACCCGCCTATTTTATGTATCTCATGAACTCGGTGTTTATGCCTGAACTGGACAAGTTCGTGGTGGTGTTTATTGATGATATCCTGGTGTACTCTAAGAGTGAAGAAGAACATGCCGAACATCTTCATGTGGTTCTTCAACGGTTGAGAGATCACCAGCTCTATGCCAAGTTCTCCAAGTGTGAATTCTTGTTAGAGAGTGTCAAGTTCTTGGGACACACCATTTCTCAGGATGGCATAGCAGTTGACCCCAGCAAGGTGCAAGAAGTCATGGACTGGAAGCCACCCACTTCAGTTCACCAAATCCGAAGTTTTCTTGGACTAGCAGGCTACTATCGGTGTTTCATTTCAGATTTCTCCAATTCGTTTACTATTTCTAACATTTCTAGTACCAACTAATTCATTCGGGCGAGACAGATTTTATCCAGATTTTGACTCTTTTCTTTGCCAGGTCATTTGATCAATGCATTCCCTTGTGGCCGCATGTGGTGACAAGTGCGGTCATAGAACGGTAGAGGCCGGGTCTGTGGAGCCTTGTACCAAGGGAAGTGGGCCCAACACGGGTCTGGGGATTGATGGGGATGGCCGACAGAGGAAGCGACCCTTCATGGTGCTCGGATGTCTTGAGATTAGGTTTACCATGCATGGTTAAGAAATTCGAATCGATTCGTCTGCCTCTCACAGTTTGGGACTACTTGATTGCTATGCTACACTAAGTAAGAATGAAAGGTGATGATGATCTAATATTGTTACTTGTTCTAATTGCTTGGAAAACTATGCTTGTTTAGTATAGCTGCTAACTTAGATTGGTAATTGAACGTAGAACTAGTGTCTAAAATATTGAAAGTAAGGACCCACACTAGTTGCTGTTGGCAAAACAAACCCCTCAGCCAAAAAGCCTTGCATGTCTAGAAGTTGGTGGAGTAGTTACCACTTGTCGGTTAAGTCTTGTTGAGCATAGTTGCTCAGCCTTGCTTGTGGCACATCTTTCAGGTGATGTTGACATCTCTGAGTTTGCTGCAAGTGGCACTTGGCCTCCCCAGCTTCCTCCTGGGTGGACGGTCGAGTGGGATCCCTCCTCGGATGGCGAGGACAGGGACCATTGATGTCATGATCGACCTCGTCGTGACGTTTGACATCGGTGCTAGCTTTAATTTTTTTATTTTCCGCTAGTTAAGAACTCTGCAAACTATGTTTGAATTTCAAACCTGATGATGTAATAAATTAATGCACTTGGTTAATTTGGATGATCTGTTGTATTCTCTAGAACCACTCACCTTCGCGTAAGCTATGCTTTCTCGATCCTGTGGAGTGGTTTATCGGATGAAATCTGACGGACTGCCGAGTTAACTTGATTAAAGCACATGATTGCGTGTTAGGCAACTTAATTGTGCTTTAGCTAAGTTAATTTGGGTGGTTCCGCCACAATAAGCCATTCAAATTATACCTATCAGCTGGTGAACGAGCTATTGGGTCGGCGCTGGTCCAGGAATTTGAAGGAAAAGAAAGAGTAATTTATTATGTTAGCTGAAGACTCCTGGACGCTGAAACTAGATATCCCCCAGTGGAATGACTATGCCTTTGTCTATATTTTTCATGCACTAAACTCAGGCACTACCTGTTATCGGCAGAGTGCATATTCGTATGCAAAGATGATGTGGTCAAGTACATGTTGTCATTGCTGATTTTGAAAGGAAGGATTGGAAAGTGGATTTTAGCTCTATCAAAGTTCGAACTGAGATACGAATTGGCCAAAGCTGTCAAGGGCCAAGTAATAGCCGATTTCATGGCCCAGCACTATGGACCAGAAATTACTGTCGTCGAACCAGCTCTGTGGACACTATACTTTGATGGGTCTTCGTGTGGGGCCGGATCGGGAATCTGCATCATCCTCATATCGTCTCGGGGGGCAAGTTATGATTTCTCTCTGCCGATTGAGGCGTCCGCTACTAATAACCAAGTGGAATATCGGGCTGTTCTAAAAGGTATCCAATTATTGAGAGAGGTCAAAGCTAACGCAGTGGAAATTTTTGGGGATTCCATGCTCATTGTAGATCAATTGACCAGAAAGTCTGAATGCAAGGACGAATTTAGTATGAAGGTTGCCTCCAGTTATTGAAGGAGTTCAAGTCTGCGATTATTAGCATATTCCCAGGATTACAACGAAGAAGCCAATAAGCTTGCCCAACATGCTTCTGGGTATCGGCCGATTCAAGGTGCCATGACCTTGGAGCTCGCGGCCGATGATTGGAGAAGGGGGATCGCCGATTACTTAAAAGACCTGTCTAAGTAAGTGGACCGGTGAGTACGTTTTCAGGCCACAAAATATGTATTACTTGAGGATAACTTGTTTTACCGGACGATTGATGGAGTGCTACTCAAATGCCTTGGGATGGAAGCAACAAAGGTTCTGATGGGAGAAATCCACGAAGGCGTGTGCGGGGCTCATAAGTCGGCTTACAAAATAAAGTGGATGATCAGGAATAATGGTTTTTACTGGCCAACAATACTCGAGGATTGCTTCAAGTATTATAAGGGATGTCAGGACTGTCAAAAATTTGACAACGTACAACGTGCACCAGCGTTGGCTATGAACCCAATTATTAAGCTGTGGCCGTTTAGGGGTTGGGGAATCGACCTCATCGGACAGATTCATCCTCCATCAAGCAAGGGACATAAGTTCATATTAGTAGCCACTGACTAGTTTACTAAATGGGTGGAGACAGTCCCCTTGAAAACCGTGACGTCAGCCGTCATGGTCGAATTCATAAGGGAGCACATTATCTATCGGTTTGGTGTTCCTCAGACCATTACGACCGATCAAGGGACGATGTTTACTTCAGGAGAGTTTCAGGAGTTCATCGCCGATATGGGGATTAAGTTGCTAAATTCTTCTCTGTATTACGCTCAAGCTAATGGTCAGGCCGAATCATCCAATAAGGGGATAATCAAGTTGATCAAGAGGAAGATAGAGGAGCAACCAAAGAGATGGCATGCGACTTTGAGCGAGTCCTTGTGGGCCTACAGGATGGCCTGCCACAACGCTACTAAGGTATCTCCGTATCAATTGGTGTATGGACATGAGGCGGTACTACCTTGGGAATTGAGGACAGGGTCTAGACGTACGTCACTTCAAGATCAGCTGACGGTCGATGATTATTCCCTTCTCATGAAAGGGGAGCTCGACGATTTGAAGGGTCAGCGATTGAGGGCCTTGATCAGTATTGAAGAGAATAAGAAAAGAGTTGCCAGATGGTATGATAAGAAGGTCAAGGTCAAACAGTTCTCCCAAGGGGATTTGGTATGGAAATTGGTACTGCCGATAGGGTATAAAGATCCCAAATACGGCAAGTGGTCGCCTACTTGGGAAGGGCTGTATAAAATCAGTCAGTGTGCGCCAGGAAATGCATACATATTAGAGACCATCAAGAGAGAGGAATTTACAAGAGCCTAAAATGGGAGATATTTGAAAAGATACTATCCCATCATATGGGTGGACGCGTAGCCAACGATATAGTGTATCGAGTCATTATGGCTGATTCCAATTGACTCGTGTTTATATAGCCGATGTAGGGAGACGTCACCTTGAGGACGAAACCTCTGACCAAATAAATCAATTTATTATTCGGTATAACAAGGGGATACATGGCCGACATGGTACAAGTCGCCCTTAGACCAAAAAAGTACCAATACATCTATCAGGCTACAATATGATTAACCGCGTTTCAGCTGGGCATTGTTTTTATTGATTTCTCTTTGGACCCGACCTAGTTCTATTAAGAGACGGGTGCTCTTTTCCTCTAGATCCTCCATGGCATCTTCAAGAGCCACCTGGCGAGGTAACTGATGACTCCTTTCATTTGGTGGTGGAGGTGGTTTCCTTGAGCTGTTGGCTTCAATGTGGTCCACGATCTTCTTGACATGGGCTGGGAGGTGGTCTTTGAGTTCCTCACGGTGGGCTGCAATCAAGTCTCTGTGTGCCTGCGTCAATGGTTCCTCGGAATGCATAATCTCAATAGCTCGTTCCTGGCCAGGACTGAGCCGAGTCGGCTGGAAAGACCACAGGCATTCGGTCGTTGAGAGGAATTGGTTGAGGAACATAAGAAGGATCCCATACCTGATTGATAGAGGAGGAAGAAGACATCTTTGCGCCTGGTCGTAGATCTAAAAATGGTCGAGCAGAGTATAGGAGGTTGGATGACATGTGGATGACCCTGGGGGAAATGTAGAGACCTCATATTTATAGGGAGGAAGAGGTAAGGGGCAATGGTTGGCAAAGGCATCCATTTAAAGCAAACGACCGTTGGGCTAAAAGCTGCAAGGAGGAAATGTTCCAATTCGTATTCACACGATAACAACAAAAGAGCTTTAAATGCTTGTTCAAAAGTGTTCAATATCTGATACATTCACCCAAGGAGGGTATTGATGGCCGTGATCGCCCGTTGATGGATCTGATCGGCTGAATCTAAAAGATCATCGTCAGTCGAACCAGGGACCTCCGACATGTTGTGGTGAAGTCAGATGGCTTCATGGCAAGGGTTTGCCTCTCCTGCTTCAAATTAGAGATAACGGCCGAGAGGTCGTGGAGTTTCTTCTCTTCGGCGGCAATGGCCTTCGTGACTTGCTCCATCTCCTTGGCAAGCTCTGCCCTAAACCGTTTGAGGCAGTCTATGGCGCTGACGATGTCTGGGCGTGAATTTTCAAGAGCACCAATTCGGTGATGCACCTCTTGAGGTCGATACCTGTAAGAATCTTCTTCTTCACGTGCCTTTGCCAGCTTGGCATGATCGGCCATATGTCGCAGGGCTCTAAATATCGGAATCTGCATCGATTCAATGTATGCTGCGGGAGTAAGAGCTTCCTCTAAATCCTCTGGGACTTGGCCTTTGATTTCATTGAAGAGTTGCCAAATCGGTGAGGTGTCTTCCACCAGTCGGCCGATATCATCTTGGAGAAGGATCCGTATGCTCCGAAGCTTGGTGCGGATTTCATTAGGAATTGAGCTCAGAGCGACCTAGCGCGAGGCAACCTCCTCATCATCGGAGATTGCGACCATGAAGCAAAAGAGGCTGTTGTTGGGAGTGTCTTGCTCCTAGTAAAATTCCGACAGCAGTAGAAAATTGGTCGATTTAAGCATCAAGATTCTCACCTCTTTAAAACGGATTTCATCTGCTTGTGTTGGTGGGAGCGCTGCCCTTGTCTCAGGAATCGGCACGATTGGCTCATCAGAAGAGGAAGATTCAATGATGATCGGCGCAGTGCTCGGGCCAGCCTCCTGGAGAACAAAAAAAAGAAGGCCTCTGTAAGTACGAAGGAATAATTAAATCTAAGGTTTGATACTAGTCATTTTACCTCTGTGGATCGTTCGGCCGATGGTTGCTGGAAAGGTATGATTAATGTGCTCGGGGTGATCTGCGTTCAAAATCGGTCAGTTTCGGTCAAGGATCGAGAGACTTGAATAAGATGTATATTCATTACCTCAGCCGAAGGGATTGCTGAAGGGTTGGTTTCTGTCTGGGAGCGGCCGATTGTTGTGGGGTTTCCTCTGAAAGGATTTATGCGGCCTAACAAAGTAGAAAATAATACTAATAGAATCCCTGGAGAAGTATGAGGCATATGGAGTTACCTGAATAGCTTCCACCAATAAGGATGCAGTTGTTGATCCGGCTTCCGTAGTGCCCTGGGGGTCAACCTTCTGGACAATCGGCAGGGTTGGTATGACTGAAGATTCGGCTGGTAACACCGCCGATTGATCAGCTGGTTCTATGTGGGCGCGCACCTGACGGCTCGTCTTCTTTCACGACGATATCTTCAACTTCTGCTTCAATCGACAGGTGGTGATGTCTTCGATGGACGGGGCCTGAAAGCCGATGGTTGGAAATGAAGTATATGGATGGCGATTCTCTATCGGTCTGCCGCTACGGTTGCGCGTTGGGGGGAGTTGGCTTCCAGACTGCAAGAAAAAGAGGAATCAGTGGTAATCCTGTAGCACAAAGGGTACAATGTCAAATCAGCCAGAAAGATTGGTACCGTTCCATTTGGATCAATGTTGGCAGGATCCAGATCATTACAATATGTTGTGGGAGATACACAGAAGAGATGTTGTTTCCATTCACTCCACCATAGTTTGAATTGTTGAACGGCAAAGGGGGCTACCACCCAGTTAGCCAAATCAACGGTACTGGAGTCTGGCGTTAAGCTACACAGCTGGTTATATTCAAGTCCTTTGGTGAGCTCATCCCAAAATTTCACGCGGCCAGCAAAATAAATCTCAATTGGCAACTATCCGAGGCCAAATTGCCGTGCTGCCACTGATGGATTGTAAAATTCATAGGTCGAGGAGTCTTTCCCTGAAAAGAAGTTTGCTGGTAGGATCCCGAGTTTGATCAGGACATCCCTGAGCTCATTGTCAAAGGAGTTGGTGGTTGAATTGAAGCAGGCGGGGTTTTCAAAGAGTGGTTCAATTCTCCGGTAGGGATACCAGCTTGTGGTTTCTTCACTGAAGCCGATATAGAAGCATCTGAAATACCCGGCTGTTTTGGTGGGAGTAAACTTACTGCCAGGGAAGGCTGACACCGCCTCACCAAAAGAAGTGCAACGTCGTCGTACTGTTGGGTTTTCTTCTAACTCGATGTTGGGGAATGTCTTGGTCTCAACTTGTTCCTGGGAAACTTTGCTCATGTATAAGTTGAGCTAGAGGGTAATAAATCACCAGGGACCACCAGGGTTCCCAATCGGCTCTCCAAATGACAACTTGACAGCGATTTGATGCATCATATGGTAAGCCGATCCTAGCAAGTGTTTTCCTAGAGGGACAGTAGATCCTCTTGCCAAGGCCTCGGCCAAAGCTTGTGTGTTGGAAGAAGGGTCGACTGCTTTGCCGCAGAAAAAATGCTTCTCTAGCCACATCATTAGGAAAGCCATGTATTCTCTGTCACCGATGGGCCCGGTCTTCATGTTTTCATCGATGTATCCTTTCCACCTGCCGATTCCCTTTGTTTCCAGGTGATGGGTTGGTTTGACCAAGAAGTCAAAGGGTGAATCGGGGGAAGAGATGTCGAGGCCGGTCAGCATCAGGACATCAGCCAAAGTAGGGGTCATGGGCCCATGTCCGAAAAGGAACGCATTGAGAGTGTCGGACCAGAAGTAAGAGGCCACCATAACCAAGGGTTCATTCTTCTCCATATAAGACTGGGACAAATTTATACATTGGCCAATTTTCAGTTCGTCCCAGAGAACCCTCTTAGAGTTGGACATCCTTTGGAACCACTCCTTCTAGCCAAGGGTTTCGTTTGGCCAGGATCTAAATGCACCTGTCCACTGGCTTAAATTCATGGGTGACTGCTTGAAGGGAATCATGTGGGTTTCCAGGTTGATCAAATTGGTGGGATCTGGATTCCCCATGGGGCCAAGGCCGATGAGACCGGGGGGCATCAGAAATAGGGATGGTAATTCACTGCCTGATTTCCTAAGAAGGATGCAAAGGGAGAACTAAGTGTAGATCTAAAAGATACGTGAGCAGTGAAAAGTAACGAGCAAAGCTTTAGATATTTACCTCTGGAATGAAGCTCATGGTTGCCGATGGAGCCGCCATTGGAAAGAATGAGCGGGGTGGTTGGAGGATGGAAGAAGGATCGCCGGCAGAATGCGGCTAGAAGATGAAAGGGCACCAGGATGTGACGGAAGATGATTCGCCGGGAAAAGAAGAGTTTCTGAGCTCGTGGAGAAGAAGCGGTGGAGGATGTGTATATTTAAAGATGGTTCGAGAGAAGGGTAAAGGCGGGATTTTTATCGCGCTGTCTACACAAATTTCGGAGGAGCGGTTGCCTCAGGCACCCAGTTCGAAAAGATTGTAATCATCAAATAGAAGACTGTGAAACAAAAAGGAGCCTTTGCCGCGCTTGCCTCGGAGAAGGAGTTAAAATTGAGAAGAATTTCGAAGCAAAAGTTGCGTTTTACTCTGAAACTGGGGGGCATGTGTTGACGTCGGATTTTGACACGTGTTTTGAATCGGCGTTAAATAAGGAGAAAGGGGGCCGATACGGCGGGCTAGAAGCTACAGTTAGGAATCGACCGATTGAAGCTACAACATTTTGGCTGACTGGCGGAAGGGTGGCTGATTGGGAGTCAAAGTGGCTTTACCAGTTTGGGCTTAAGGTGGGCCGAGATGACAGATTTGCTGAAGAAAGAGATAGGCCCATAGGAAAGTAATAACCAACTCAAGTACGAGTCGAGTTTGTAAACATTTGTTGTCATTTAAAATTAGTGATAAATTCTAGTTGGTTAGGAAATCAGTTGTAACAGGCTATAAATAGCCACCTCTAGAGGTTTGTGAAAAAAACACATCAATCAATACAACAAATCTACTTTTTCCTCGTACTTCACTTTCAAGTTGGCGACTTCACCAAAATACTTTTTCTTTCACGAGTTCGTACGGGTTGGCAGGGCTGTATTGACATGATCTCCAGCCGATTCTGTAAGTTCCGCTTATCAAGTAATATCTAAGCTTTAGCTTCGGGCGCATCGCTGTTGTTTCGTTTAGATTTATTCACCAGTTATCAATATCAACTAGAATCGTAGGTTCTACCTGTTATTTTAGTTCTTATCACCAGTTGTCCAGCTTGAGATACGAACTGTCGGCTTTTATTACTTTTATTTTTTGTTATCACATAGCCGATTAGATCTATCCCAAGTGTTGCTTCTATAGCGTTGTTTAGCTTGCTCTAGTAGTTTTCTTTACAATCGCTACACGGTATCAGCTGTTTTATAGCTGGTCACCTCTACTGTGAATCGGCCGATTCGCCGATATGCTTTTAAGACAGATCGGAACTTTAGCCGATCGAGGCCCTTGGAATTTAATACTTTTGTTTCCTTGTCAATCAATAGGTCAGATTGACTGGCACGCCACGCAAACCACACCAGGGCGATAACCCGAATGTGAGTTAAGCAAATTCTCCCAGGTTGTGTGTCCGACGCTGAGAGTCGTCGACCGATTATCAGTGCCAACAATATTTATTCTTGAGTATAGGTATGCCATACTATCAAGAGGGATGCAACATTATCTAATTGACAACACCAAAAGTGTTGTTAGTTGAGCTACATGAGATTAGCCTTAAGAAAATCGTTGAGTGAGCTAACTGTCCAAGCTCAGCTAACAATGGTTGTTTCAACCAGTGGGTGGATCGAGAGTGAGTGTTTGAGAGTTTTGGAGCTAACTCAACCAAACTGGTCTGACTGGTTTGGCAGAACGGTCTGACCGGTCTAGGGGTTCAGTGAGCTAACGGCTAACTCAGCCAAACCAGTCTGACCGGTCTAAGGGCAACGGCTAGTTTTTCAAACTAGACTGGTTTGACCGGTCTAGCAACCGGTCTGACCGATTTGATCAGCTCCAATGGCTAGTTTCTAGTTTGTGGGGTTACATATACCCCTTGGCATCCTTCTTGGTGGGTTTTTGGTTACACACGCCCTTGACATCATCTAGTGAGACTTGAGTGATTCTTGAGAAATCTTTGAGTTAGGTTGAGAGAGTGATCTTGTGTGAGCTTTAGTGAGCTGAAAAGAGCAATCCATAGCTTGAGCACTTGTGGTTCGCGTCGAGAAAGCCTTTGAAGCATTTTGTTACTCTTGGAGCTGTGCCTCCTAGACGGCTAGGCATCGCCGGCTAGCTTCCAAGGTGTGGTAAGCAGCGGCAAGTTTGTGAGGGTTGTGATCTTGCCTCCACAAGGAAAAGGTTAACTAGTCGAGATGAGGAAAGTGGTTGAAAGAGATCCGGTTTGTTGGAAGGAAGTTGAAATAGACTCGTATTCCAATAGGCTCCTCAATGGAGATGTAGGATTCATTGCGGTGAATATGAACTTCAGATAAACAAATCCTTGTATCTTCATTTTGGTTTGGTTCACTTGTTGATTTCTAGCAATTTACTTATGCTTCCACTTCGATCTACTTGGGTGTGCTTGTCTTGTGTGCAGGGACTACTTTGCCCTGTTGCAAATCATCTACAGAAGCCACTCTCCAAGTTTGGTTGGTGCTAGAACTCAACGAGGGATTCGAGCAGTACTTGTGTGTCACCCTGTCTAGACCGGTCTGATCAGTCTGGTGAACCGGTCTGACCGGTTTGGCCTGGGCAGTGCTGCTGAGTGGGTTGAAGTTTTATAAATTGATCAACTCGCCTATTCACCCCCTCTGGGCGACATCTCGGTCCTCTCAAGCTCGAACTCCCACGTGTGGAACTCTAGAAATGACACCATCTCCCCAGGCTTGGGTCGCGGGAACCGCTCTCCCACGGTGGCGTGCCACCAGGCCTTTTCGTTCAGCAGCAGGTACGCCATGTTCATCAGCTCCTGCAACTTGTCCTCCATCACCACCGAAGGCACCCATGAGCCTATCGGTGGAAAGGAAAGCAGGCACAGTGATGTCGGTGGATGCAAGGGGGGAGGCGAGCTTAAACGGACCGTGGAGCTCACCAGGTCACCCTCTCTCCCCCTCTCTCTCTCTCCCTCTCTGGGCTGCTCAAGTGCAGCTAGCAGAACTGCGGTGGGAAGGCAAGACTAGAAGGCGACAGGAGTGAAGGAAGGAGGGGGGAGGCGGCAGATTTAAGGGCGCATCCTGGGGGAGGCCAACCGCCCCATTTAGTAACGGCATGGATGTGGTGGGCCTAGCCCCTACAGTTGCATCAGAAACGCGTGCGGTAAAGACACAGCGTGCGCGCATGGCCGGCGCCATCAAGACAAGAAAAGACATGATGCGCCAGCCACGAGGAGGCGCCTCGACTCCTGTGCAGTGCTTCCTCAACCACTCCGCCATGGCCGATGGGCCAGCCCCCAACCACAAAATAGGATCCAAAGGCTAGCCCATCAAAGGGGCAAACAATCGGGAGGCGATTAGGTCCTACTCAGATTTCCCAAATATGCTCGAGTGAGCACACCTACCTGTCCAGCACGGCAGGTGTCGGGATTACATCCCAGACCCACGAGTAGACCCTGTGCGGCCCACTAAGGGGCGTACTCGGACGTAATCAAGGCTCGGGGGCTACACGGCAAAGGAACATAGCCCACTCGGACTCCCAAAGACTAGTCAACATACATATGGAAACTACTCTGTCTACACCAAGTAGAACTCTATAACCGTATCCGACTAGGATTCTAGCCTATAACCCTGCTCCCCCAAACATATAAGGGCAGGCAGGGACCCCCTCAAAGACAACTCATCCAAGTTCAATACAATCAACACACAGGACGTAGCGTATTCCACGATCTAGCGGCCCGAACCTGTCTAAATCGTGTTCCTTACGTCACCATCGAATCCTTGATTCTCGACGACACCCACCGCACAAAAGACCACCTAGGGTACCCCCTAGGCGGGTTACCGGTCTAAAACACCAACAGCTGGCGCACCACGTAGGGGCAGTCGCCGAGTTTCTTCGCGCGAGTTCAATGGCACCTGTCATTATTAAGCCAGCTTTCACCTTCAAGGCGGGCGCAACCTTTGTTTCCGGATCTTGGCTCTGCATCACCGACGGTGCTGGATCATTTCAGCGTCAGATCATCAACATCTACGTGAAGAAACCTCTCGACAAAAGCTTTCCTCAGCAAAAAACAGGGGATTCTGTCAAGAAAAGCCAAATTTTCAAAGTCAGTGACACCGAGTTCGACTACGCTTCGAACTCGACCCCAGATCGGATTAGTTGACACAAGCCAAAGCCCCGGTCACTTCACAAGTTGACTTCAACTCAAAAACGATTCCCATACGGACTCCGCAATATAACCGAAGTTGACCAAGGTCTCCTCACTCAAACTCAACTTGAACACGGGGAAGACAAGGACTCGACTCCGACTCGGACTACGTCCAAGAAATTCCATTATCAGGGCCAGCCCAAGGTTTGGTAGTAACTTCAATGCCGCAGGGCAGATTCATTCACTAGCCAGGAATGAAGCCATCTCTCCTTACCCGCGACTACGAGTCACGTCTTGTCGCTCACATAGACAACCTCCCATACCAAGAAGGCATCCCGCTCACTTCAAGCCACGAGGAGAGCACTACAGAAATTGCAACATCAAGCTCTGGAAGCTACTATCCAGACAGAAATCTTTGTCATTACTCAAAATAACAATGTGGGCACTAGCCAACAGACAACCCCTTGACGGATAGCGAAGCTGGATAACGTCTCAGAGGATGAGTCATCGGCTAACACTCCGCAGGACGAAACTTCCAATCAAAGAAACCAAAGAAGGATACAAAACATTACTCGGGCTGAACGTCGACAATTACTACAAACATTCCCATCACAAACCTTGAAAGAGCATTTGACGCAGTACAAGCTCAAGAGCACAACACTCCACTCACAGCAATTGCCTCAATCAACCTTATATCAACTCTCATACCTCAAGACAAAGATAACAAAATAACAGCTCAACTTGCGCAGCGAGGCAATGGACTAATTGCACAACTCGCAGAACAAGCTTACAAGCTACTCGATAAAGAATCAACAATCCCATCTGTTCCTCGCAACTCGGATCATTGAGAGGGCAGTAGGGGTGCCGCTGTCAACAATGGCTTCCACGAAGCACAAAGAAACAACAATGAGGTACTCAACCAACCAAGGCAACATAGCCAAGGACTATGCAAACGCGAGGCCCCAGTACAACATAAGGATGTTGGAGATGCCAGCTGCACTAATTCTACAAAAAGTCCTCGCCATATCAGGAAAAATCATGAAGTATCAAATTTCAGCGATCTACGGGAAATCATCAATAGTCGCCGCGAACGTGAAGTCGACAACTACAACCATTTTCCCACCTTCACAACAAGGGTAATGAGAAAAAGACTACCCAAAAAATTCAAGCCAATAGGAATCACCAAGTATGATGGCAAGCAAGACCCAATTCAATGGCTCCGATGCTACTCATTGGCAGTCCAAGCAGCTGGAGGCAATAATGACACAAAAGTCATCCATTTTCCTATATGCATGGAACCCGCACCCCTATCATGGCTTGAATCACTCAAACCTAGAACAATTGACTCTTGGGAAGATCTAACAAAAGCCTTCACCAACAACTACGCGGGCTCCATGACTAGACTAGGCAACAAGATCAACCTAAGTCAAGTAAAACAAAAAGAAGGCGAAACATTGCGCGACTACCTACGGCGATTCTTCGAAAAGAAGGCCACTATAGTCGACATTTCAAAAACAGACGTTATCGAGTGCTTTCAAAATGGCCTCTATGATCGTCGAACATACCAGGACTTTGGCAGACGACGACCAGTCACCGTCAAAGACCTCAAAATCATGGTGCAACAATGGGCAGATGAAGAAGATAAAGAACGCGAGCGATTTGGCTCCCATCGCAACCGCGGGTGCGACAATAACAATCACGAGCAAGATATGAACCGAAATACCGATACTCGAAATAACTATTCGAGTAACCAAAACCACAAACGCAAACCTGACAACACCGTTGCTTCCATGACCAACTCAGGAAAGAAAGGATCCCACAAACACAATGATGGACAAAGCTTCACCGAACTACTCAAAAAACAATGCCCATGGCACCCAAATAGCAAACACTCAGCAATAGACTGCTACAGCATGCGCCGAGTAATGCAAGATTTACCCCGCACCACCACCTCCCGAAGAGTACAACCAGAAAAAGGATAAGGGCAAAAACAAAGTCCACAAGGATGAAGAAGGAGAAGGAGACTTCCAGACCGCCTCCAGAACAGTCAACGTAATTTTTGGCGGAATCCCAGGTTCCGCATCCAAGCGATCCAGCAAATTGGTACTCAGAGAGATTATGGCCATCGAACCAACAGATCCAACACCGCTAAAATGGTCTGAGGTACCCATAACCTTCAGCAGAAGGGACCAATGGACAAACTTCTTAGAACCAAGCCGATTTCCCCTATTACTCGACCCTGTTATTGCAGGATCAAGACTAACAAAAGTACTCATTGATGGGGGAAGCGGACTCAACGTCATTTTCGCCAAAACACTACGAAAGATGTGTCTTGACATCACAGACATGCTCACTCCAACAGACTCCCCCTTTTACGGGCTTGTACCAGGAAACATAGCCACACAACTAGAACAAGCCATCCTACCAATAACTTTCGGCACCAAGGAACATTACCGAACCGAGTACATCAGATTTGAAGTCACCGACTTTGAGACCTCTTACCATGACATACTTGGGAGACCAGCTCTGTCTAAATTCATGGCTATAGCACATTATGTCTACTTGGTACTCAAGATGCTAGGACCCAAGGGAGAATTAACACTACGAGGAGACCGAAGGCGATCTTATGAATGCGACACCGAAGCCGTGGAAATTACAGCAACTTCTCAAGGACCCAGCCCCATACAACAAGTTTTTTCAGCTTCAAAGAAACTTCATCCAACAGAACTTGAAATCCCAGAAAACAAGACGGGACCAGCAAAAGTAAAGCCAACTAATGAGACAGACTTCAAAACGGTTGATCTCCAGACCGGCGACCCTTCTAAGACAGCTCTGATTGGAATGGGGCTAGATCCTAAATAGGAAATCGCGCTCATCAGTTTCCTTCGGGCTAACCATTATATCTTCGTGTTGAAGCCAGCCGACATGCCTAGTGTGCCCAAGGAACTGATTGAGCATTCTCTAGATGTTGATCCCAGAGCTACCCCAAAACGACAGCACCTCCGGAGGTTCGCCCAAGACAAACGAGAAGCAATCAAAAAAGAGCTAGCCAAACTACTCGCAGTAGGGTTCATCAAAGATGTTTTCCACCCTGATTGGCTAGCCAACCTTGTACTCATTTGCAAGAAAAACAATGAATGGAGAATGTGTGTTGATTACACGGATCTCAACAAACATTGTTCAAAGGACCCTTTTGGACTACCCAGGATCGATTAGGTAGTCGACTCCACTGCCGGGTGCAATTTATTATGCTTTCTCGACTGTTACTCAAGTTACCACCAGATAAGCCTCAAAGAAGAAGATCAAGCCAAAACAGCCTTCATCACTCCATTTGGGGCTTTTTGCTACCAAACAATGTCATTTGGATTAAAAAATGCGGGCGCAACCTACCAGCGCGCTATACAGATGTGCTTCGAGAAACAATTGCATCGCAACATATAAGCTTACGTGGGCGATGTAGTCATCAAAACAAGAAACTAGGAGGACCTAATCATCGATTTGAAGGAAACCTCCTCAAGCCTACGAGCTTTCCGCTGGAAACTTAACCCTTTCAAATGCGTTTTTGGTGTACCTTCTGGCAAACTACTTGGGTTCATCATTAGCCATCGTGGCATTGAGGCCAACCCAGAGAAAATATCTACCATCACAAATATGCAAGCACCAGCTAGCATCAAGGATGTGCAGAAACTCACAGGCTACATGGCAGCCCTCAACCGATTCATCTCGAGACTTGGGGAACGAGGATTACCCTTCTTCAAGCTTCTCAAACGTCAGGATAAGTTTAAATGGACATAAGAGGCAGACAAAGCATTGACACAACTCAAAGACTTTCTATCAAAACCACCAATTCTCACCGCTCCATCCCCAAACGAGGACTTGCTCCTATACATAGCGGCTACTACTGACGTCATCAGCACCGCAGTAGTAGTCGAACGGTCTGAACCAGGCCACGTTTATAAAGTTCAGAGACCCGTTTACTTCATCAGTGAAGTACTCTCAGACTCCAAAACTCGGTACCCGCCAATACAAAAGCTACTCTACGCAATTCTGCTCACCTCACGGAAGCTGTGATATTATTTTCAAGAACACAACATTTCAGTCATCACTGACTTTCCGCTCGGCGAAATCCTTCACAACAGAGATGCCACGGGTAGAATTTCCAAATGGGCAGTAAAGCTCGGAGCTCTATCTTTAGACTTTAAACCAAGAACAGCTATCAAATCTCAGGCTTTGGTCGACTTCATGGCTGAATGGACAGAAAACCAAGTACCAACACCAGTTGAGAGGCTAGAGCACTGGGTTATGTACATCGACGGTTCCCTCAACCTCGAAGGAGCCGGCGTAGCAGTACTCTTAATTTCTCCAAAAGGAGACCAACTTAAATACGTACTCCAAATCTTTTGGGGAGTCTCAAATAATGAAGCCGAGTACGAAGCACTGCTACACGGTCTTCATCTCGTGATCTCCCTCGGAATCAAATGACTACTAATATATGACGACTCGGTAGTCATTATTAACCAAGTCAATGACAAATGGGATCGAAACAACGAAAACTTGGACGCCTATTGCAAAGAAGTCTGTAAGCTAGAAAACAAGTTCTCCGGCTTGGAATTTCATCATGTTGTCTGCGACAACAACGTAGCCGCTGACATATTATCAAAAATGGGCTCAACTCGTGCAGAAGTTCCAGCAGGAATTTTTGTACACGAACTCCATAAACCATCCATACCAGAACAAATCACACCACCAATGGTCAAGACTACAGAAACTAATCAGGAAATCATGATGATAGAGGTCGACTGGAGGTCACCCTTCATCGACTACATCAAAGACCACAAGTTACCGTCTGAAAAAAATCAATCCGAGCAAATTTTCCGATGAGGAAAAAATTACGTTCTAGTCGGAGACAAGCTCTGCAGAAAAAGCGCATCATCAGGGGTCCTCATGAAATGAGTCACCTGAGAAGATGGCCAAGAAATCTTGGAAGAAATACACAAAGGGATCTGTGGTAACCACGCATCTTCATGAACAATCGTAGGCAAAGCTTTCAGAGCACGCTTCTACTGGCCCATGGCGTTGGCTGATGCAAAACAATTGGTCTGAAAATGCCAAGGCTATCAATTTTTCACTAAACAGCAACATGTCCCCGCCTACAAGCTAATCACAATCCCTCCAACATGACCCTTCGCTTGCTGGGGGCTAGATATGATAGGACCACTGCCAACTACGCCAGGAGGTTTCAACCGAGTACTCGTGGCCATCGACAAATTCACCAAATGGATCGAAGTCAAGCCTGTCACTTGCCCCAAGGCAGACCGAGTCCTTGACTTCCTGGACGAAATTATACACCGTTACGGTTTTCCAAACAGAATAATCACCGACCTGGGATCCAACTTCAACAACCACGATTTCTGGGAATATTGCGAGAATAGTGGAATTGACGTCCGATACGTCTCAGTTGCTCACCCACGAGCCAATAGACAAGTCGAGCATGCCAATGGCATGATACTCGAAGCACTCAAGAAAAGGCTACACGACATCGGCAACACAAAAGGAGGCAAATGGCTCAAATAACTACCTAACGCCCTGTGGGGACTACGAACCCAACCATGCAAGTCTACCGGGTTCTCCCCCTATTTCCTTGTATATGGGTTAGAAGCTAACCTCCCTGCAGATGTCATATGGCACTCTCCTGCAGTCGAACAATATGATGAAAGAATAGCAGAAGAAAAAGACAACTGGATCTGGATCGTCTGGAAGAAGCAAGATGCACAGCCCTAATACAATCAGCCAGATACCTCGACGGGTTAAGACGCTACTATGACCGCAATATCAACGAACGATCTTTTAACTTAGGCGACATGGTCCTCAAACAAATAAAGGACACATCTGGGTTGCACAAACTCAACTCGCCATGGGAAGGTCCCTACATCATATCCAAGGTCATAGGACCCAGATCATACAGACTACTAGAACTCACAGGCGAACAAATACCAAATTCCTGGAATATAGAACATCTCTGTCGCTACTACCCATAGTAGACATTGTGCTAGGGCCTTCGCCCCAAGTCTCTAAAACAAACACTTATTGTCAGCTACTCAGAGCCTACAGCCCGACTCCGACTACTGATGCTCTACTCTCACAAAACCAATTCATCAAACAAAATAGTTGCAGGCACCAAAGCCTCAGTACAAGTTCCAAAACTCAAAGGACAAAGCAGTTTTTTACTCAAGATTGCATCAAAATAGAACAAATTTTGAAGTTACATGTGACTACTCATAACAAGAGTAAGGGTACTACAAATGCAATATAGCAGCACAGCAAAGACTACAAGCAACTGCCTACTGGCAGTCTGCACATAAGCCTCAGGCTTTTGCTATATCACAAGGATACACAAGCCTGGCGACTACTAAACAACAAAAGTCGACTACTGATGCTCTACTCTCACAAAACCAGTTCATCAAACAAAATAGTTGCAGGCACCGAAGCCTTAGTATGAGTTCCAAAACTTCAAAGGACAAAGCAGTTTTTTACTCAAGATTGCTTCAAAACAGAACAAATTTTGAAGTTATGTGTGACTACTCATAACGAGAGTAAGGGTACTACAAATGCAATATAGCAGCACAGCAAAGACTACAAGCAACTGCCTACTAGCAGTCTGCACATAAGCCTCAGGCTTTTGCTATATCACAAGGATACACAAGCCTGGCGACTACTAAAACAACAAAAGTTGACTACTGATGCTCTACTCTCACAAAACCAGTTCATCAAACAAAATAGTTGCAGGCACCGAAGCCTCAGTACGAGTTCCAAAACTTCAAAGGACAAAGCAGTTTTTTACTCAAGATTGCATCAAAACAGAACAAATTTTGAAGTTACATGTGACTACTCATAACGAGAGTAAGGGTACTACAAATGCAATATAGCAGCACAGCAAAGACTACAAGCAACTGCCTACTGGCAGTCTGCACATAAGCCTCAGGCTTTTGCTATATCACAAGGATACACAAGCCTGGCGACTACTAAACAACAAAAGTGGACTACTGATGCTCTACTCTCACAAAACCAGTTCATCAAATAAAATAGTTGCAGGCACCGAAGCCTTAGTACGAGTTCCAAAACTTCAAAGGACAAAGCAGTTTTTTACTCAAGATTGCTTCAAAACAGAACAAATTTTTAAGTTACATGTGACTACTCATAATGAGAGTAAGGGTACTACAAATGCAACATAGCAGCACAGCAAAGACTACAAGCAACTGCCTACTGGCAGTCTGCACATAAGCCTCAGGCTTTCTCTATATCACAAGGATACACAAGCCTGGCGACTACTAAAAAAACAAAAGTGTAAGCAGCATCAAAAGAAATGGCCCGCACGCAAGGAAGCTGCGCAAAACGCAGCTATATCCAGGTCCTCCTCCCAAGCAACACCAGGTACTCCTTCATCGCCGCTACCTCGACAGCGGCAACAATGAATCCCGAGCACAGCATAAAGGAGAAGAAGACCAAGACTGCTCCCTTGCTAGCTTCAGCGAGCCATCCCACACTGCAGGCCACACCTCCACCTCTAATAAGAGAGCTAGATAAAGACTGCGGCACTCATCACCCATCACTCGCGAGTTCCAGCACGGACTTAGCTGGATCATGAGCTGCAAGATGAGGCACGCGACTACACCTCGTATGAGGATTCTTCTAGCATCGCGGCTATCCCTACGAGCGCAAGAGTATGTGGAGGGAAGATGGCTCTAATCTACGAGGAATCTTCCAGCACCGGAGTACTCTTTGAAGGTTTTCTACAATAAAATAACAGCAACTGAAAGCAATCCATCGCTACTCAAGCCTAACCTTGATCGACCTCCACGGCAGTCTATTTATAGCCAAATCCCACAACCACTACCCACTCGGAGTTACTATTCGCTTGTGACAACAAGCCTTAAAAGCACTGATGAGTCAGCAAGATGCTCTCTAACTCCATTCACGTGAAGGCATTCACACCACAACAGACAAAAGAGTACAGTACACCTGTGCACCTCTCTTAGAAAGTAAAGGGACACTATTTTCAAAATAACAACGGCAATAATTGATGACTGCACGACTACTCGGCTGGCACTCACACTTACTCCCACCAACGACAAAGATTGACGAAGACAATCATTCATTGGACTTCGAACAAAATTCAGAGATTGTCTCGAGTAAACAAAATACTCGACAAATTACAACTCGAAGACTATACAAGCCTAAGGCTCTTCCAAAGATACAAACTCGAACATCTTCAAAGAAATTGGCTCAGCCTCCTCGAGATATTGCGCATAAGCATCCTCTGTACCATTCCGAGCAACATCGTCACCAGCCGCTGTCTAATTTGCCCTTGGGTAATATGACTTGACCATCGCAAGGACTTGTTTACAAATAGCCTTGCAGAAGCCAGCAACCTTACCCGGAGCAGTCTTCAGCCGCTCGACTAGTGAACAAGGCTCAACATCATCCTCAAGAGGAGCAATGGCATTTACAACGTTCTGCGCAGCATCAGTCAATTCTTGGAGCTCACCTCGAAGCCTTCCTATGGTCCTGTCATGATCTCTACAGGCCACCATGGCCATAGCAAGCATAGCTCCATTCTAATTTTTTCTATCCCTCTGATGCTAGCTTCAGCTAGTGATGCCCGGAGACGGTCAGCCTCGTCAGCTACCTGGTCATGAGCATTCCTCTAGTGAAGAAGCTGGTTACTCACAACAGCCTCTTTTCTCTTGAGCTCTGCAACATAGGAACAGATCAGAACCCTTGACCATAGTCAAAAAATACTCAAAAATCATGAATACTCACCTTGATACTTCTTGTTCAAAGACTTATAGTGATTCTCCAACTTCTCTTGCAACACTTCATGGTCCCTCTGCTCCACAGCAAAAGACTTTGCAGCCTCCTCATGAACCTTCAAAGACTCGGTGAGATGGCTGCACTCTTGCTCTAGTTGCGCCAATCGTTGCATAAAATCACTTCGCTCCTGGAGGGCCCGAGCATTCTTTTGAGTTGTGTCATACAGATCCTACAACCAAAAGCAAGTCATCAAGCTTCAGCAAAAAACAGTCAGTCAACATTCAAAAACATCACACACCTGAAAGCTCTGGATAGCTCTCTGAAACTCCAACTCCGACGGCAGCTCGAGCACTGGACCCTTAGTACTTTTTACAATCTGGGGCTCTGGAGCTCCACCCAAGACAACACCTGAAAAAAATACACACATTATTCATTACAAGATACAACACACCGACTTCAAAAAGAATACATATACTCCGACTACATACCCGGTGCACCAAAATCACCCGCTATAGTCACATCAACTAAAGCCAGGGTACCACCAACAGACAATAAAGATGGCACACCTCCAGAACCCGAAGGGACCGCAGGGCTCTCCGTTGAACGGATAACTTCTTGAAGCATGGAGATAGTGGCACCAAGACGGTTCGTATCAACCTCGGGCGCGTCATCCTTTGTCAAATCAACCAAGGGACCAGAGAGTGTAGTCGAAGGACTAGAATCCACTCCTGTGTCCACAGGGATAGTAATCCTCTGCGTCCCTATATCAAAACACGAAGTCATCACACTGTAGCACCCAGTGTTAATGACAACTTAAGTATGACATTAAGAAGCTAATGGTGAAGTTTGGATTAAACAAAGGTAATTTGAGCCAAAGTCAAATTTGAGCCGAATTCCACCAAATTTGCAATTTCGAGTTTCAAATTTGGAAAAATTTGGCAAAAATATGAAATTGAGACTTGAGGGCATTTAGAACTCAAGAGAGTGAAGTTTGTGGTCTAATTCAAGTCATAAATCTCTCAAAAATGCAATCGAAAATGGAATTGATGAAGTTACTATGCATCATCCGAAAACGCGCAAATCTGAAAACAATATTGAGTACACAACTTTGGAACCAATTTCTGGAGAATTTTCTTGTAAGTGAGCAGATGTTTTTGGACATTAGTGAAATATGGTGTAACGACTCAGGTTCATCAGCCGAGTTGATCCTAATCCGAGTCCCTAATCCCACTGACTCAGCTCCCCTGAGCTTAAGCGCTCAACCTCCAGTTCCCGGTCCCGACCCCTGAAAACACAACCAGAACCACCGGTTCCTTCTAAGTCTCAACAGCAGTGTTCCTTTCCATCTTGAGCAGAGGAGAAACCGAGACTAACGGGTGGACCCGCAATCTTTTTTCAGATCTCCCGAGGCAGACGCGCCCGAGCAGCATTCGCCCGCTTCAGAGCTTCTCCGCCGTGTGGCTCAATTTCTCCGACGCCCGCCGCCTCGCCCAGTCGCCGGTCGCGACAGGATGGATTCCCGCGCCCTCCTCCCCAATCGTAGTGGAAGCCCCCTGCAACCCTTTCTGCATCGCCTTGTCTCGCTCGCGCCCTCGCCAGACATGCCAAGGAGCCCCAGTCTCCGCCGTGGCAGAGTTTTGCCGCTGCTGCGTCAGACCGCCTCACAACGCGTGCTCATCATTGTTTTGCCGGATCCCCGACTGCAAGCCCCGATGACCTCCGGCTTTTCCGCCTCTCCACAGTCGCGCCACCCAACTCGCTACGCAACGATTCCTCCCTCGCCAACCCTGACTTCGGCAGCGACAGCTCCTTTTCCACCTTGCCAGAACTGTGCTCCGGCAATGCCCGCTGTTTCATGCTCGACCGCGACGCCATTAGCCCTATCACTTCGCCTGTTGCAACCTCGCTTGTAGCGTCGTTTTCCCTGTCACACCAATCAAATCCGCCGCTCGACGACGCCCGCCTCCGCCAAATCTCAATCCCGGCAAAACCGCGCCTGCGCCGCCTTGTCTCTAGTGCCCAATGGCCGAAGAAGCTATCTCCAAAGTTCTGTTCCGCCGCCCATCGCCGCTCAATCGCCACCATGGCAGCACACTTCATCCTTTTCTTCCCGGTCTTCGTGCTGCTCCAACACTCTCTCTCCCGCGCAGCTATAAAAGGGAATGTCAGAGACCTACCGGAGTTCCCTTCGCCATCGTTCCCTTGCCGCATCTTTCTCTGTTTCGTGCTCAAGCGCTGCCACCTAAGTTCTTGAGGAATTCTCCTCTCTGCTCAACACCCGCCTTTCCCAACCCATCGGCCGCCTGCTCCTCCGCGCTGTGCTAGAGCTTCCTTGTGTCAACAGAAGCACCGCCACCGCCGGAGCACCGCCGAACATCGCCGCCACCCAAGCCTTAGTGCTTAAGACCTTCTGCCCAAGTCTGCTCCTCCCCGACCCCAAAGCTTCGCTAGTAGACCAACGCAGCAGAGCTTCCTGAAGGTGCACTGATAATGACGGGTACCTTTCTTATCCACAGTCGTTCAGCTTTGATTTTGTTTGACTCAGGAGCCTCACATAGTTTTATTGGAAGAAAGACTAGTGACAAATATGGGTTAAAGGAATGCCAAACAAGAGGGTCTTTTAAGATATCCACCCCGGGTGGAGTAATCACATCTGATAGGATGAGTGTCAATGTGCCTATCCAGCTAGGCTGAACCCTTTTTAAGGAGAATCTTGTTATCCTCGATCTAGAGGGGATTGATGTCATCCTAGGAATGGATTGGATGACTAGGCACCAGGTTGTGCTAGATATCCCAGCTCGAGCCATCCATGTCAACTCACCCCACCAAGGCCCCTCTGTTGTCCAATTGCCTCGCCGAGAAGATGTGAATTCTTGTGCGTATCCCGCAGTTGAGACCAGACTGAAGGACATCCCTGTAGTCTGTGAGTACCCTGACGTGTTTCCCGATGTTTTGCCAGGCATGCCGCCCGATAGCGATGTGGAGTTTTCCATAGAGTTAATCCCCGGCATCACCCCTATCTCCAAAAGACCTTATCGGATGCCACCTGCGGAGCTGGCCGAGTTAAAAACCCAGTTGCATGATCTGTTGGAGAAAGGCTTCATCCGACCCAGCACTTCACCTTGGGGTTGCCCAGCCCTATTTGTGAAGAAGAAGGATGAGATTCTACGCATGTGTGTGGACTACCGACCCCTCAATGCGGTGACTATCAAGAACAAGTATCCCCTTGCATTGATGATCTGTTTGATCAGTTAGTTGGAGCAAGAGTATTCTCCAAGATTGACCTTCATTCCGGTTATCACCAAATCAAGATTAGACCCTGTGACATTCCCAAAACTGCCTTCTCCACAAGATATGGACTCTACGAGTACCTGGTTATGTCTTTTGGACTCACCAATGCACCCGCTTACTTCATGTATCTCATGAATTCAGTGTTCATGCCCAAGCTGGACAAGTTCGTGGTGGTGTTCATTGATGATATTCTAGTGTACTCCAAGAGTGAAGAAGAACATGCCGAACATCTTCATGTGGTTCTTCAACGGTTGAGAGATCATCAGCTTTATGCCAAGTCTCCAAGTGTGAATTTTAGTTAGATAGTGTCAAGTTCTTGGGACACACCATCTCTCGGAATGGCATAGCAGTTGACACCAGCAAGGTACAGGAGGTCATGGACTGGAAGCCACCCACTTCAGTTCACCAGATCTGAAGTTTTCTTGGACTGGCAAGCTACTATCGGCGCTTCATTCCAGATTTCTCCAAGATATCTAAGCCGATGACTGAGCTGCTGAAGAAGGAAGTCAAGTTTGTGTGGAGCAACAAATGTGAAGAAGCCTTCAACACCTTGAAACACTTGTTGACTTTTGCCCCTATTTTAGCTCAACCCGACCCTTCTAGGCCGTTTGACGTATATTGTGACACCTCTGGCACTGGACTTGGGTGTGTTCTTATGCAACACAACCGAGTCATTGCCTATGCCTCACGGGTGTTACGACCTCATGAGCTGAACTATCCGACCCATGATCTTGAGTTGGCAGCAGTGATTCATGCCCTAAAAATATGGAGGCACCATCTAATGGGCACCCACTACAACATCTACATTGATCACAAGAGCCTCAAATACATCTTCACTCAAGCCGATCTCAACATGCGACAAAGAAGATGGTTAGAGCTGATTAAGGATTATGACTTGGAAGTACATTATCACCCCGGCAAGGCCAACGTAGTGGCAGATGCCCTTAGCAGCAAGACCCATTGCAATTGCTTGTTGGCAACCAACTTCGCAGAGACTCTGTGTCATGAGATGGGAAAACTTAATTTGTAAATTGTTTCCCATGGAACCCTCGGTCACATCTCCCTTGAGTCTGCTTTGGAGGACCAAATTGGGACGGCACAGTTGGAGGACAAGGAAATAAAGCGAATTAAAAGGAAGATTTCATGGAAGGATGAAGGGTATAAGCATTTCTGACAGGATGAGAATGGAAGAGTGTATTATGGAAATCGACTTGTTGTACCATCCGACCCCAATCTGAGAAAGCAAATCCTAGATGAAGCTCATCCCTCCAAGTTCTTGATCCATCCTGGCAGCAATAAAATGTATCATGATCTCCATCAGATCTTCTAGTGGAGTGGAATGAAGCCAAAGATTGCACGGTATGTTTCAGAATGTGACACCTGTGAACGTGTCAAAGCCAGCCATTTAAAGGTAGCATGTACCCTGCAGCCCCTACCTATTCCCTCTTGGAAATGGGAAGACATCAGCATGGATTTCATTGTTGGACTGCCCCTTACATCTCAGCGATATGATTCCATTTGGGTTATAGTGGACCGCCTTACCAAGTCTGCCCACTTTCTTCCTGTCCACACCACCTACACGGCTAAGAAATATGCAGAGATGTATCTTGACCGTATTGTTTCTCTGCACGGTGTGCCTAAGATGATCATATCTGATTGGGGTGTTCAGTTTGTAGCGCATTTTTGGGAACAACTACAAGCATCACTTGGCACCAAGCTCATTCGTAGCTCGACCTATCATCCCCAAACCGATGGTCAGACCGAAAGAATAAATCAGATCCTTGAAGAATGTTGAGAGCTTGTGTCATCCATTATGACAAAAATTGGGATAAGTGCTTACCATTGGCAGAGTTCTCCTATAACAATAGCTACCAGACTAGCTTGAAGATGGCACCATTTGAAGCCCTATATGGTCGAAAATGTCGGACGCCGTTGAATTGGTCACAAGTTGGAGAAAGACAAACCTATAGTCCTGATCTAGTAGTAGAAGCCGATGAGCAAGTGAAGATAATTCAAGCAAATCTCAAGGCGGCCCAATCTCGACAGAAGAGTTACTCCGACAGGAGGAGGAGACCCCTGCAGTTTGACATTGGTGATCACGTATATCTTCGAGTCTCCCCGACCAAAGGAATGAAACAGTTTGGAGTAAAAGGAAAATTGGCTCCCCGTTACATCGGCCCTTATGAGATTGTGGAAATTTGCGGACCCGTTGCGTACCGGATCCAACTCCCAGAACAGCTCTCGGCCATTCATGATGTTTTCCATGTCTCCCAACTGAAGAAATGTGTCCAAGTCCCAACTGAGATCTTGGGAAAGGAGCAACTTCAAATCGAGCCCGACCTGACCTATGCTGAGTACCCGGCCAAGGTCCTCGACCGAAAGGAAAGACATACCCGATGGCAAACAGTCAAAATGTACAAGATCCTATGGAATAACCACACGGAGGAGGAAGCAACATGGGAAACAGAGGAGTATCTGAACAAGCACTTCAAAGGCTTTCTTTTCAGCCAAGAAGGTAAGAACCGCACCCCCACTGGTTGTCCTTACACCCGAATCTCGGGACGAGATTCTTTTTAAGGGGGGTAGGCTGTAACGACTCAGGTTCATTAGCCGAGTTGATCCTAATCCGAGTCCCTAATCCCGCTGACTCAGCTCCCCTGAGCTTAAGCGCTCAACCTCCAGTTCCCAGTCCCGACCCCTAAAAACCCAACCAGAACCACCGGTTCCTTCTAAGTCTCAACAGCAGTGTTCCTTTCCATCTTGAGCAGAGGAGAAACTGAGACTGACGGGTGGACCCGCAATCTTTTTTCGGATCTCCCAGGGCAGACGCGCCCAAGCAGCATGCGCCCGCTTCAGAGCTTCTCTGCCGTGTGGCTCAACTTCTTCGACGCCCACCGCCTCACCCAGTCGCCAGCCGCGATAGGCTGGATTCCCGCGCTCTCCTCCCCAATCGCAGCGGAAGCCCCCTACAACCCTTTCTGCATCGCCTTGTCTCCCTCGCGCCCTCGCCAGCCGTGCCAAGGAGCCCCTATCTCCGCCGTGGCAGAGTTTTGCCGCTGCTGCGTCAGACCGCCTCGCAACACACACCCATCATCATTTCACCGGATCCCCGGCTGCAAGCCCCGATGACCTCCGGCTTTTCCGCCTCTCCACAGTCGCGTCGCCCAACTCGCTACGCGATGATTCCTCCCTCGCCAACCCCAACTCCGGCCGCGACAGCTCCTTTTCCACATTGCCAAAACTGTGCTCCGGCAATGCTGCTGTTTCGTGCTACCACGATGCCGTTCGCCCTGTCACTTCGCCTGTTGCAACCTTGCTTGTAGCGCCGTTCTCCCTGTCACACCAATCAAATCCGCCGCTCGACGACGCCCACCTCCGCCAAATCTTAACCCCGGCAAAACTGCGCCTGCGCCGCCTTGTCTCCAGTGCCCAATGGCCAAAGACGCTATCTCCGAAGTTCTGTTCCGCCACCCATCGCCGCCATGGCAGCGCACTCCATCCTTTTCTTCCCGGTCTTCGTGCTTCTCCAACACTCTCTCTCATGCGCAGCTATAAAAGGGAATGCCAGAGACCTACCGGAGTTCCCTTCGCCATCGTTGCCTTGCTGCATCTTCCTCTGTTTCATGCTCAAGCGCTGCCACCTAAGTTCTTGAGGAACTCTCCTCTCCGCTCAACACCCGCCTTTCCCAACCCACCGGCCGCCTGCTCCTCCGCGCTGTGCTAGAGCTTCCTTGTGTCAACAAGAAGCAACGCCGGACATCGCCGCCACCCAAGCCTTAGTGCTTAAGACCTTCCGCCCAAGTCTACTCCTCCCTGACCCCAAAGCTTCGCCAGTAGACATGGAGGTAAGCTGCCGACCCCTTACCGGTTCGCCCGACCCTTTTTTCGTCTCGCCGGACCCTATCTGTTTCGCCCGACCCCTTTTCCGTCTCGCCCGACCCTGTCTGTTCTCCCGACCCTTATCCACCTCGCCCGAGGGCTCGGCTGTATCTATTTCCTTGACCCGAGGGCATCTGTGTAAAATACCGGGGATTTCTCTATGTTAAGTCTGAGGACCCCAAACACAGTTATCCCTTAAAGTTTAAGGGTCAGATCATAAGTTTCTTCCAATCCGACCCTTGGTCTCGTTCTCTATCCACTGAAGCTTGAACCTCCACACTTTTTCCGTAGCTTTGCTACAAGTTTCTAGGCTAAAACTTGCAAGTGTTGTTGTTGAAATAATTGTCTAAACTTTAACTCCTGCATTTTGCATTCGTGTAGAGTTGCATCTCGCCGACGGCACATACGAGCTGCATCTGATGCCCGAAGACGGAGCTGTAGCTGAGCTGCCAGTTCCAGAAGCCGTATCCGCCCCAGCTGAAGACCAGTTTCCCTCCCCTCCGCTTGAAGGCAAGCCCTGGAGCATGAACCCAACTTCCTAAACTTACACATGCCTTCCTTCGTTTGTATGTGCATTTAAGTACAGGAGTTGTTTGAAACCATAGATGCATGACTTAGTTCCCTTGATCTGAACACTAGCCTGATGAGTCCGAGTAGTTGCATTGCTTAATAGGACTCAGTAAAAGTCGAGTGATTTCCTGTCACTCGCGAGTTATAGGAGTTGGTTGTTCTTGTTCTGGTTACAACTATAAGGACGATGGACGGGGCAGGGCCTGGTGAACTCTTTTGGTGCTCGGTGGATCGCCCTGTCTGTCTATATGAAATTGCTTAAGGTTGGAAAGTGTTGGTGTTCGTGATCAAGTGTTTGAAAGTACTAATCTCATACCTAGTATGGGATGGGAAAGCCTAGTATCTGATTGAACTAGGGCGTGGCTTATACCGCTGTTGTCCCTGGAATGAGGTTCCCATGGTGCATCATGTGGGTGCAAGTGCGGTCACAATACGGTAGAGGTCGGGACTGTGGAGCATTGCATGCCAAGGGAAGTTTGGACCTGACACGTGCCTGGGAATTGATGGGGACGGCCGACACAGGAAGCGACCGTGGTGCGCGGATGTCGTGAGATTAGGTTCGCCATGCATGGTTAAGAAACTCGAATCGATTCGTCTGCCTCTCACAGTTTGAGACTGCTTGATCGCTATGCTACACTGAGTAAAGATGGAACATGATGATGATATGAACCCGATGCTTGTTCTGTACTTTGTTGTTGGAAACTATGGTTATTTAGTATAAGTCGCCAATGTAGACTGGTTAATGAACTTAGAATCTGAGCTAAAATATTGAAAGTAAGGACCCACTGTAGTCGCTTTTGGCAACACAAACCCCTCAGCCAAAGAGCCTTGCATGTCTAGATGTTGGTGGAGTAGTTCTCCACTAGTCAGTTAAGTCTTGTTGAGCTTAGCAGCTCAGCCTTGCTTGTGGCATCTCTTTCAGGTGAAGTTGAAGCTCCTGAGTTTGCTCCTATTGGCACTTGGCCGCCCCAGCTTCCTCCTGGGTGGACGGTCAAGTGGGATCCCTCCTCGAATGGCGAGGAAAGGGATCACTGATGTCCAGATCGGCCTCATCAGGGACATCCGACCCCAGCGATAGCTTCCGCTATTTTATTTTTCCGCTGCTTTTGAATTCTGTAAAACTCTGACTTTCGAATTGATGTTGAAATAAATTGTCAAACTTGTTTAACTTCGTTGATCTGTTCTATTCTCTAGAACCACTCACCTTCGTGTGGGTTATGCTAACTCGGTCCTGTTAAGTGGTTAAATCGGATGAAATCCGACGGCACTTCGAGTTAACTTGACTAAGGCATGAGTGTCGCGTGTCCGGCGACTTAACCGTGCTTTAATCAAGCTAATCCGAGGTGGTTCCGCCACATATGGACTATGGAGAAGGAAAGTGAAATGTTGTTGGCCAGAGAAAGTGGAAGGATTGAATTTAAAATGAAGCCCAAAATGAGCAAATAAGCAGATTTCATCCTTCTCGCTGAAATAATTTTAAGTTTGGAAAACAGCATTGACTAGTAATGTTTGGAGTAAATTTCAGAAAAATCTAGTGTAAAAGTTATATGGGTTCATGTGCAAAATGGAATCTTTGTTAGTTGTAGAACAAGGATAGGCAAGGTTCAAGCTGTATGGAAGGAGTTTGAGCAATTTAAATCGAGCTCAAAGTAGGGAAGAAGTCCCTGTTCTGGAACCTGATGAAACTGAATCATCAAGGTTCAGTTACAGGAAATTGTGGCCGAACTTTGAGCTTAAAAATCTCAGTGTTAGGATGCTCATCTCAGGTAGAGGCCAATCTATAAAATAAAGTTCTTGGATTAATCTACAAGTTTGCTTAAGGAACATTTGGACATTTGGATTTGGAATAGGTCGATGTGGGGGTCTGAATTTTGGAGGAAAGAAAGAAGAAAGAAGGGAGGGGGCGAGCAGGGGACAGAGCCGTGCCGCTGCCGGCACTTCTGCTTGCCGGCCAGCGCGACAACCCCATCCGTGCCACGCACGTCCGTGAGTCGCCGAGGTGGCCTCCATGCACACGGTGAATGCTTGAATATCTACCGCTCCCGTGCTTATGGTTTCACCAGCCGCCATTCTATTGCCGCGCAAGCAGAAGCTCAAGCGAGCACCACCACCGGCGGCCGATTCCACCGCGCCGCCGCTCCTCTCCTCGATTCCTTCCGCCCGAAGCTCCGCTAGCCCCTCGCCAAAACCCTACACCGCTCCGTCCACTAGTTTTCCCGCCGGTGAGCCACACCCGCCGCATCTCCTGTCCGCCCGCCGCCGCCACTGCCCCTCTGGTGAGCCCTCCACGCCGCCCCTTCTCCGCTCTTGTGCTCAGGTATAGAGGTACTGGGGTCGTGTAGAAGCCGTAGGGTGCGCCACGGTTGTTCTTGCGCCACCGCTGGACTTAGAGTCGCACGACCACCGGCCATGGCCGCCGCCGCCTGTGGAGAGCCCGGCTCAGGCAGCCTCTGGGTGGGCTAGTGCCACCTGTGGGTGCGCCTAGGCCTGGGGATGCTCCCCGGCCTGGCCCCGTCGCCGGCAAGCCGCCGGAGCTACCCCCCGGCGCCCTGTTGTAGCATCGGGCACGGGAGGCCTGGCCAGCTAACCCACGCGTCGGTGAGAGTGGGTAAGGGGGGGGCGGTAGAAAAAGAATTCCAGGGGGGTTCGGATAAGGTTGGAGTTTTCGATTTTAAAATGGATTTAAATAACTGCTGCACCTTTTAATTCACCAAAATTCATAGGAGCACCCACAAATAGTGAAATAAATTTTAATAGGTTTGTTTTTATCTCCTTTACATTTTAAAATTGTTAAAACTTATTTGTTTATAGAAACATTTTTGGGTATTCATTTAGTGCCTTTAATTAAAGGTATTAAATAAATACTTAGTAATTCCAAAATACATAAAATATGAACTAAAGCTTTTCTAATTACAAATTAATCATAATCTATAGTAATTAGGAGTTTAAGGTTAGAAAATATTTTTGATGCTTTTCAAAAATAAAAGAAAAGGCTTACATTTTTAAATAAGAAGATAAAGATTAAGTATTTATTTAATGTTTTTACTTAAAATATTTAAGTAAATGTTTAAGCTTTATAAATAAATAAAATTCTGAATAATGTTTTGATTAATTCCAAACAAATGTTAATCTATAGTTTTTCATTTTCTTTTACATTAGAAATTATTTCAAATGCTTTTCAAAAATAAAAAGAAAAGTCTAACATGGGTTTAATAAGGGAGGTCTAAATCGTGAGTTAGACATTATGGGTAGAGTTTGTTGGCTTGCAACTTTATCATGAGGTTAAGTTGTCTAAGTCATTGTTGGCTTGCAACTTTATCATGAAGAAAGTTGTATAGTCCTGTGCTTAAAAAGTTGCATCTCTAACTCATGCATGCACTTTATCGTAGACACTAAAGCTCCAGAAGTGGAATTTCTGGAAATTTCTGAAGAACCTCCAGAGTTTGAGGAGATTATTGAGTTGATCCCCTACAAAGCCGGACCATCGGACAACGCTAACATTTTTACAAATCAAGGCAAGCCCCGGTGCATTTAAGCCTATCTACTTTTGGAGTTATTATTTCATGTGTCCAACTATTGATTATTTCTTTATGAATGCATTAAGTCTAGGAGTTGATTGAAAACTTACTTCTATGCATAATCCAACCTTGTTATTAAGGACATCTTTGCCACCTATTCCAAATAGTTAGTAAGTATCCCATGCTTAGCAAAGTAGAATCGCGCTACCTTTATCCTTTCTGAGTACCTATGGTACTCAGCAACCTAAGGTAACATTGTCATAAACATGTATACCAAGGAAATGACTTGTTTTGGAAGATAGTGGATGGAAGCTTGGATGGAATCAAGAAAGGAGTCTTGAGTTCCATAATTCCGTCTACTCAGTTAATTTGATTAAGGACCGATCCTTGTTTTAACCAGTGATCAAGTGATATTACCTGGTTGCTTACTGCTATATGGGAACCAACAAGCTCAGTAGGTTAGTTGGCTCTCTGCTCGGAAATATTTCGTACCCATGCTTGGCATGCAGTGGAAGGGCAGGGGCGTAGCCTAAAACTCACATTGGAGATCAATCCAGATGTGGGGTCCCATGTCGGGGTGCGTCCTTGGGTTCGAGTAGTCATATTTCCGATCGTTGGCTACAACCAATCGAAAGGTCGTTATGTGCAACTCGAACAGTTGTACATAGCTGGTGGATCCTTTGTTGTTGTTTTCAAAAACCCAGCAGGGACCCACCGAGGAGGAAGCCCCGAAGAACTAGGGTATCTTATGAGTCTCATGATACCCTAGAATAAAATTAGATGTTTAATTACTTACCCCGGACTGGTTTATATTTTAAACTCTTAGCAATGGTTTAGCTTGCACTGTTAAGTTTCTTCAATCTATGATTTGTAATAAATCGTACCTCTAGTATGTATGTAAAAATGTAATGTTTGTTGATGCTATCCCATCATGGAAGCGATCCTGATGTATAGCTATGGAACACACCGTGGAGGTTTTCAAGGAGTTCTGTGAACAAAACCCTTGACGGACTACCGGACTTACACTGTTTTAAGTGCATTTTGAATAATTGTTGTTCTGAAAGCAATTAGACGCATTTAAGCCGGTTTAAGTTGGGCGGTTCTGCCACACACACGTCCTTCAGAAGCTCAAAAACACGATACAAAGGAAGACTTATCCAAAACTCACCGAGATGACCGCGGCGGCAATCGAACACGTTTCCTTTTAGTAACAGCCAGATGAGTACTCGGCACCACCAGGTCAGCAGGAGGCACGATATTCTCGCCAAGGCCTACAAAAACAAATCAAGGATAAGACTATGAAAGCTTCAAACTACCAAAAATAGTCAGAAAAACTCACCACTAGCGATAACATCGGATAACAAAGAGCCACAGCAATCACCAGTGACTTCGTGACATCTGTCACGACCGAAGATGCACCAACGACAGCCTGTTCAAGGACTGGCAACTCGGTAGCTGATCATGCCAGGGCTGTAGGCTCGGGGGCTGCTCCTGAGTCTACAAGCGGCAACCCCACCAGAAACTCTTCAAAAGCCGCGACACTGACCATAGCATCCTTGGCAATAGCGACTACCTCAGTGGAAGTAGCCTCGTCAACACCAGGAGTAGAGTCGACAGCCTTCCCAATCAACTAAGATCATCAAAGATTCTAGACAACTATACAAAAATTACAAAGAACAACGACTACGTACCTTGGTACTCTGCGACCCTTCAAGGGTCAAACTCGACATCGAAACAGACTGCACAGCAGCCCTCTTTCGAACTACTCGCTGTTTTTTTGTAGGAGGAGAAGGCTCATCTTCAGAGTCAGCCACGACTATCTCCTCCCCCTCAGACTGCGACAGATAGCCAAAAAGAACCCGGGACTGCAAACAAATTGTTACTCAAAGATATCCCAACATCTCGAGAAATACAAGTCAAGCAAAAGAACATACCTCTTTCGGCCCATACCAACTGTCAAATTGACGAAGGACTCCTGGAATAACTAGTACCCCCTGATAGTTCCTGAAGAACTTTGCCAGCAACGCTTCCACATCATCATCAGATATGTCATCAGGAGACATACGCGACGGGTCATCAAAACCCAAGAACTCCGAGCCTGAGTGAGCCCGCTGCTGCAAAGGCTGAACCCTCCGCTTGAGAAAACTGGCAGCCACATTGATGCCAGTCAAGCCCAACGACTTCAACTCAGCAATTTGAGACAGTAGATTGGAAATCTTAGGGGTGTCCTCAGGCTGGCTCACCCAATTCTCCTCATGCTTTGGAGCATGTCCAGTGACTACCGGCAAAACAGGATCATGGTTCCCAATATAAAACCATCTCTTCTTCCAATCACCATGCGAGTTAGGCAAAATGTAGTCAAGATAAGCACCCGAGTTCCTAAGATAAAACCCGACACCTCCAAAAACTTACGTCTTAGTCGCACTAGGCTGTGGCTTATAGCGAAACAGCTTCCTAAAAAGCTCAAGACTAGGAGGGACACCTAGATATACTTCACACAAGTGTATGAAGATAGACATATGAAGCACGCCATTGGGGTTCAAGTGAACTAACTGAAGTTTGTAGTGCTCGAGAATGCTTCTGAAGAAATCAGAAGTGGGCACTGCTAGTCCTCTCTCAACAAAGGGTGCAACCATGATAGTCTCCTTTGGATGCTCCTCGAATTGCCACGCATTGCCAAATGCAGGCCTCCACTCGAGTTGAAGTTTTGACTGAAGAAGCTTAGCATCAACTAAAGCTTGGACCGCGGGTTCCCTCATCACGGAGTGTTGCCAAGTGATTCCAGGTGGCAGCAGCACAGTCTGATTCATGGGGCCGCAATTCGACGCCGGCAGCACGAGCTCTTTTCCCTTTCTGGATTTAGATCTCACCTTATCGGCAGCCGCGGCCTGGCCTTGAGTCTTCTCAGCTTTCTTCCCCATCTTCTTGATACACATTAGTCAACCTTAGGGATAGCAAAGAAGGAAAGGATCAATGTTAGATCTCACTCAAGGTCAAGGAGAAAGCAACAATGGCGGTAGCGGCACTGGAAAGCACGACGGCTCAAAGATGAACAGGAAAAGGGGGGAGGGGACAAAATAGATCTGCTAAAAAGAACGTAACCCTAATCATAAGCGGGCCCCTCCCCATTATATCTCCATCACCTCCGGATTCCAAGCATCAATTAAGCAATGGTCAGATATAAATCGGATTTATCACCATAATATCCAACGGCTACTCAAATCAAGAGGTTTTGACCACTTCATCGACCACGGAAAATCGCCTAAGTGCTCGGGCGCTGCGGATACCGTACCCGCTGGACAAAGTTTTCTTTTTTTCTAAAGACTACTAAAGCTAGAATAACTAGAACACGGGATTGACCCTCAGTCTGATTCTTCGATTCAAACTAAGACTCGAGGGCTACTCCATATGGAGTGCGATTGTCATCGCACTACCATATAATTTCTCAAGGCAGAAGCAACTCAAAGCAAAAAGAAGATGAAGAGTACCTTCCAGCCACACGACAGTATTCAAGTCCTCGAAGACACTACAACCGCTGAACACTGGGAATTACTCTGGTAGCGGCTTCTGAGTACTCGGAACTGTTCCGCTCAACTACAAAGTACTCAGGGGCTTGTCGGGCTTACATCCCTGGCCCACGAGTAGGCCCTATGCGGCCCACTAAGGGGCGTACTCGGACGTAATCAAGGCTCGGGGGCTACACGGCAAAGGAACGTAGCCCACTCAAACTCCCAAAGACTAGTCAACATACATATGGAAACTACTCTGTCTACATCGAGTAGAACTCTGTAACTACATCCGACTAGGATTCTAGCCTATAATCCTGCTCCCCCAAATATATAAGGGTGGGCAGGGACCCCCTCAAAGACAACTCATCCAAGTTCAATACAATCAACACACAGGATGTAGGGTATTATGCAATCTAGCGGCCTGAGCCTGTCTAAATCGTGTTCCTTACATCACCATGGACTCCTTGATTCTCGACGACACCCACCACACAAAAGACCACCTAGGGTACCCCCTAGGCGAGTTGCCGGTCTAAAACATTGACAGCAGGTAGGGAGCAACTCCCTGCGAAGGGACCACCGGGTCGCATCCCCAACCTCACAAGTATGCTCCCACAGGAGTTGCACAAACAAGGGCTCGGAGCAACCAGCTCTCGAGGCAAGGTGCGCCAATGATGGCAAAAATGAGGGATAAAACTTTTATTCCAAGGGATAAGCATTACAAGAAGAGCCGCTCAAAGCACCATTTACAGATACAAAAAACACTAGTGTTGCCACACGAGGCAACACCTAGGGCCCACAGGGCATACATGAAGTGGCAGGTGCTCACATCACTTATCTTCTTGTAGCACCAGCACATCGGGAGCCACTTACGCGGAGGTGGTACCGAGGATGAGAGCACTTTCAACTCCAACAAGTGATGCCGCCATCTCCCCTGCTTAGAGAGGAAATCACAACCACTCTCAAAGTCTCCCAATGGAAGCGAGAGGGGGCCATAGTTCTCCCAAACAAGCTCAGCAACGTCATGGTGGCCTTTGTCACACCTAGTGGTCCGCCGATCTATGATGATCTTGGAGTAGGACCCACAATGGGAGGAAAGGTGCCACAGATCCTCCGTGGTACGCCTAGCCGCTCGCTGAGATTCTTCTAGCACCGAGAAAGGGCATCACGATAGCCACCAAGGCAAGGTTGGAGGTGCCCATGCAATGACCTCATCCTACCACCACCTACACTTGAAGACATTGGAGCAGGACTTGGAGGCCGAAGCATCGCTAGGTGCAGGTTTTATAGCTCGGGCGCTAGACTGTGTGGGGCGTGATGACAAGGCCCACCGCGGCCACGCGGGATGCTAGCCGGCCAGTGAGAGGCCTCATGAACCCCGACACACTAACAAACCCATGCGAGCGCCTGCGGGATGGGACGGGGCCTAAAGCATGGCCTCAAGATACGACGCGGACGCGAAGCACCGGGTAGACCGGTCCCGACCATGCACCCATGAGAGCCCGTAAAGAGACCAGGCGGGCAGATGAAAACCTTCTAACGGTGTCATGAGGATTGACGCTGCCAGGTCACTCCAGGACCGCATCAAACCTTCTAAGCGAGTCTCCAACTCCCTCAGAAGCTTGGAGGCTACACCCACTGGGTCCGCTCACGCGAACCTAGAGGAAGCAAACGGACTGAGATCAGTGCTGATAGAGGTATTGTCGGGGCGAGTCTTCAACTCACCCTGAGGCTTGGGCGCTATACCTAGTGGGTCTGCTCGCGCAGACCTACAAGACACCATGACCGCCGCATGGTGCGCAAGTGAGACGGATGAGTCTCCCCTCGACCTCAAGGCCACGGGAAGCCTCAGGGGCTACTGATGGGTACCTGTACCAGGGCTACACCCACAGGAAGAGTCCAAGACACCCGCGGCCCACCGTACTACCCACCTCGGATGTAGGGCCCGTGTGAGGCCCGAAGCGCTTCACCTGCCCCTTGACTAAGGGCAACCGAGGTCATACATGAGGCATTGAATGCGAAATGTGGCACCCCTGCCCACTCCATGACGGCCCACGCGCGGGGATGTGACCTGGCAGAGGGTGTCGACCTCTACCCAAGGGGTCCAAAGGTGAGGCTACACCCTTTGGACCACATCAAGATGGCCCGAGGGAAGAGGCCACAAGGCCCGTATGCGCACACAGGTGTCAGGATGTCATCATGACCAACCCCTCTATGATGGTCCATAGAGGTCCATCAGGGGCAGGGTAAAGCGGTCATGGAAGGCCTGCCACAGGCTCGGCGTAAGAAGCGGGGCCTAGGACAAGACCTCATGGCGTAGAGCGGCCGTGAGGGCATCCAGCAGGTCGGGGAAAGCCGGGGTGAGTGGCATGCCTCAGCCCGGCCGCTGACCTAAGCCTGCTTACCCGCTACAGGTACGGAGGCCAGCAACAGTGTCCGTCCCGTTCTCTGCCATGTGGTTGGCGAACGAGACGGAGGCACGCCCCGGTGTAGACCACACCGCACGTAAGCACTCCATGCCGCACAGGGGCTGTCACGCCAACCGTACGAACCCAATGCCGACGAAGGGGAACAAGACAAGAGGGTCCCACGGAAGGGACCCACACCACCATCCCGAGCTGCACCACTCCGACCACCACACGGTCCCTGACCTCTGAGGTCAGGAGACCCCTTCTTTTATATTTAATGTTAGACAAAAGTTCAATATGCGCCAAATATAAAAGGAGTATATAAAATATCTCATTAAGAGTAGGAACAATGGTGCGCATGTCGTGAAAAGTTGCCGAATATAACAAAAACGTGCACATGCAACCTTAGTATTGTAGTTACTTTTTTTAGAACTCACAAACTCTATCTTATACTCCGTGCATTTCAAATTGTAGGTTATTTTGATTTTTCTAGATTCATAGATATTTGTATGACATACATTATATTTAAGTGCATACAATCATCTATGTACCTATAAAAGTTAAAAAGATCTACGATTTAGCACGGATGGAGTACTACTGCTTGTAATGCCTGTTTCCATAGAATTTTGTAGGAGTTATGCTGATTTGTTGAAGCGGAGGGACAACCATGGCGAGCATGCCATGCCATACCACCTCTGTACCAAATATAACAAAACGTGCACATGCAACGCATAATATCTGCCGACTCAACCGTACGCGCAGAACGGCGTATCCTGACGTGGCCACCGGCTGTTGGAGTGGCCATCCTGTTGGATCGGCACGGCCTGCCGGCCGCAACCGTCCGATGCGCGATAACGGATAATCTCCCGGAATCGCGCGGTCACGGGCCACCACAACACCTCCCCCACGCACGCCCGTGCGGCCGTGCGCCCGTGCCTGCATCTGCAGCGCAGGCCGATCCGATCCTCCCCGATGGAAGGCTGGCTTGACTGGTGCCTGCCAAGCCCGGAAATTGATGCCCGCACGGGGGCACCTCCGCACTCGTTGCTCCCTGCGGCGGCGTACGTGACGGTGTCACGCGGCCAGAGCGGAATGCGCCGCACGGAAACAATCACAGCCACTTCGGCCGCCTCTCCGTCCCTCCACTTCTCTCACCTTCCCGGAGGAACCCGGACGAAGGCCGCCAGGCGCCAGCCAAGATCCCGAAGCGACACCTGCCCCTGCCCGTACCCGGCACTCTGCCCCTGCCCCTACCCGGCACCACCACCCCACCAGACCAGAGGTCCATAGCAGAGGAGCCAGCGCTCCGCTTCCACTCTGTATTGCCCTCTGCTCACAGCTCACCATACCCACCAGTCCCCCACACCAAAAAGCCATCCTCCTGACCTCCTCCCTCCTCCGATCCAACCCCACCCTCGTCCACCAACACAGAAAAGAAAAGGGAAAGGAACCTCAGATTCACAACGGTAAAGCCTGCAGCACACTGCTCCTCGCAGCCCACCTCGAAAGCACGCACAGAGAGACGGCGCTCTGCGCTTGAGTGCGGCACAAGCCAGGAGCAGAGCAGGGAAGGAATTTCCGAAGGGGACATCCCGCAGCGCCACCAGAAGACCGCACCCGGAGGGGCAGCCTCCAAACGCAAGCAACCAAGCCCGGAGCACGACCGGCCAAGAGCGCGGAGCCGAGCCCAGCATCTACAAAAATGCAGCAGCAGGGGAGCGGCGGCGGCACGGGTAGCAGTAGTACCCCCACCGCCACCGGCGGGCGTAGGCGCGTGTCGGTGCGGGGCGCGGCCGCGGCGTCCACGGGGTCCGCATCGGTGTGGGAGACGCGGATGAGGATGGACGAGGTCAAGGGCGGCGTCAAGGTCTTCAGCGCCGGGGGCGCCGATGAGCCCGCCGACGAGGAGGGGATGCGGGTGTACCGCCGCCTGCGCCGCAACCAGAGCGAGGGCAACGCCGGCGCCGGAACGGGCGCTGCGGCCGCCGCGGCGAAGAAGCGGCGCAACTGGAAGGCGTCCGAACCGGTCACCGCGATCGGGGACCTCCGCAAGTCGCGCTCCGACGCCGCCGCCGCCGTGACTACAACGACGACGACCACCACCGCGGTGGTAGCGAGGCGGGCCGTGGCGAGGGTCACCACGCCCGAGAAGAAGGTTGCGCCCGCGGCGGCGGTCGGTGGAGGGGAGGTCAAGGAGGTGGTCGTCGTCGAGGTGCACAAGGCGGCCCCAGAGGAGGAGGAAGCCAAGGGCGTTTCGGAGGAACCAGTGGAGGAGGAGCTGGACGACGGCGTCGACGAATTGGACGACGAGGAGTTGGAGACGGAGGAGGAGGAGGAGAAGGAGATGCTGGATCAGGATCACATGGCCATCGACGACGACGAAACTGCTCTGCACCAAGGCAAGGAATCCGTAGCTGCTCCCCATTGTCCTTGCCAGATTCGTCTCTCGATGAACTAATGTGACTGTGCTCCTCGATTGGTGCCGTGTTGCAGTGGACGACGACGACCAAGACCTCGAGCCACCGACAAAAGGTGAGACGAAGTTTCAGAAAAAAGCTTTTCCCATTTTTCCCTCTACATTTTTTTTTCACTTGCAGATTGCTATTCCTGTCTTCCAATGGCATCACTCCTTGTCCCCTTCTGTTAATGTAGCAAGGATTAAGCCGACGCTGTCGGTGGAAGATGAGAGAGCTGCTAACCCAGAGCCAGTGAAGCCGCCTCCAGGTGAATTTCAGTTCTTCGGCCACTCACCCCTTTTTTTCGCTTATTTTGGAGTCAGTGAAATTGTCAGTTCGATTTCATCTTCCTGTTCTTTGATGGTCCAGAGAAAAAATTAGCCTCGGCGATCGATCTCCGAGCGATCAACCCGGAGTCTATGACCCCTCCTTCAGGTGAATTCCTCTTCAGATGCGAAACTCATTCTGATTCACACCGATCTTTGTCTCATGCCACCTATTGCTCCGATCCTCCCCAAATGCAGTGGAGAAGAAGACGACACCCATTGTAGTTCACCGCATGACTAACTTCGAGACGGCAAAACCTTCTCCAGGTAACTGTGATTTTTTTTAAAAAATCAGAGAATATAATATCAGTCCAGTTATAATTTGAGCGGTTCCCTAATTCCTTTTAATTTCAATTATGCACTTTCTGACTTATTCAGAGAAGAAATCTTTGCCGGCGATTGCTCGCCGGATTCCGAAGCAAGAGCCTGTCAGCACTCCTCCAGGTGAGTAGCATTTCCTGTTTTGTTCTTTAGTTCTTTGATCTTCTTGTTCCAACATTTTTGTTAATTAATGGAATTTATCTATGGTCTTGAAGTTGAAGAGTATGAGGAAATTCAGGGCAGACCATCTCAGCCCAGCAGAAGCCATGAAAGAATGCAAAATATTGGTAACGCTTACTCTATGCCAACCGATTTGATAGATTTTTTCCCTCTCAAGAGCATAACCAATTCGATAGGCTTGTTTAACAAAATCAGGCGCTGATGGTTCATCTCTCTCTTTTCTGCCCCTTGTTTTGCAGTGAATTTGGTGATGTGGAGAGACGTGTCAAAGTCTGCACTGGTGTTTGGATTAGGGACTTTCTTGCTGATTTCCTCCTCTTACGCCAAAGACCTAAATTTCAAGTAATCCCTGTTTACTGCGATGTTATTCTGAAGTTATCAGAATCTAAAAGACTGCACAGTAAAGAGTGACAAGCTGACAGCAGCAGCAGCCACCTAACCTTCTCTGTCAAATTTCTGAATTTCTGCAGCACAATCACAGCAGCTTCATATGCCGGTCTAATCTACCTTGGCCTCCGGTTCCTGCGCAATTCCATAATGAACAGAGGTGAAACTGTGGAGTGTGATGATGAGAGAGACGAGGAGAGGTGCTACCTAGTTGGGGAAGAGGAGGCCATCTGGCTGCTTAGGCTGGTGCTGCCATACATCAATGAGGTGCTCCTAAATCTGAGGTGTCTCTTCTCTGGCGAACCTGCCACCACCATGAAGGTAAAACCCAATTCCTCTGAATAATAGGCAAAAAACACTGTACCTGCTGGAAGGTAGTATCTGGCATAGATTGGACATCTCTGGATTTGTACTGACAAGGGGACACATGTGCTCTGGTCTGCAGCTGGCATTGCTACTGTTTGCGATGGCCCGGTGTGGCAACTTTGTCACCCTCTGGACCCTGGCCAAACTGGGTAAGTACCTTGGAGCAAACAATACATGCATCACCATCTGTGAACTTCTTTAACTCTCACCCCAGTAAATTCTGAGAGCCTATTTTTGTTTCTTCATTTCAACAAGAAACAAAAATGAAAAAGCTTCTGAACTCAGAACTCACAGCCATGGGGATTTCATGAACATTTCGTAGGAAGCAGTTTACAGTTAGGATGCAGTAACTTTAACCGTAGGAATGCATGTTGGGACCAGGAGCATCAGCAACTTTACATGTACAGCTAAAGGTGCATGGAGAACCACTGCAGTCACTGACTTTTTGTGCCTTTGGTCTGCTTGTGTGTGCAGTGTTCTTTGGGGTCTTCATCATCCCGAAGGTGTGCGCCTCTTACTCCACGCAGCTGGCACGATACGGTAAGTAAAAAAAAATACCTCCATTTTATCTTTTCACGGCAACAAACATGCCATTAACACAACTAACATACCCGAACACACAAACCCAGTCACTGATAAATGGGCCCACTAGATTTCTACTGTTGAATGGATCCGCTTGTCAGCTACTCTAACTTGAACACCCCGTTTTCGCAACCTTGGCTGCTTTGTTTGTACTAGAATTTTGGTGTTGGATCCAAGCTTTCTCCTCTATAACCGTGGTACACACTTTTTCACTTTTACTGGTCCCCCAAGGCACAAGAGCATGTGTATAGCTAGTGGCCACTGGCCCGGTAATTATGAACAAGTTACAAGGTGAACTCTGGAGTATAGGACAGAAGAATTTTGTGAATGTTAGGAGCATAGGTTTGTGGGACTGCACACATATATACATACACATTGGTAGTGCTCCAATATGGGTAGGTGGCGCTTCTGACTTCTGAGCAGTCCTTTATCTGAATGTGACTTACCCTGCTTGTTCTAGTTTATCGTATCCATTCAGCCAAAAAGTATGAATCCAAATGTAACCCAAGAGGCTGAGAGGTGTCACATGTAAATTTAAACTAGAAATTTGGAAATAGCATAGCAATATGATAAATTTAATGCTACTTCATTAGAGCATCTTTTATCCTCGTATAGGGATAATAGTATATAATGTATAAAAGAAGAATGATTTGACCTATGCTTAATGTTTACCATCTTCAAGGAGAATCATGACTTGTCTGCATTCTTCAGCCTATGTTAGCTAATAAATTAGGAGTGACAGCATAGTTAGGCCTAGGTATTCTGAGGGTAAAAGTAAATCGGTCGCTTTTTCGGATCCGAGGCCGAAGTATAATACCCCTTGTAAGTTGTAACTTTCGCGTCGGAGGAGGGGGCACGGTTATTCCCCCCTACCTTTTGCACGTGCGATGTGTCGCGTGGTCAAGGAGGGCTTGATTGTCATTTGACGCCGTGGTCCATGCCCGAACGGTATGAAGCTGATAGATGCTGTCCCTAATGGCCCACGCCTCCTTGTGTCCTTTCCTTTTCATATTCATTCATGGGGGCAAAAAGGTAAAGAGAGAATCTTTCCAAACGACTAGTGTTCATCCTCATCAGTCATCACTGGTGTCACGAAGGCTGATTAGTAACAAAACCATGTTAGTTTTGAAATTACTTTTGGGTGAATAGGACAATAGTAGCTACATGTAAAGCAAGTGCTGGGGGTCACCCTGGCCACCTTGTCCATCTTGGGGAATACATTTTAGCTGATGCTAAACAATAATTTTTTTGGCTAATATTAGTTCTAATGGTTAGGTTTACCCAAGATGTATCATCACCAAGGTATCATGTCATATAGCTTAGTAAACCTACTCTTGGACTTTTCTGCTTGGATGATAGCTTTTTGGTGCTCTCTTAGCTAGCCAGATTTCAAGAAAAACATATGGTACAAAATGTATCCTAGTCCACCAGATTATAGTACCTAATAAATTTGCAGCTTGTTTAATCTGGAATACTAGCTTGTGTCACGGGATGAAACTGCGGTGTTAAATTCTCTTTGCTAGCAAGACTATGAAAGTACTGTTCTTCTGGGATTCTTTCACCCACAGGGCATGCATGTACTGTCAGTACTGAAGCTTCCTAGCTTTATCCTTTTGCAGTTGTAGTGTAGGCACATGAATCACTCACCTGTGCAAACATATTTCATATCCTAGATCTGGTCTCCCATCCTCGCTAGCTGTCCCCTTACTGCATGTAGGGTCATCTGTTTGGTGTTTGTTTTTGCTCACCAACCCATCGGGCATTCAGTCCACACAGAAATAAACAACAATTAGGCTCGTGAGTCGTGCGTGACATACTCATTCAACTTTTGCATGTCATCTCAACAACCACACATGATCGTAGATGTCTTCTGTGTGATGTTGTTGTGCTACCATATCTCCACTTTGATTCTTTAACTGGTGCTGTTTTTTGGGCTTTAATTTGAAGCAACCTTGTGCCACCGTACCAATTAGGGCCACAACCACAACCACAACCACAACAAAGTGGTAATTAAACACCATGTGATGAAGTAGTTGATTGTGGCAAAGAATTCCTGTAATTCCGCTACATGTAGTCATCTATCAGAGTCATCACGTCTCATGATATCAGTGAGCGAAGATGTTAGATAGCTTGTCACTGTCCAAAACCTTATTTTGCATCTCGTTTGTTCCTTCCTCACGTTTCCTTCTCATTCTATTCATCCTACCATACTGTTTCATGTCAACAGCAGAATTAAACACAACATCCTTTGTTATTTTCTCCTTCAACAGAAAAATATATATGAAAATTAGGTTAAGAAAAAACAAATAATGCAGTGAACTTTATGCTTGGTTCCACGTACCCATATCTTCTCTTTTTCATGATAGCAGGGCACTAGCACTTAAACTAGACCTACTACTTTCACTTGTCCGGCAATAATCATAGTGTCTAGCTCCATGATATGATAGCACGGGCAAAACACATCACGAACCCTATTGACCACAGGCAGGAAGCAAACGGCAATCAGTTGAGCATGATTTGTCACCTCTCTTGAACATCCGTGAAGGACAGACCACAATGCCTATCCTAGTGTTGTCAGCTATTTTTCGCCCAATAAGAAGAGCAACAACCAAAGAAAAAGTTTATGGCATATATTCTTAACTTTTTGGGTTGTGATTGTGCAGTGTGTGTAGTGCTAATTTTGGATGCTTTTGATGGCGTGCAGGCAAGTTTTGGCTGGAGAGGTTCAGTGACGCCTGGGAGTCATGCTCCCACAAGAAGGCTGTCGTGGCGGCCGTCTTCACCCTCGTCTGGAACGTTTCCTCCACGGTGGCGCGCGTCTGGGCGGTCTTCATGCTGGTGGTGGCCATGAAACTGTACCAGCAGCGCATGGTGGAGTTCGGCTGGAGCAGCTCGGTGGATGGCGGTGCCATGGCAGATGATGAAGCGGCGGCGGACGAGGCGCACGGCGAAGAGCCGGCGGCGAAACCCAGCCCATCCAGGACCCAGGGTGAGGCGCAGGTGTTCGGGACGGTGGCGGCTCCGCGTTATAGACGGGCGCCGGTTTCCGGCGAGTTCGCCAGGGAGAGACTGAGGGTGAGAGGCGGCATCCAGCCGAGGTGACAGGTAGGAGTGAGATTCAGAGGCTGGCTTTGGTGGCCTGTTTTTCTAGGTTCCACCGTTGGCGATCACGTGATAGGCACCGGACCGACGTGTGGTCCGGGCGTGTTGTTTCAAGGACATTTTGCGATTGGCAGGCAATAAAAAAAAGCGTCAGGATACCGTGTATCGCTCCAGCCTCAACCAAACATTAATCTATCCCTTTGGCTTGTAGCTCCAGCCTCAACCAAACATTAATCTATCCAAGGTTTCAACCAAACCAAGTTGGAGTAACTGACACTTCGTGGGCACGTTTGAATTGATACCCAAGTTGCCGCTATCATTATTTGGAAACTCGACATTTGTTCAGAAGCTTTTTAAGTTCCGGTTCGTTTTTTATCCGATATTAATGTGAGTATTACTACCGGATCTAACAGTTAGTTCCCCAGAAGCCCGCCTGATCCCTTTAGTACTGGGTGAAGCTTACACATGGTACTAATGGCTCCACCCGGTACTAACGGGTGACCTTTAGTACCGGTTGGAACCCTCAACTGGTACTAACTTCCCTCCTATAAATCAGACGTTTTGTTCCTCCTGCCCGAGCCATTTCTTCCAGCTCAGGCTTCATCCATTCATGGCGTAATAGGGAAGGTGCTGCTAGATTTTTGACCATTTCGTGGGGATTTTACTCATTCAATATTCTAAAAGTTATAAACTTCATCCTCCCTTGATACATGGTTAGTATACTAAGTTTTATGGAGCTAGAGTAATTTGTGATTCTTAGAATAAGGTACAATGGAGAAAATTTTCATTTATATGCATGTGTTATTTAGAGCTCATATTTGTGATTTTTAGAATAAGCTACAATTTTTTGGATGCTATGTTTCGTATTAATCAAAGAAATTGATATGAGGTTAGAGGAATAATTTCATAGTTTAGTCTGTTACAAATATGAGATAAATAAATTATGGGAAAATATAATTTGTTCATATTTTTAGTCATTTGCAAATATGAGCGAGATAAATTGTGGTATATAGAGATAATAAGATGAAATAGAGGTATGTAATTAGTCATTTTTATAATAAACTATAATGGAGAAACTTTTCATTTACATGTTATGTTTGAGCTAAATAAATTGTGGGAAAAAATCCTAATTTGTTCATAATTTATTCATTTGCAAACATGAGCTAAATAAATTGTGGTACATAGATATGGCTACTGGTGCTGGAGGTAATGGCGATGGTGGGGGTGATCATCTGTCGTTGTCGAGATTAGCGGATCAAGACTACGGCAAGTAAATTTCTTTTATGCGCGTAAGGCTTCGGATGGTGGCGTGAGAGGACACGGGGTTAGACTGGTTTGGGCAGAAATAGCCCTACGTCCAGTATGAGGAGCTGCTCGTGTTACTCACGCAAGGTCTGTAGTAGAGGGTACAAACAGGTGAGAGAGGGAGCTGGTCCCAAGTCTCTTGGGTGTGCACTGATGCTCGTCGGGAGAGTATGTGGGTTCTGTTGGTTTGAGAGTCCCCCTGGTCTTGGGGCCCCTGGTTCTCCTTTTATAGCGCAAGGAGGACACAGGGGTTACAGGTGAGCCAGGTGTGTGGAGAAGTAAAAGAGATAAGCTAAGTAAAGTAAAACACAGGGGAAAGAACCAAGTTCCCAGGTCGCCACCTTCATCTCCGGCCCTTGTCTCCCGTCAGTGTGGCCGCCGGAAGGGGACGGCTGACGTTGGATCTTGTCGACGGTCTTCTGGTCGACCGTTGACGCCAGGCATGATGATGGTGTCCAGCCGCCGCAACGGGGCGCGTCGTGGAGGATGGCTGACCCCTGTAGTCCTGCGCGTTGTCCGTGGAGCACGGACGTCGTGTCCCTGTCGCCGGTCTGAGCGCGAAAGCAGGCGGCACTCCCTCCTGTGCTGGGGACCGCAGGTAATGAGTGCCCTACAGCGAACAGGGGAGGCCGCGGTCGCTGTAGCATGTGCGATCGTGACTATAGTGTTCCGCCCGGGTACTTGTGGCGGGTCACGTTGAGGAGCGCGGGCGCCTTTCTACGCGCCAGAGCCGCGACGCATTTATGGCGAGATTAGTGGGGGCCCACGAGATCCGCACCCTCGTCTGCTGGTCTGCGCCTGAGGTGGATCCTTGTCTTGTGGGCCCGGATGAGTCTGACGCCCTACGCTCGGAGTCGGGCGAGGTGGAGCCTTGCAGCGAGGGGTCGGGCGCATCTGACCCTTGGGGCCGTGGGTCGGGCGAGACGGAGTTCCGCTAGTGAAGGGTCGGGCGGGTCCAACCCTCGGACCTTGGGTCGGGCGAGGCGGAGTGGAATGTTCCTTGTCCATGCCGGGTCGGCAGGGATCGCTATCGCCGTAGGTGGGCCCGGGCCTTTATGATTGTTGTTTTAAGGGGCATAAGGAGGTCGTTAATGTTTCTCCCCAACAGTAGCCCCCGAGCTTGTGGTGGAGCAAAGATGCTCCTCCAGAGGCTGATTTTGTCGTTCGTCGGGGATCCTTGTTTGTCCTGCAAGCTACAGGTGATCAGGGATAGGAAGTGTCGTTTGTTCGGCTTGGTCGGGGAGTTTGGTCAGGCGGGGTATCCCATGGACGGCTTAGCGCGGGAGGATTCCCTATTGTTTTGTAGGGCACTCCTGCCTCGAGACCCCAATCGTGACCACACGCGTGGTCATTGGCTGCGATGCTAGCCCCCGAGCCCCGCGCATTGCAGGAGACCGGTCGGGAGGCTAGATCGACTTTTGATCATTACCCCTCAAGCATCCATTTGCTGAGATGGAGGGGGTGAGCCGTGCCACGCTATCCTCGATGGACGAACCATGGTGCTCGTTGAGCTGCGGATGGGTCGGTTCGAGTGGGGTCCCGATCCCCGTTCGAAGGGGTCCAGCTCGGGCCAAGCCGGTGGCGTAGCCCAGATTCCAGCCAGCCAGTTCATATAGCTCCTGAGTCCATTCGATCGGATTCGGGGGCTCGTTGCCTTTCTTCAAGGAAAAACCATGAACTTTGATGCCAGTCCGGACTCAAACGTGAGGTCGGGGCGCCCTAGGCTGTCGTTTGCCCGGGTGATGGCTGCTAGCGGACCCGTCCCTTATCACCCCTCCCTCGGGGGTGTCCTGGGGCGGCTGTCGAACCCGTAGTGGGCCAGCCTTCGAACCCCTGGACTGTAATGGGCCATAAGGGTGTTTTCAGCCATGTATCCCTTTTTTACCTGTTTGTGGGCCTTGGGCCGGACGTGGAGGAGGTTGCGCGCGTGCGTTCTCTAGGAGGCGAAGTGGCGGAGGGTGCCAGCCCGCGAAATGAGGGAGGTGGAGATGTTCCCTATGGCAGATCATGCGCACGGTTCCCAGAAAGGCGGGTGTGACTAGGCGTACCTGGCACTGCATTAACTGCGACGGGACCACCCCTTTCGCTTCCCACGCCCCCCCTATAAGACGGGGGAGTCTGCCTCGCCGGTTCCGCCCGCACCTGCTCTTAAGCCCTTTCGCCTTCTTGCGTGTCCTTTGCCTTCTTGCGCGCCCTTTGCCTTCTTACGCGTCGTTCGCCTTCCTCCGCCTAGCACAGCAGCTTCCCTTGCCCTCCGCCGTCGAGCCTTCCACCCCTTAGCAATGGAGTCCTGGACGCACTCGAGCTTCGGTACCTCACGCGCCGACGGCCTCATCAGGAAGGGCCTCCTCTGCAAGAGGACCGTGAGGGACGAGTGGCGGTTTCCTGGGAGGGAAGATGTGCCGAGTCTGGACGGTGGCTACGTCGTCTCGTTTTCGCACTTCCACGAGAGGGGGTTCGCCACCCCGCTGAGTCGCTTCTTCCGTGAGTTGCTGCACTACTACGGGCTCGAGTTGCAGCATCTCAATCCCAACGGGATCCAGCACATCACGGTGTTCGTCGTGTTGTGCGAGGGGTTCTTGGGAATCGAGCCCAACTTCTTGCTCTAGAAGTACTTCTTCGCGGTCAGCCTGTACCAGAGGACCAAGAAGAGGGGTACCCAGCAACGGACGATCCCGGTGCCGATGGGATGCGCCGGCATCCACCTCCGTCAGAACTGTGCCAAGGAATAGATGGTGATGAAGACCGCGGCTTCCCACAAGGGGTGGCACCAGCAGTGGTTCTATGTGAAGAACTACTCTGATTCCCCCTTGCCGGAGTTCACCGGCCGCGTCATTGATGCGGCTCTGGAGCTATGGTCGTACGGTCCGGAGAGAGTTACGGCGGCGGTAAAAAGCAGGGTGGTAAGAAGCGGTGGCGGGAGCAGTAGTTATTCGAAGGTCTTACCGCGCACATGGGCGACACCGTGGCCTAGTGCTAGGCTTGACCTAGCTGCTGAAACAGCGGGCAAGGATGCCGGCGGCGACACGTCTTGCCACCTCTATTTCCTTTCTCCCCTTTCTTTCTTGCATCAGAAAATTCAGATCCTCTCCATGGCCGATTTTGCATCCGACGGTCTCAAGGTCCCTTAGGCAAACTTGGAGATAAACTTGAATCCTTCAATTTATATTTAAACTTCTACCCGAGATAAACATCCAAAGGTTATCAATTTTTGAATCTCTCTCTCTCGGGTAACTGAATTCCTTTAAACATCCCGATTCAGTTCGTCAGACTCCATGCATGGCCATTTACCCATCTTGTGAATCATTTCAGTAGTCCAAATCCATTCTTCTTAGTCCAACTACTAACCATTCATGCTCTACAACCATCAGGGATTCCATTTTGCTCATAAACACCTATACTCCTTGCACTACATTTCTCTAAATCTTGCTCCAAACTCAGGCACTTGCTGCTGTTTCAGACTTAGAGAAACAGACAGTTTCAGCAGCTAGGTCAAACGTGGCAAAGTGCTGACTTTGGGACTCAATTTGAATTTGATCCCTTTACTGTTCTTGACCAACAACACCCTAATATACTTGTCCAAAGTTCATACTTCATTGCTGTATAGTTGTTTTTACCCACTTATTTGGAAAATTTGGCAGAAATCAATTTCCAAAATGGGTACTTACACTGTTCTTCTGAAACTCTATTTTCGGACAGTGAATAGTATCCTTTTGTTTTTATTTTTCAATTGCATTTCTTGAGATGTTTAGGACTAGGTTTAGTCTCGAATCTTGATCCCTGAAGTTCTAAACACTCTCAAGCCTCCATTTCATATTTTTGCCAAATTTTTCTGAATTTAGACTCAAAATTTCAAATTTTGGTCAAATTTGACTTGAATTTGACTTTTATTCAATTTCTTCCCTTTTTCTCCATAATTCACCTTTAAATTTTCTTAGTCACCTTTGATTATTGAAACACCAGGTGTTACAGCCTCTCCTCCTTAACAGAATCTCATCCTGAGATTCCAGGGGTTAAACTCTCAGTTTTGAGAATGGAAAGTAAACTGCCTCAGACATAATATCTTTCTTTTTTCTGCATAAAGAGAGTGGGGTGGTTGCTCCGTGCTTAGCTGTTTATCTGATTTCGACAGTTTCAAATAACTTAGGATACTTGGACTCTAGTTCTTCAGCCTGTTCCCAAGTAGCTTCATCCGGAGTATGATTCTTCCATTGCACCTTGTAAAACTTAATACTTCGAGTTCGTGTATCTCTTGTCTTTTGATCCAAATTTTTAATAGGCCTTTCCTCATAGGTAAGGTCTGGCTAGAGCTCAACTTCTGGATCTTCTAAAATTTCTTCTGGAACTCTTAAGCCCTTCTTAAGCTGGGATACATGGAATACATCATGTATGGAAGCAAGTTGGTGTGGTAATGAAAGCTTGTATGCCACTGGACCTTTTCGTTCCAGAATCTCATAAGGACAAATATACCTTGGGGCTACTTTACCTTTCACTCCAAAACGTTGTACCCCTTTCATCTGAGATACCTTCAGGTACACAAAGTCTCCGACATGAAATTCCAAGGACCGTCTTCTTTTATCTGAATAACTCTTTTGTCGAGACTGGGCTATTTCTAGATGTTTACGAATCTTTCGGACCTTTTCTTCAGTTTCCATAGCCAAATTTTATCCCAATTGTGTCCTTTCTCCAACTTCTGACCAATTTAAGGGGTTCGGCTTCTTCGACCATACAAGGCTTTGAAAGGTGCCATTTCAATACTAGCTTGATAGCTATTATTATAGGAGAACTCAGCTAGGGGCAAACATTCATCCCACAGCTTTGAAAAAGTAAGGACACAAGCTCATAACATGTCTTCCAAAATTTGGTTGACTCTTTCTGTTTGTCCCCCTGTTTGAGGATGATAGGTAGAGCTTCCAATAAGAGTAGTCACCATATCTTTTTGCAGTTGTTCCCAAAACCTGGAAACAAACTAGGAGCCTCGATCAGAAATAATTGTCTTTGGTACTCCGTGCAGAGACACAATTCGGGCTATATAGATCTTTGCATACGTCGATACTGGATATGTAGTCTGTTGGAGGTATGCCCTAGAGGCAATCATAGAGATGATGATATTCCATTTGTATCCATGATTTATATTGTTTTCCTTGAATATCCATTAAAGGCTACTTGAATTGATTTGCAATTATGTGAATTGTGTGTGAAACTCTTTACTTGTATGGTTATTCTAAAGTTGTCCCTAGTCGGAGTTCATGTGAGGACACACATGAATATTAGACTAGCACATGTATTACTTGATGACTATGTTTCACAAGTCATGGACATGGAGATGTTGAACTAATAATGTGGGCACATGTGGAGACATGTGCTAGGACTGACCCAACACGAGAAGTAGTTCTCCCTTTAAACAACATATACGCTTTGTCCTTAGACCTGAGATTGTCGCATGTATTCAAGATGTGGATCGACCTACTTAGGGGCTGTCAAACGCTACGCCGTAACAAGGTAGTTATAAAGGTAGCTTTTGGGTTTATCAAGAAGCATGCTATGAAACATGGTCAATCAAGATGGGATTTGCCCCTCTCTGATTGAGAGTGATATCTCTGAGCCCCTCGAGTGATCGGATCCGAAAATGCATGGCCATGCTACGTACGGTTAAGAGTTAACCTACAAAGGGATTCCGAATCACAGGATCGAGAAAGTGCGGTCGGCTGGAAGCTAGACCAAATATCGTGAGGCAAAGGGAATAGCATGTATATTATGCTGTGATGGTTCGTCTGATATGATCTTCGTGTGCGTATAGGAGTTGGCACGTCGTGCTAGAGGCCGCTACCGACTATTGGGCCGAGTAGGAGTACTCGGGCCATGTCTATACGTATCCGAACCCATAGGGTCATACACTTAAGGGGCTGGAAGCCCAATTCGGATGTGATCCGAGTTGGATTAGGTTTAGAAGTACTAATGGGCCTCGGACCTAGAGGCCCGTTAGGAACCTCTATAAATAGAGGGGTGGAGGCGCCCTAGGGTTTACACCTTTTGGCGAAACACATCTGCCGCACCTCCCACGCCCTCGCTTGTTGCAACTTGCGGATCTAGCAGTCCGGCTTGCGACGCTTCCTCCCTGCACGTGTGGATACCTTGGAGGTGTTGCGCCTGCAGCACTTGGACGAGCCGCCGACGAGCCACGACGAGCCGCCGACGAGCCGCGGCACAAGGGAGATCTTGCTGTACGTGGACGAGCTGCTGAGGAGCTGCTGGACGTCGACGTGATCGACTACGTATGACTACGTTGATCCACTTCGCTGCATCGACGCGAATCTACATCTTCCGCACCAGTAGTACGTCGAGTGGTAATCCCGTGATCCTTATACGGCAGTTTTCCTGGTTTACGCGGTAGAAAATTTTGTTTTGCGCTAGTGTAGCCTACCTCATTTCCCAATAGTGGTATCAGAGCTGTAGCTGTTTAGTTTTGGATTCGGGATGTGTGCATATGGAGATATGCAAGTTTTCAGTTTGATCTATGTCCTGGTTTTGTGTTCTTGCTACAATGGTAGTGTAACGACATACTCCTACCGATCGGTTTCCGCTATCGGAGTTAAGTGATACACGTAATTCCAGTTGCAGTGAGCGAAGATCAATGTGATTGGTCGAATCGAAATCCAGGTTCATACACCAGGCGCATGAGATGTGCAATAGTAGATGGGATCTACTACCGGGGTCAGGATTTTGCCGTGTGCGTATGCTTCGGTAAATCAGCCGTAACTTTTCGGCACAATCTCGGATCGGGGCGAATTTTATATGAAAATTGATCTATAGAAAAAGTTACACATGAAATTCAACCGCTTCGCCATTTTCAACGAAATTAGATTTCTCAAATTCAGCTTGGAAGATGGAGTTTCGGGCCTCCGAAGTTTGGAACGTTAGGACGCTTAACTCTGTTTTGCAGGATGTATGTATCTTGTGATCAGTATGGCCACTTTGTGTATGTGATGCATGTGTGTAACTCATTCGTGACCTGTGTGTCGCGCGTACGGCAACATGGCAGGAGCCATATGTGTTGTCACCTTAATGTATTTAATGGTCTACGTACCAATCTGTGATGATCCAAGCAACTATGTAATCTTCATTACTAGCTTCTTTACTAGCTATTAGGCGTAATAGCATGTTCTAGTTCTTGGAGGACTCATCACCAGGAGGATGGCGCACATGGATCATGGAGATGGAGATCACCATGGTGAACAGGTTCTATGGAGATGGAGATCACCATAAGAAAACGGGCCATACTGTGTCACAACTGTGTGAATGCTGTTCTGTTTATATTTTACTTTCTGCATGCTGTGATGTTAGAAGTAGAATGATCCCTCACAAAGGTTAAGTTAGTATGCCCTCCCAACTAAAACTTGCACCGTCCCATGTCTTGTACAATTAGTGGTGGGTCTATGAAATTAGGGTGCCACTAGTTTTCCTTGACTAGACTAGTTTGTGTCGGACACTTACACACATAAGGGTTGGTTTGCTTAACAAGGTTATCTTAACGGTTAAGGACCTTGGGGCCTAAAGGTTGGGTGTCGAGACATGGAGATGTCACCTAACAACAGGAGTCATATGTGATATGATTAGCAAAAGTTGCTTACCGATCTACCTTGTTTGCTAGCGGTGATGCTAAAGCTCACTAGTAGACTTGTTAGTTGTGGATCCTGAATCACTAAGTATCAATAGAGGGATATTGATTTTAGTGGGAGTAGATTCTGTTAAAATAGTTTAATGTGATTTTCTCTATCATGGATACGTTTGTCTTTGTGTATTTTGCATTACTTTTGTTGTAGATTAAATGGCACCTAGCAACACCACACTATTTGCTTTGCGTTCGGTCCTTGAGAAGGACAAGTTGAATGGAACAAACTACTCAGATTGGATCCGTAACCTGAGAATTGTTCTCAGGGCCGATAAAAAGGAAGATGTTCTAGACACCCTACTACCACCAGTACCTGCTGATGATGCATCTGCTGCCGTTAAGGCTGCTTACAAGAAGCCATTTGATGCTAATCTTGAGGTAAGCTGCCTTATGCTTGCTTGCATGGAACCCGAGCTGCAGATGCAGTTTGAAATAAAACATGAGGCACACGATATGATTGTGGCGCTCAAGGACATGTTCCAGACACAGGCTAGGACTGAAAGGTTCAATGTGTCCAAAGTCTTTTTGGAGTGCAAGCTAGCAGAAGGCGCAGCAGTAGGACCACATGTAATCAAGATGGTTGGTTACACTCAGCGATTGGAGAAGCTAGGCTTCCCAATGGGCAAAGAGTTGGCCACTGACTTCATTCTTTCATCTCTTCCGCCTAGCTATTGTAACTTCATCTCGAACTACCATATGCATGGGACAGAGAAGGGTCTGAATGAACTGTGTGGTATGCTCAAGACAACAGAGGTAGACATTAAGAAAAGCACTAGTACCAGCCATGTGATAGCTATACAGAACAAGCCTACCTTCAAGAAGAAGGGAAATTCTTGGAAGAAGAAGGGTAAGGCTGGAGTGTCCAAGCCAAACCCAGCGCCCAAGGCTAAAGCTGGACCTGCTCCAGATAAAGAGTGCTTTTATTGTCACGAACCTGGTCACTGGAAGAGAAACTGCAAGCAGTACCTAGCTTCGCTGAAGAATGGCGGAAGAAAGAGTACTCCTACCTCAGGTACGCTTTTTGTTAATGTTATAGACAACATTTTTCTCGCTGATACAATTATTAATTCTTGGGTATTTGATACCGGATCGGTTGCTCATATTTGCAATTCGATGGAGGGAATGATAAGAAGTAGAAGCGTGGAAAGAGGAGAAGTTGATTTCCGCGTGGGCAATAATGCAAGAGTTGCTGCGTTGACCGTCGGGACGATGCAACTCCACCTCCCGTCAGGATTTATTATGGAGTTGAATAATTGTTATTTCGTTCCTAGTTTAAGTCGAAACATTTTGTCTCCTTAATGCTTGATGAAGGATGGTTATTCATTTGCGAGTGAAAACAATGGTTGTGTGATCTCTAAGAATGATATGTTTATGGCTTTTGCACCCATTGTGAATGGATTATTTGTTTTAAATCTTGATGGTTCACCTGTCTGTAACGTAAGTGCTAAGAGGGCTCGGTCTAATGATTTGAGTCCTACCTACTTGTGGCATTGTCGTTTGGGTCATATAAGTGAAAAATGCATGAAGAAGCTCCATTCTGATGGACTTCTAGCTTCATTTGATTTTGAATCATACGAGACATGTGAGGCTTGCTTGCTAGGCAAGATGACCAAGACGCCTTTCACAGGATTTCCTGAGAGAGCATGCTTCTTGACAAACCCGAAAGCTACCTTTATAACTACCCTGTTACGGCGTAGCGTTTGATAGCCCCTAAGTAGGTCGATCCACATCTAGAATACATGCGACAATCTCAGGTCTAAGGACAAAGCGTATATGTTGTTTAAAGAGAGAACTACTTCTCGTGTTGGGTCAGTCCTAGCACATGTCTCCACATGTGCCCACATTATTAGTTCAACATCTCCATGTCCATGACTTGTGAAACATAGTCATCAACTAATACATTGGCTAGTCTAATATTCATGTGTGTCCTCACATGAACTCCGACTAGGGACAACTTTAGAATAACCATACAAGTAAAGAGTTTCACACACAATTCATATAATTGCAAATCAATTCAAGTAGCCTTTAATGGATATTAAAGGAACACAATATAAATCATGGATACAAATGGAATATCATCATCTCTATGATTGCCTCTAGGGCATACCTCCAACAGGGCACACCTGGCATGTCAGCCGGTTTCCAAGCGAAGATATCGTGGTTAGCCCGAAGGAAACTGACGAGCGCGGGTTCCTATTTAGGATCTAGCCCTGTTCCGATCAGGGTTGTCTTGGAAGGGTCGCCCGTCTGGAGGTCGACTGGTTTGAAGTCTTGCTCGTTGGCGGGTTTCACCTTTGTAGACCCCGACTTGTTTTCTGGGATTTTTAGTTCGGTTGGATGGAGCTTCTTTGAAGCTGTGAAGACTTGTTGCATGGGACTAGGCGCTTGAGAAGTCGCAGCGATTTCCACGGCTTCAGTGTCGCATTCGTAGGATCACTGTATATCTCCTTGTAGCGTTAGTTCTCCCTTGGAGCCTGGCATTTTGAGTACCAAATAAACATAATGTGGTGTGGCCATGAACTTGGCAAGTGCTGGCCTTCCGAGTATGACGTGGTAAGATGTCTCGAAGTCGGTGACTTCAAATCTGATGTACTCGCTATGGTAGTGTTCTTTAGTTCCAAAGGTAACTGGAAGGACGACTTGTCCTAGTGGTATAGCCGCATTTCTGGGTACGATACCGTAGAAAGGTGAATCTGTTGGAGTAAGCATTTTAGTGACGTCGAGGCACGTCTTCCTCAATGTCTTTGTGAAAATAACGTTGAGTCCACTTCCGCCGTTGATGAGTACTTTGGTTAACTTTGAGCCTGGCACAACCGGATCAAGTACTAGAGGGAAACGGCCTGGTTCTGAGAACTTGGTCCATTGGTCCTTTCTGCTGAAGGAAATGGGCACTTCTGACCATTTTAGCGGTGTTGGATCCGTTGGTTCAATGGCCATGATCTCCCTGAGTACGAGTTTGTTGGCTCGCTTGAATGCGGTGCCTGGGATACCACCAAAGATGACATTGACAGTTTTTGAGGCGGTCTGGAAGTCACCTTCTTCGTGTTCGTCGTTGTGGACTTTGTTCTTGCCCTTATCTTTTTCTTGGTGTACTCTTCAGGGGGTGGTGTGCGGGTAAGTCTTGCATTACTCGGCGCATGTTGTAGCAGTCTATTGCCAAGTGCTTGCTAGTCGGGTGCCATGGGCATTGCTTTTTGAGTAGTTCGGTGAAGGTTGGCCCTTCATCGTTTTTGGGAGATCCCTTTTTCCCAGAGGTGGTCATGGCAGCAACAGTGTTGTTGGGCTTCCTTTTACGGTTGTGATTACTCGAATAGTTGTTTCGAGTATCGTTGTGTTGAGTTCTATCTTGGTCATTATTGTTGTCGCGTCCACGGTTACGGTGGGAGCCGAACCGTTCTCGCTCTTTGTCTTCTTCATCTGCCCACTGTTGTACCATAACTTTAAGATCTTTGACATTGGCTGGTCGTTGTCGACCAAAATCTTGGTATGTTCGTCGATCGTAGAGTCTGTTTTGGAAACACTCGATGATGTCTGTTTCAGAAATGTCGACTATGGTCGCCTTCTTTTCGAAGAATCGACGCAGGTAGTTGCGTAAGGTCTCACCTTCTTTTTGCTTGATTTGACTCAAGTCGATTTTATTGCCTGGTCTAGCCATGGAGCCAGCAAAGTTTTTGGTGAAAGCCTTTGTCAAATCTACCCAAGAGTCAATTGACTTGGGTTTGAGTGACTCGAGCCAGGTCAGTGGTGCGAGTTCCATGCATATGGGGAAGTGGATAACTTTGGTGTCTTTATTTCCCCCGGCTGCTTGGACGGCTAGTGAGTAGCATCGTAGCCATTGAATTGGGTCTTGTTTGCCATCATACTTGGTGGTTCCAGTCGGCTTAAACTTCTCGGGTAGTTTTGTCTTCATTACCCGATTTGTGAAAGCAGGAAAATGATTGTAGTTGTCGACTTCTCGTTCGCACCGACTGTTGAGGATTTCTCGCAGATTGCTAAAGCTTGATACTTCGTGGTTCTTCCGAGTAGGGCGAATACTTTTTACCGAGTTGGTGTAGCTGACCTCTCGAACATCCTTATGGCATGCTGGGGCCTTGTGTTTGCTTGGGCCTTGGCTATGTTGCTAGGGCTGGTTGACGACTTCATTGTCGTTTCTTGGGGCATTGTTGTTGTCTGCAGCTCCCCTACTGCCCTCTTGGTGAGCTATGATGCGAGGGACAGACGGAATTGGTGATTCTTTGTCAAGTAACTTGTAGACTTGCTCCGCGAGTTGTGCGATTAGTTCGTTGCCGTGCTGCACGAGTGGAGCTGTGGCTTCATTATCCCTGTCTTGAGGCATCAACGTTGTTAGAAGATTGATTGAGGCGATTGCCGCAGGTGGAGTATTGTGCTCTTGAGCCTGAATTGCGTCAAAAGCCCTTTCAAGGTTTGTGATGGGAATATTTGTGGCCATGGATTGTCGTCGCTCGGCTCGAGTAGCATTGCGCATCCTTCTTTGGTTTCTTTGCTTGGAGGTTTCATTGTGAGGAGCGTCAGCTGTGGACTCATCTTCGGAGATGTTGTCGAGTTGTGCTAATCACCTGGGGGTTCTATTCTGGCTAGTACCCGGGTTGTTAGTTTGAGTAATAACAAGGACTTCCCTGTCCGGGTAATAGATTTTGGAGCTTGATGTTGCAATCTCTGTGGAACTTTCCTCGCAATTGGAAGTGAGTGGAACACCCTCTTGATATGGGAGGTTGTCTATATGAGCGATAAGGCACGAGTCGTAGTCATGGGCAAGAAGAGGTGATCTCAAACCCGGCCAATGTACGAATCTCCCTTGTGACGTTGAAGTTATTACCAATCCTTGAGCTGGACCAGATAATGGTATCTTTGGCGGATAAACCGAGTCGGAGTTGACGTCTTCATCATGCCCAAGTTCGAGTTGGATTCGAGTAAGAAAGCCTTGGTGAACTTCGGCTGCGTTGCGGAGTCCATGCGGGAACCGCTTTGAAGTCGAAACCGACTTGGGCATTGACTGGGACTGACTAGTCCGAAGCGAAGTCGAGTCCGACGCGTAGTCGAACTCAAAATTTTCAACTTTGAAATCTTGGTTTTTTCTGGTCAGATCTTCTACTTTCTTCTCCTGAGCTTTGATGATCTGGCACCGGAACGAACCTGAGCCATCGGCGATGCAAAGCCAGGATCCGAAAACGAAGGTGGCGCCCGCTTCGATGAAGGAGACGGGCTTGATGATGACCGTTGCCATTGAGTTCGCGCTGAGAAACTCGACGAGTCCCCCTACCTGGCGCGCCAGCTGTCGGTGTTTTAGACCGGCAACCTGCCTAGGGGGTACCCTAGGTGGTCTTTTGTGCAGTAAGGATCGTCAAGAATCAAGGAATCAATGGTGACGCAAGGAACACGATTTAGACAGGTTCGGGCTGCTAGATCGCGTAATACCCTACGTCCTGTGTGTTGGTTTGTATTGATCTTGGATGAACTGGAGCTGTCCTAAGGGGGGTCCCTGCCCGCCCTTATATACACGGGAGGGCAGGGTTACAAGTCTGAGTCCTAGTCGAGTACTATTACAGAGTTCTACTCGGTAAGGCCCGAGTAGTTTTCCATACACATACTTGACTAGTCCGAGTGGGATACGCCTATCCCTTGTCCTGATCGTGTCCAAGTATGCCCCTCAGTGGGCCATCCAAGGTCTACTCGTGGGCCTGGGGTGCATGCCTAACACCCTTGATGAGTGTGTTTACAACATTCAAGCACAAAGAAATGGTTTCAGAGGTAAAAGCCGAAAATCTCATCCAAGTGATAAAAAACCAAGTAAAGGCAAAGATTAAAGTCACAAGGCATGAGAAACATCACAAATGCCAAAGCAACTTGGAAAAGTCTCGGTCCCCAAAGACATGTGCAACAGCTCGACACAATCGAGACAAAGAACACATGATTCCTCACGAAGAAGCAGAAACAGCTCAACACCAACCATGTGAAGATTGAAAGCACATGATCCCTCAAGAAGAGGCAGAAAGGGCTCAACACCAATCATGCAGCGATCGAAAGCTCAAATCAAATGCTGGTTCCTCAAAAAGAGGTAAAAGCTCAACACAACCGGCAAAAGAGCAAAAGAGAGCACAAAACTTACAAGCTCCCCCTGAACACATGCACTCCCCCTGAAATGAACATAAGATACACATGAGAGTACAAAATGCATGCCATGGGTGTACAACCTACCAAGCTTCTGAAATATATCACAAAGCACTTACAAATGCTACAAGTGAGATAATGCACAAGTAGGTAGATCATAAAGAGAAATTGCATTGCCATCAAGAGGATATTATGATATAAACAAAAGGCATAGCAAGTGAAAAGTTTTAGCAAGTCAGAAAAAAATGTCACCACATGAGCAAGCACCTAGTTAAGAATAATCCTAGCAAGGACAAACTGGCCATCAGAAGCTCATACAAGGAACTGACATTCTCAACAAAAGATCATAGCAAACACCCCATATGCATCCCAAGTCATGTTTAAGCTTGTTGAAACCATGTGCCTACTTCTTTTGGCAGACATCACGTAACAACTAAGCAATCAACAAGATAAGCATTTAAGCATAAATACTTGGTGAATTTTGAATATTATCTTTTTAGCATTTTTATTTTCATCACTCACACAAGATAATGTACATGAAGTGCCTTTGCGGCACAAAGAAGCCATGCTTCCCCAAGGGGTGCATCATGGGCTACACATTTGCAATGATACCTAGATCTTTGACCCAATTGAAAAGAATATGAATTCCAAACAAAAGCTAAAAATGGAACCAGTATTCAAACTAGGACAAGTCATAACCAAGCATCTACTCATGGGTGATAGGCAAGTCAAAATCATAGAGTAGAATTAGCATTGGCTTTTACAAAATAGTTATCCCATCATGTTTATAAGACAATATCATCAAGAGCATAACTGCACATTGCATCACAGACACCAACTAATGCACTAGTTCACAAATAGCATAAGGAAATGCTAAGGATATATAGGAGAAGCTCATCTAGTGCAAAGTGTAAAAGGTATAATATGATACAGATGTGATGCAATGCTAAAAGAAATGGGGTTCGACTAAAAATGTAGAATGCTCGTGAGAGGTCAAACCAATATATGAAAAGCTCTGTGGCAAAGGAAGAACCGCCATGGATCCCAATTGAGTACCATAGAACAGATACCAAGTGAATGATCAAAAAATTATATCACTTGATACTAATTAAAGAAGATGGAATCCAATTGAGAGATCAAATGTGATACTAATTAAAAGATCAAAAGCGGATATCAAAAACTAAAACAATTCTTTGTCCAAACTCCCCCTCAAATCAAGTCGAACTCCCCCTCAACCAAAGACACCTAGCAAACAAAAACAAGGAAAAGAAGGGGGCAAAAGAAAAGCTCTAACACCAATTAAAACTAACAGAAAATTCAAAGATTGAACAAATGCAACCCAAAGACAAGGCAAGCCCAAAAACAAGATGAAGCTCAAAACATGTCACACAATGCAATGATGATATCAATTGTGAGGAATTAAAGCATTGCAACATTATTCCATATTTATGAATAAAACTTTGGGCAAGCAAACATGTCAACAAGGTGCAAATGATCATACTTAGCTAAAATGATACCAAATGAACAACATGTCATTCCCAATACAAAGACTAAGCTAAAGCAAGATACGATGTTCATGTGGATCATCCACCAAGATATATTACAAAGCTAGCATGACGAGATATGCATGAAGATCACACATTCTAACATGAAAAAGTTGCTAGCAAACCATGGTATATTCACAATGATAAAACATGCAAATAATATACAAGTGAGCACAAGAGTGTGGAAAAGAAATCTCACTATACATGGTGTACAAAGGCCTCTTGAGGGCCATCCAAACGGTGTGGAGAACCATCAAGTCTTGATCACCTCAAGCAAAAGATCAAGTCACTTTGAGCTCATGTTCTCCACCCGCATCCCACACCTACACATGAGGGGACAAAGAAGACTGAGTCTTGGATCCCGAAGGGTTAGCAAGCATATACTTGGGAATCCAAAACTTAGTCACACGGGTAAAAGATGCACTAAACTTATCATGTGGGTTAGCACAATGCAAATGACAGTTCAAATGTGAAGATTTTGAAACACCCTTGGAAACATGCCTCAAAGGGGCAACTCGAGAAGAAGAACGAGCGCTACCACTAGCAAAAAGGCAATGATCCCCTGAGGTCTTAAGAGAAGAACAACCACAAACACCATGAGAACCATGTCGTGGACCAACATAAGAGGAACTAGAAGTATGTCCACGAGCATGACCTAACTCACTAGAAAAGGAGTCATAAAACCCATCAATAAAATGTGCCTTCTTACTAGGATCACAAATGTTCATGCCATGAGTAGGGCTATGAACAATTAAAGGCCTAGAAGCACGAGCTCACCACATTTGTCTTGCGCGGCGATAACAAAAACTCTCTTGATGCCCATCTTTCTCACAATGAGAGCAATGGTACAAAGGCCTTTTTAGAGGCACGATCGGAGAGGAGGAATCACCATTCTCATCCAAGTGAGAAGTCCCTTGGGACTTAGAGCAAGAAGCATCAACATCCACCTTGGTGCCCAATTTAGGATCACGTGCCATAGGAAAGGCTACGTGGCTTCCTAAAAGCTTTGGCACGAACACGTCGCTCATGCTTGACACGGCAAAAGCAAAACTCAACAGTATGCCCATCTTTCTTACAAAAAGTGCTATGGAACTTCGGTTTGGAAATATGAGTTCCAAAAATGCGAGAAGCACCGTTGCAACTTGAATTGTCTTGGGCAATACTAGAAGAAGCAACAAGCTTAGGAGTAGCTATAGAAGAGATATCCAAAGCGCTAGCACAAGTGCTATCATCCAAAGACCCACGCTCAACAAGAAGCAAACTCCGGTTGAGAAGAAGCAATTTTGGAAACACCAACATCGGAGTGACAAGAATTGCGAGAATCAAAATACTTAGCACTAAGACTCTTGCATCTTGTGGCCAAAACCTCATTTTCAAATTTGAGGCGATCACAAGTGCCACAAGGAGCATTTCTCAAATTATCCATCTCCTTTTCAATGCACTTAGCATATGTAGTATGCAAGAGTTCATTTTCTTTCTCAAGGTTAGCACTCATCTCATTGTGCTCAACCAACTTGGCGCTCATATCATCGCGCATTTGTTTCAAAGCCAAAACTTCATTTTCCAACTCAAAGCATGATGTGCAAATAAGATCGCATGAACAATCATCATCATTCACATCAAGCACGATATCATGATTATCACAAGAAGTAAGGCAGACATCATCATCAAGCACCAAAGAGCACATGCTACAAGGCATAGACTTCATTTCACAAATTTCAGCCCTAGCATGCTCAAGTTCATCTCCACGTCTTATGAGTCAATTTTAGTTCATTAATTTCAACAAACAAACACTCACAAGAAACACATGGCAAAGAAGCATTGGACCTCAACAAAGAAATTTCATCTCTAGCCTTATCAAGATCATGATTTAAAGCTACACAAGAATTGCAATGCATAGAGGCATTGAGTTTCAACAAGACATTTTCAGATTTCAAGCAATTAAAAGAAGGGTTCAATTCATCATTCTTTCTAAGCAAGGTATCACAAGAATTGCAAGAATTTAAAGCACATGACTTCCAATGAGAAATTCCACATTTTAACCTAGCAATAGAACATTTTATCTTCTCATTCTTCCTACGCAAAGCATCACAAAGTTCTATGTTTCTCTCATTCTCATCTTCACAATCATCAACACGATTGCATAGAACCATGATGCATTTTGCAAGCGTACCTTGGCTCATGTCTCTTAGCCTGCGGTAGAACTCGCCCTTCATGAGGTCACCATCCTAGTAGTTCTCAAGGAGATCCATCACCGCCTCCACTTCAGGTTCCAACTCAATCTTCGAACACCTCCTACATGAGGACAATGAAACACAAGAAGAGCTTGGTGCCATAGCTCAAAACACTGGTTAGGATTAGCCCAAAGCAAGCTCAAATCTCGAAAACCAAATCCAGAAGCCAAAACGCCCTTTTGCTTGTCACCCCGTGGATCACAAAGCCGATTAAGGTTGTGTGATCCTTAACCAAGCTCTGATACCAATTGAAGGACCGAAAAGGCGACCAGGGGGGTGAATGGGAGCCTCAAATATTGCTTTTGAAATCTTAGGCTTCTATCCCAAATTCAAACCCCAAAACTGAAGCGAGCGGAAGACGAGAGATCCACGAGCCAACTGGATGGCTAGGTGTCTATGGTGATGACCGACAACACAGCGGGACTCTCAAGAAACAACTAGAAGCAAAACCCAAGGATCTAGAAAGCAAACCCCAAAGATCTGAGTCAAAACAGGACTCAAAATGCTCCTGTCGGAAGTTTCAACCCCCTATCAGAAGTACTGGGGATCTCCCGACAGGAGTTCTCTATCGTTTCAACAATTTTCCCTTCGGAATTTTTGACACAGTGTCGGAACAGAAATCAGCCTTCGTGAGGAGAGAAGAAAAATCCAAAACTTGATCAAACGACCTTCAAAAATTCACGAAATTTTAACCATAGTTTCCCAACAACATAAAAAACATGTTCCCAAAAGATCTCCTCAAAAAGATTATCCAATCAAAGGGAACTAAATATCTTTGTGAGAAATGTTGGTTTTTCAACCCTAGAACTTGAATCGCCCCGATCTATGAACTCGTGAGGTTTCAATCAAATTCCTTTGGTGGAAAGGTTCAACTCACATCCTAGTTCATCTCGAAACAATCGGTTTGACTCCAAACACCCTAGAAATCATGAATCAAACAAAAACGTGAAAGGGGTGAGAGGGAAGAAATGAAGAACGCGAAGAACACAAACGCGAATCGCAAATCCAACCGGGATGGGATAAGATGGCACAAAATAGATCATTGGATTACTTCACCATGTCCGGTTACAACCCACTTCTTAGCACAATCAAAGCTAGAATGGCAAAACGATCAAACAAAGAGCCTCTCCTCTCTCCCTCTCTCCCTCTACCAAAGCCTCTCACAAAACAAATGAGTACAAATACCACCTACTAGCCCAAGAGAGATCGCTGCCACAAACAGCAACTCCTCATATGTATAGGCATTTTGCAAATGTCCAAAATACCCTTACATTAAGCATACAACTCTAAACCCCCTAGGGCAAAACCGTCCAACTTTTTCTTCATTCATCGGACGGACTCGGCACCTTCACGACTTCGCTTTGCCTCGACGCAAGCTTCGCGATGGTGCCACGCATCCTCCGACTCGACGCTGTCCTGCCGCACCCAACTCACCCCCGGTTTTGAGGCCTAAACCGACAAACCTGCCTGCGTGATAATTTTGAGGACCAAACCACCAAACCCTTGTTGGGATACGAGGTAGGCTACACTAGCGCAAATCAAAAATTTCTACCGCGTAAACTAGAAAAACTGCCGTCTAAGGATCATGGGATTACCACTCGACGCACTACTGTTGCGGAAGATGTAGATTCGCGTCAATGCAGCGAAGTCGATCAACATAGTCGTACGTAGTCGATCATGTCGACGTCCAGCAGCTCCTCAGCAGCTCGTCCACGTGCAGCAAGATCGCCCTCGTGCCGCAGCTCGTCGTCGGCTTGTCGTGGCTCGTCGGTGGCTCGTCCAAGTGCTGCAGGCGCAACACCTCCAAGGTATCCACACGTGCAGGGAGGAAGCGTCACAAGCCGACTACTAGATCCGTGAGTTGCAATAGGCGAGGGTGTGGGAGGCGCGGCAGATGTGTTTTGCCAAAAAGGTGTAAACCCTAGGGCGTCCCACCCCTCTATTTATAGAGGTTCCTAACGGTCCTCTAGGTCCGAGGCCCATTAGTACTTCTAAACATAATCCAACTCGGATCACATCCGAATTGGGCTTCCAGCCCCTTAAGTGTGCGACCCTATGGGTTCGGATACGTATAGACATGGCCCGAGTACTCCTACTCGGCCCAATAGTCTGTAGCGGCCTCTAGCAAGACGTGCCAACTCCTATATGCACACGAAGATCATATCAGACGAACTATCACAACATAATATACATGTTATTCCCTTTTCCTCAGGATATTTGGTCTAGCTTCAAGCCGACCGCTCTTTCTCGATCCTGTGATTCGGAATCCCTTTGTAGGTTAATTCTTAACCGTACGTAGCATGGCCATGCATTTTTGGATCCGATCACTCGAGGGGCCCAAAGATATCACGCTCAATCAGAGAGGGGCAAATCCCATCTTGATTGACCATGTCTCATAGCATGCTTCTTGACAAACCCGAAAGCTACCTTTATAACTACCATGTTACGGCGTAGCGTTTGATAGCCCCTAAGTAAGTCGATCCACATCTTGAATACATGCGACGCGTATATCTTGAATCCCATCTTGAAAATAGAACTACTTCTCGTGTTGGGTCAGTCCTAGCACATGTCTCCACATGTGTCCACATTATTAGTTCAACATCTCCATGTCCATGACTTGTGAAACATAGTCATCAACTAATACATGTGCTAGTTTAATATTCATGTGTGTCCTCTCATCAACTCCGACTAGGGACAACTTTAGAATAACCATACAAGTAAAGAGTTTCACATACAATTCACATAATTGCAAATCAATTCAAGTAGCCTTTAATGGATATTCAACAAACACAATATACAAATCCTGGATACAAATGGAATATCATCATCTCTATGATTGCCTCTAGGGCATACCTCCAACAGTCTCCCACTTGCACTAGAGTCAATCTAGAAGGTACCTAATACCCATAGCTCTTACATGCGCATCATGCTTAGCCTACGGGAGTGGTTTTGTCAACGGATCAGAAATGTTCAAATCCGTGTGTATTTTGCATATCTTGATCTCACCCCGGTTAACGAAGTCTCGAATGAGATGAAATCGCCGCATTACGTGTTTGTTCTTCTGGTGGTTCCTTGGCTCCTTTGCTTGCACAATTGCCCCATTATTATCACAGTAGAGATTCAATGGGCTGGACGCATTTAGGAACACACCAAGCTCGATGAGGAAATTCCTTATCCAAACACCTTCCTTCGCGGCTTCCGAAGCCGCGATGTACTCGGCTTCTGTCGTAGAATCAGCCACCGTCTCCTGCTTGGAACTCTTCCAACTAACAGCACCACCATTTAGCGTGAACACAAATCCTGATTGTGACTTTGAATCATCTCTGTCGGTTTGGAAACTAGCATCGGTGTAACCTGTTACAACGAGCTCCTCCTCACCTCCAAAGACGAGGAACATATTTTTAGTCCTTCTCAAGTACTTAAGAATGTTTTTCACTGCTGTCCAATGACTTTGACCTGGATCAGATTGGTGTCTGCTTGTCATACTTAGCGCATATGAAACATCTGGGCGAGTACTTATCATTGCATACATGATAGATCCAATAGCCGAGGCATATGGCACTCTACTCATGGAATCCCGCTCATCAGCAGTCGAAGGACACTGAGTCTTGCTGAGATGTATGCCATGTGACATAGGCAAGAACCCTTTCTTTGCCTCTTCCATGCTGAACCGCTTCAACACTTTTTAAATGTAAGTATCTTGGCTTAAACCTATAAGCCTTCTCGATCTATCTCTATAGATCTTAATGCCTAGAATATATGCCGCTTCCCCTAAGTCCTTCATCGAAAAACTATTTTTCAGTGAAGTCTTTACGGACTCAAGCATAGGAATGTTATTTCCAATCAGTAATATGTCATCCACATATAAGATTAGAAATACTACAGAGCTCCCACTAACCTTCTTGTAAACACAAGACTCTTCTTCGTTTTTGGTGAAGTCAAACCCTTTGACCACTTCATCAAAACGAATGTTCCAACTCCTAGATGCTTGCTTCAATCCATAAATGGATCTTTGAAGCTTGCATACCTTTCCAGCATTTTTCGGATCGACAAAACCCTCAGCCTGTATCATATACATGTCCTCAGCTAGGTTTCCATTCAGGAAAGCTGTCTTGACATCCATCTGCCATATCTCATAATTGAAATATGCAGCTATAGCTAGAATAATCCGAATGGACTTAAGCATTACTACGGGCGAGAAAGTCTCATCGCAGTCAACTCCTTGAACTTGTCGAAAACCCTTTGCGACAAGTCGTGCTTTATAGATGTGAACATTTCCATCCATGTCCTTTTTCTTCTTATAGATCCACTAGCACTCTATAGCTTTAACACCATTAGGCGGGTCAACCAAGTTCCAAACTTGATTGTCTCCCATGGACTCTATTTCGGATTGCATGGCACTCTGCCATTTTTCGGAGTCTGGGTCCATCATTGCTTCTACATATGTCGCAGGCTCATCATTGTCCAACAATAATATTTCCCGCATTTCGCGGAGCCTTGCCGACCTTCGTGGTTGTGGCGGTGCTTCTCTTGCCATGGGTATCTCAACTTGTTCTGCTACGTTAGCATCACTCATTGATTCTTGCCCGATCGGCTCATCTTGAACTTCTTCAAGATGCACTGTCTTTCCACTCTTTTCTCTTTTGAGAAACTCTTTCTCTAGGAAAACCCCATTCCGAGCGACAAACACTTTGCCCTCTGACCGGTTGTAGAAATAATATCCCAAAGTTTCCTTTGGATATCCCACAAAAATGCACTTATCCGACTTGGGTGTGATCTTGTCCGACTGAAGTCACTTGACAAACACTTCACATCCCCAAATCTTTAGAAAAGACAAACTAGGAACCTTTCCAGTCCACATCTCATATGGTGTCTTAACTACGGATTTAGATAGTACCCTATTAAGTGTGAAACCTGCTGTTTCTAGAGCGTATCCCCAAAATGACAACGGTAGGTCCAACTGGCTCATCATTGATCGAACCATGTCTAACAAAGTTCGATTACGTCGCTCGGATACACCGTTTCTCTGAGGTGTTCCAGGCGGCGTAAGTTGTGGAACAATTCCGCAACTCTTTAGATGATTGCTAAACTTGTGGCTCAAATACTCGCCTCCATGATCAGATCAAGGCCTTAATTTTCTTGCCACGCTGATTTTCAACTTCATTCCGAAATTCCTTGAACTTTTCAAAGGTTTCAGACTTGTGCCTCATCAAGTAGACATAGCCATATCTACTAAAATCATCAGTGAAAGTTATGAAGTATTGGAATCCTCCTCTAGCCGTCGTGCTCATTGGTCCGCATACATCACTATGTACGAGTTCCAACAAGTCTACTGCTCTCTCAGGAAATCCTGTGAAAGGCGTCTTGGTCATCTTGCCTAGCAAGCAAGCCTCAAATGTCTCGTATGATTCAAAATCAAACGAAGTTAGAAGTCCATCAGAATGGAGCTTCTTCATGCGCTTTTCACTTATATGACCCAAACGACAATGCCACAAGTAGGCAGGACTCAAATCATTAGGCCGAGGCCTTTTAGCACTTACATTATAGACAGGTAAACCATCAAGATTTAAAACAAATAATCCATTCACAATGGGTGCAAAATCCATAAACATATCATTCTTAGATATCACACAACCATTGTTTTCACTCGCAAATGAATAACCATCCTTCATCAAGCATGAAGGAGAAAAAATATTTCAACTTAAACTAGGAACGAAATAACAATTATTCAACTCCATAATAAATCCTGACGGGAGGTGGAGTTGCATCGTCCAGATGGTCAACGCAGCAACTCTTGCATTATTGCCCACGCGGAAATCAACTTCTCCTCTTTCCACTCTTCTACTTATAATCATTCCCTGCATCGAATTGCAAATATGAGCAACCGATCCGGTATCAAATACACAAGAATTAATAATTGTATTAGCGAGAAAAATGTTGCCTATAACATTAACAACAAGCGTACCTGAGGTAGAAGTACTCTTACTTCTGCCATTCTTCAACGAAGCTAGGTACTGCTTGTAGTTTCTCTTCCAGTGACTAGGTCCGTGACAATAAAAGCACTCTTTATCTGGAGCAGGTCCAGCTTTAGCCTTGGGCGCTGGGTTTGGCTTGGACACTCCAGCCTTACCCTTCTTCTTCCAAGAATTGCCCTTCTTCTTGAAGGTAGGCTTATTCTGTACAGCCATCACATGGCTGGTACTAGCGCTTTTCTTAATGTCTACCTCTGCTGTCTTGAGCATACCACACAGTTCATTCAGACCCTTCTCCGTCCCATGCATATGGTAGTTGGTGATGAAGTTACCATAGCTAGGCGGAAGAGATGAAAGAATGAAGTCAGTGGCCAACTCTTTGCCCATTGGGAAACCCAGCTTCTCCAATCGTTGAGTGTAACCAACCATCTTGATTACATGTGGTCCTACTGCTGCACCTTCTGCTAGCTTGCACTCCAGAAAGGCTTTGGACACATTGAACCTTTTAGTCCTAGCCTGTGTCTGGAACATGTCCTTGACCGCCACGATCATATCGTGTGCCTCATGATTTGTTTCGAACTACATCTGCAGCTCGGGTTCCATGCAAGTAAGCATAAGGTAGCTTACCTCAAGATTAGCATCAAATGCCTTCTTGTAAGCAGCCTTAACGGCAGCAGATGCATCATCAGCAGGTACTGGTGGTAGTGGGGTGTCTAGAACATCTTCCGTTTTATCAGCCCTGAGAACAATTCTCAGGTTACGGATCCAATCCGAGTAGTTTGTTCCATTCAACTTGTCCTTCTCAAGGACCGAACGCAAAGCAAACGGTGTGGTGTTTCTAGGTGCCATTTAATCTACAACAAAAGTAATGCAAAATACACTAAGACAAACGTATCCATGATAGAGCAAATCACATTAAACTATTTTAACAGAATCTACTCCCACTAAAATCAATATCCCTCTATTGATACTTAGTGATTCAGGATCCACAACTAACAAGTCTACTAGTGAGCTTTAGCATCACCGCTAGCAAACAAGGTAGATCGGTAAGCAACTTTTGCTAATCATATCACATATAACTCCTGTTGTTGGGTGACATCTCTATGTCTTGGCGCCCAACCTTTATGCCCCAAGATCCTTAACCGTTAAGATAACCTTGTTAAGCAAACCAACCCTTATGCGTGTAAGTGTCCGACACAAACCCATCTAGTCAAGGAAAACTAGTGGCACCCTAATTTCATAGACCCACCACTAATTGTACAAGACATGGGACGGTGCAAGTTTTAGTTGGGAGGGCATACTAACTTAAAATTTGTGAGGGATCATTCTACTTCTAACATCACAGCATGCAGAAGGTAAAACATAAACAGAATAGCATTCACACAGTTGTGACACAGTATGACCCGTTTTCTTATGGTGATCTCCATCTCCATAGATCCTGTTCACCATGGTGATCTCCATCTCCATGTTCCATGTGCGCCATCCTCTTGGTGATGAGTCCTCCAAGAACTAGAACATGCTATTACGCCTAATAGCTAGTAAAGAAGCTAGTAATGAAGATTACATAGTTGCTTGGATCAACACAGATTGGTACGCAGACCATTAAATACATTAAGGTGACAACACATATGGCTCCTACCATGTTGTTGTACGCACGACACGCAGGTCATGAATGAGTTACACACATGCATCACATACACAAAGGGGCCATACTGATCACAAGATACATACATACATCCTGCAAAAGAGAGTTACGCGTCCTAACGTTCCAAACTTCTGATGCCCGAAACTCCATCTTCCAAAAATGGCACAGCCATTGAATTTCATGTGTAACTTTTTCTGTAGATCAATTTTCATATAAAATTCGCCCCAATCCGAGATCGTACCGAAAAGTTACGGCTGATTTACCGAAGCATACGCACACGGCAAAATCCCGACCCCGGTAGTAGATCCCATCTACTATTGCACATCTCATGCGCCTGGCGTATGAACCTGGATTTTGATTCGACCAATCACATTGATCTTTGCTCACTGCAACTGGAATTACGTGTATCACTTAACTCCGATGGCAGAAACTGACCGGTAGGAGTATGTTGTTACACTACCATTGCAGCAAGAACACGAAACCAGGACATAGATCAATCTGAAAACTCGCATATCTCCATATGCACACATCCCAAATCCAAAACAAAGCAGTTACGGCTCTGATACCACTGTTGGGATACGAGGTAGGCTACACTAGCGCAAATCAAAAATTTCTACCGCGTAAACCAGGAAAACTGCCGTATAAGAATCACGGGATTACCACTCGACGCACTACTGTTGCGGAAGATGTAGATTCGCGTCGATGCAGTGAAGTCGATCAACGTAGTCGTACGTAGTCGATCACGTCAACGTCCAGCAGCTCGTCCACGTGCAGCAAGATCGCCCTCGTGCCGCGGCTCGTCGTCGGCTCGTCGTGGCTCGTCGTAGCTCGTCGGTGGCTCGTCCAAGTGCTGCAGACGCAACACCTCCAAGGTATCCACACGTGCAGGGAGGAAGCATCGCAAGCCGGACTGCTAGATCCGTGAGTTGCAACAGGCGAGGGCGTGGGAGGCGCGGTAGATGAGTTTTGCCAAAAAGGTGTAAACCCTAGGGCGTCCCCACCCCTCTATTTATAGAGATTCCTAACGGGCCTCTGGGTCGGAGGCCCCTTAGTACTTCTAAACTTAATCCAACTCACATCCGAATTGGGCTTCCAGCCCCTTAAGTGTGCGACCCTATGGGTTCGGATACGTATAGACATGGCCCGAGTACTCCTACTCGGCCCAATAGTCGGTAGCGGCCTCTAGCATGACGTGCCAACTCCTATATGCACACGAAGATCATATCAGACGAACCATCACAACATAATATACATGCTATTCCCTTTGCCTCAGGATATTTGGTCTAGCTTCAAGCCGACCGCTCTTTCTCGATCCTGTGATTCGGAATCCCTTTGTAGGTTAATTCTAAACCGTACGTAGTATGGCCATGCATTTTCGGATACGATCACTCGAGGGGCCCAGAGATATCACGCTCAATCAGAGAGGGGCAAATCCCATCTTGATTGACCATGTCTCATAGCATGCTTCTTGACAAACCCGAAAGCTACCTTTATAACTCCCGTGTTACGGCGTAGCGTTTGATAGCCCCTAAGTAAGTCGATCCACATCTTGAATACATGCGACAATCTCAGGTCTAAGGACAAAGCGTATATGTTGTTTAAAAAATAGAACTACTTTTCATGTTGGGTCAGTCCTAGCACATGTCTCCACATGTGTCCACATTATTAGTTCAACATCTCCATGTCCATGACTTGTGAAACATAGTCATCAACTAATACATGTGCTAGTCTAATATTCATGTGTGTCCTCACATGAACTCCGACTAGGGACAACTTTATAATAACCATACAAGTAAAGAGTTTCACATACAATTCACATAATTGCAAATCAATTCAAGTAGCCTTTAATGGATGTTCAATGAACACAATATACAAATCATGGATACAAATGGAATATCATCATCTCTATGATTGCCTCTACGGCATACCTCCAACAACCCTCTGCACACCCACCTGGCGTGACTCACCCCCGGTTTTGAGGTCAACCCGGTCAAACCGTCTACACACCCTTCTGGCGTGACTCACCCCCGGTTTTGAGGTCAAACCGGTCAAACCCTCTTGCACGCCGCACACAACATGACTCAGCGATGTTGATGCGTGTCCGTCCTCCGCCAATCCTTCGACGCCTCCAAGTCTTTCGCTCCCGACTCCCGAGCTGCCTACTCGACTCGCCTCCATCTCGCTTGACTCGACCGACGCCGTTTCCATCCCGTTCGTATGCTCTTGCTCTTCCATGCACCATGTGGATCGCCCATGACTCCACCCGGACTCCTTGGGTCCCTCGGTCCAAGCCTACTCGTATCCACCCTTCATAGCCCTAGTACATCGGCATGAACCTTTCGCTTTACCTTCACCTCATGTCTTCGACCGCCATGTCGCATCCTACACCTGCACATCACAAGCTAAGAGACACAACACACAAGATATGTCTTGTACAAACACCACAACACAACACATCTGGTTAGCCGTTATCATAATCATGCATATATGAAACATTGACTCAACTGGTAAAGCCTCAAATCATCTTGTCAATCACTCATCACATATAGACCAAGGCACATCTCAACTTGGTCTCTCAGATACATTGCTATCCTACAGGTATTCATGATCTGTGGTACCCACCAGCAGGACCAGAAGGAATTTCTTTCATCCTCGTCGTGATGAACAGGGCGCAAAAGTTAGGTTTCTCATTGCTATGAATACACATCCTCACATATACGCTCGCATGGCCAACCCTGTGAATTCTTGCTCGTAGGTACGAGTCTTGTTCCATGCGGTGACTGGAGACCCAACCAATTATGATGATACGTTTCGAGTTCAAGGTGTAAAGGAACTTGAATTTAGGAATTGGAATCTAGAACAAGGCTTTAACTGCCTCGTGGGGCATCATGAGATTGAGCGTGTGTGGGACCATTTCAGTCATGTAAACATATCCTGCACTATTACAGTACTGGAGGACGACTGCATTGAAGTTTCACCTCCATCAGTAGGCAGAAGCATATGCATAATAATTGCAGCCCAAGCTCCCATGGACATTGTCTTCGACATAGGTGGCCAGGTGATTTGAGTGAGATGGGCCAATGTGGCAGCACTATCTCGTGTGATGGAGGCATTGCTCTATGGCAGCGGAGTGGAGTCAAAGTTAGAAATTGTTTCAATTAAAGAAGCTGAACCTGATGGCTTCTCGTTGCTGATCAAATATGCCTGCGGAGGATCACTCCTAGACAGGGGTGGGCCTACATTGATTCAAGGGTATTCAATTGAATACACATTATTTTTGCCAAAAAATTTTGTATATGTAATGTATCCCATGTATATGCAGCAAAAAACAAAAGATAAATAGCCTAACATTCAGGTCAATCCAAACAAAACAAACACTTGAACACCTACCTACCTGGTTTCCTCCACCCGCTGCTAGCCCAATAGCCCAACTGGCCCATTCAGCCATTAGTTCTCCTCTCCGAGCAGACGAGCACATAGTGGCAGAGCACTCGTTCCCTCCGAGCTTCTTCCTCAAATCATTCATGATCCCAACCCTAACTCAGCAACTCAGTAAGGCTGGTGTGTATGGGGGAGGAGTCCCAATGGCGAGCCGGCGAGGGGTCAAGGGGTTCCAGTGCCACTGAAAAGGCCAAAGATGGGAGGCAAGGCACGCCGGCACCCGGCAAGCTGCGCGTGGCTGCGCGCAAGCGCTGCTGCAGTGGGATGCGGGCGCGGGCAGCCAGCGGAGCGCTCCATTCCTCTATGGCTCTACCAATCTATCTGCTCCGAGAGCCATCGACACCACACAAAAACTGCAGCTCTGCAAAGATATTGAGGTGAGCACTTGCGATTGTTTGTAAAATTGGGATTGCATAGCAATTTTTAAAACTGGTCGATTTGTTATTGCAATTTGCCAATGCATGTGAATTCAGAACAATGTTATTGCAATTTTAGGTCTAAAACATGAAGAGGAAGAATAGCACCACTACTAATTTGAGGGCTTTTTTTGCAAGAGCAGAGGCAAAGAAGAGAAAACCTGAACCAGAGAGTATTACTCCGTCTTGCAATCAAAGCCGATGCAGATGGTGGTATTTCAAGAGCACAGTGGTAGAGTGCATAAGATGTCTTGCAAGCAAGATAGGGTAGAAATATTTGAATGGTTGCTTGTAAGATTTCTTATCATTTTGCTGCTTTATTCTCCATTTATTTCACATTTCACCACTTCATATGTTGATAATTCAGTACATGCATGTGATGAACAATTTCAAGTTATGACTGTTGGGATACGAGGTAAGCTAGCGCAAAAACAAAAAAAAATTCTACCGCGTAAACCAGGAAAACTGCCGTATATGGATCACGGGATTACCACTCGACGCACAAGTGTGGAAGTTGTAGAATCGCATCGAGGCAGCGAAGTCAATCACCGTAGTCGATCACGTTGACGTCGAGCAGCTCCTCCACGTACAGCGAGGTCCTCCTCATGCCGCAGCTCGTCGTCAGCTCGTCGTGGCTCGTCATCGGCTCGTCCAAGTGCTGCACGTGCAACACCTCCAAGGTATCCACATGTGCAGGGAGGAAGCGTCGCAAGTCGGACTGCTAGGTCCGCGATGCAACGAGGCGAGGGTGTGGGAGGCACGGCAGCTGTGGTTCGGCCAAAAGGGATCAAACCCTAGGGTGCCCCCACCCCTCTATTTATAGAGGTTCCTGACAGGCCTCTGGGTCCCAGGCCCATTAGTACTCCTAAACCTGATCCAATTCGGATCACATCCGAATTGGGCTTCCAGCCCCTTAAGTGTGTGACCCTATAGATTCGGATACGTATAGACATGGCCCGAGTACTCCTACTCAGCCCAATAGTCAGTAGCGGCCTGTAGCAAGACGTGTCAACTCCTATACGCACATGAAGATCATATTAGATAAACCGTCACAACATCACGTACATGCTATATTCCCTTTGCCTCATGATATTTGGCCTAGCTCCAAGCTGACCACTCTTTCTCGATGCTGTGATTCGGAATCCCTTTCTAGGTTAACTCTTAACCTCACCTAGCATGGCCATGCATTTCCAGATTTGATCACTCAAGGGGCCCAGAGATATCTCTCTGAAATAGAGAGGGGCAAATTCCATCTTGACTAACCATGCCTCATAACATGCTTCTTGACAAACCCGAAAGCTACCTTTATGACTACCCAGTTACGGTGTAGCGTTTTATAGCCCCTAAGTAAGTCGATCCACATCTTGAGTGCATGCGACAGACTCAGGTCTAAGGACAAAGCGTACACGTTGTGTAAAGAGAGAACCACTTCTCGTGTTGGGTCAGTCCTAGCACATGTCTCCACATACGCCTACATCATTAGTTTGACATCTCCATGTCCATGACTTGTGAAGCATAGTCATCAACTAATACATGTACTAGTCTAATATTCATGTGTGTCCTCACATGAACTCTGACTAGGGATAACTTTAGAATAACCATACAAGTAAAGAGTTTCACATACAATTCACAAAATTGCAAATCAATTCAACTAGGCTTTAATGGATATTCAAGGAACACAATATAAATCACGGATACAAATGGAATATCATCATCTCTATGATTGCCTCAAGGGCATACCTCCAAGAGTCTCCCACTTGCACTAGAGTCAATCTAGAAGATACCTAATACCCATAGCTCTTACATGCGCATCATGCTTAGCCTGCGGGAGTGGCTTTGTCAATGGATTAAAAATATTCAGATCCATGTGTATTTTGCATATCTTGAGCTCACCCCAGTTAATGAAGTCTCGAATGAGATGAAAATTGCCGCATAACGTGTTTGTTCTTCTGATGGTTCCTTGGCTCCTTTGCTTGCGGAATTGCGCCATTGTTATCATAGTAGAGATTCAATGGGCTGGATGCATTTGGGAACACACCAAGCTCAATAAGGAAATTCCTTATCCAAACACCCTCCTTCGTGGCTTCTGAAGCCGCGATGTACTCGGCTTCTGTCGTAGAATCAGCCACCATCTCCTGTTTGGAACTCTTCCAACTAAAAGCACCACCATTTAGCGTGAACACAAATCCTGATTGTGACTTTGAATCATCTCTGTCGGTTTGGAAACTAGCATCGGTGTAATTTGTTACAACGAGCTCCTCCTCACCTCCATAGACAAGGAACATATCTTTAGTCTTTCTTAAGTACTTAAGAATATTTTTCACCGCCGTCCAGTGACTCTCACCCGGATCAGACTGGATTCTGCTTGTCATACTAGCGCAGATGAAACATCTGGGTGGGTACTTATCATTGCATACATGATAGATTCGATAGTCGAAGCATATGACACTATACTCATGCGATCCCTCTCATCAGTAGTCGAAGGGCACTAAGTCTTGCTAAGGTGTATGCCATGTGACATAGGCAAGAACCCTTTCTTCGCCTCTTCCATGTTGAACCGTTTCAACACTTTGTCAATGTAAGTATCTTGGATTTTTCCTATAAGCCTTCTCGATCTATCTCTATGATTTTGATGCCCAGAATATATGCTGCTTCCCTAAGTCCTTCATCGAAAAACTATTTTTCAGTGAAGTCTTTATGGACTCAAGCATAGGAATGTTGTTTCCAATCAGTAATATGTCATCCACATATAAGATTAGAAATACTACAGAGCTCCCACTAACCTTCTTGTAAATACAAGACTCTTCTTCATTCTTAATGAAGCCAAACCCTCTAACCACTTCATCAAAATGAATGTTCCAACTCCTAGATGCTTGCTTCAACCCATAAATGGATTTCTAAAGTTTGCATACCTTTCCAGCATTGTTCGGATCGACAAAACCCTCGGGCTGCATCATATACACGTCCTCAGTTAGATTTCCATTTAGGAAAGCTGTCTTGACATCCATCTGCCATATCTCATAATCGAAATATGCAGCTATAGCTAGAATAATCCGAATAGATTTAAGCATCACTACGGGTGAGAAGGTCTCTTCGTAGTTAACTCCTTGAACTTGTCAAAAACCTTTTGCGAAAAGTCATGCTTTATAGATGTGAACATTTCCATCCATATCTCTCTTCTTTTTATAGATCCACTTGCACTCTATGGCTTTAACACCATCAGGCAGGTCAACCAAGTTCCAAACTTGATTGTCTCCCATGGACTCTATTTCGGATTGCATGGCACTCTGTCATTTTTTGGAGTCTGGGTCTATCATTGCTTCTGCATATGTCGCAGGCTCATCATTGTCCAACAATAATATTTCCCGCATTTCACGGAGCCTTGCCGATCTTCGTGGTTGTGGCGATGCTTCTCTTGCCTTGGGTATCTCAATTTGTTCTGCTACATTAGCATCACCTGTTGATTGTTGCCCGATTGGCTCATCTCGAACTTCTTCAAGATGTACTATCTTTCCACTCTTCTCCCCCTTGAGAAACTCTTTCTCTAGAAAAGCACCATTCCAAGCGACAAACACTTTGCCCTTTGATCGGTTGTAGAAATAGTATCCTAAATTTTCCTTTGGATATCCCATGAAAATGCACTTATCTGACTTGGGTGTAATCTTTTCTGACTGAAGTCGCTTGACAAATACTTCACATGCCCAAATCTTTAGAAAAGACAAACTAGGAGTCTTTCCAGTCCACATGTCATATGGTGTCTTAACTATGGATTTAGACGGTACCCTATTAAGTGTGAAAGCTGTTGTTTCTAGAGCACATCCCCAAAATGATAATGGTAGGTCCGACTGGCTCATCATTGATCAAACCATGTCTAACAAAGTTCGATTACGTCGCTTGGATACACCATTTCTATGTGGTGTTCCAGGTGGCGTAAGCTGTGGAACAATTCCGCAACTCTTCAGATCATTGCTAAATTCATGGCTCAAATACTCGCCTCCATGATCAGATCGCAAGGCCTTAATTTTCTTGCCACACTGATTTTCAACTTCATTATGAAATTCCTCGAACTTTTCAAAGGTTTTAGACTTGTGCTTCATTAAGTAGACATATCAATATCTACTAAAATCATCAGTAAAAGTTATGAAGTATTGGTACCCTCCTCTGGCTGTCGTGATCATTGGTCCACATACATTGGTATGTAGGAGTTCCAACAAGTCTAATGCTCTCTCAGGAAAACCTGTGAAAGGTGCCTTGGTCATCTTGCCTAGTAAGCAAGCCTTACATGTCTCGTATGATTCAAAATCAAACGAAGTTAAAAGTCCATCAATATGCAGCTTCTTCATGCGTTTCTCACTTATATGACCCAAAGGGCAATGCCACATGTACGTAGTACTCAAATAATTAGGCCAAGGCCTTTTAGCACTTATGTTACAGACAAGTGAACCATCAAGATTTAAAACAAACAATCCATTCACAATGAGTGCAAAAGCCACAAACATATCATTCTTAGAGATCACACAACCATTGTCTTCACTCACAAAAGAATAACCATCCTTCATCAAGCATGAAGGAGAAAAAATGTTTTGACTTAAACTAGGAACGAAATAACAATTATTCAACTCCATAATAAATCCTGACGGGAGGTGGAGTTGCATCGTCCCGACGGTCAACGCAGCAACTCTTGCATTATTGCCCACACGGAAATCAACTTCTCCTCTTTACACACTTCTACTTCTTATCATTCCCTATATCGAATTGCAAATGTGAGCAACCGATCCGGTATCAAATACCTAAGAATTAATAATTGTATCAGCGAGAAATTTGTTGTCTATAACATTAATCACAAGCGTACCTGAGGTGGAAGTACTCTTACTTCCGCCATTCTTCAACGAAGCTAGGTACTACTTGCAATTTCTCTTCCAGTGACCAAACTCATGACAATAAAAGCACTCTTTGTCTGGAGCAGGTCCAGCTTTAACCTTGGACGCTAGGTTTGGCTTGGACATTCCAGCCTTGCCCTTCTTCTTCCAAGAATTGCCCTTCTTCTCAAAGCTAGGCTTGTTCTATATAGCCATCACATGGCTGCTACTAGCGCTTTCCTTAATGTCAACCTCTGCTGTTTTAAGCATGCTACACAGTTCATTTAGATTCTTTTCCATCCCATGCATATGGTAGTTGACTTGGCGTCCACGTACAGCAGCACCTCAGCAGCTCGTCCACGTACAACGAGGTCCTCCTCGTGCCGCCGGCTCGTCGTCGACTTGTCGTGGCTCGTCGTCGGCTCATCCAAGTGCTGCACGTGCAACATCTCCAAGGTATCCACATGTGCAGGGAGGAAGCGTCGCAAGCCAAACTGCTAGGTCCATGAGTTCCAACGAGGTGAGGGCATGGGAGGCGTGGCAGCTGTGGTTCAGCCAAAAGGGATCAAACCCTAGGGTGCCCCCACCCCTCTATTTATAGAGGTTCCTGACAGGCCTCTGGGTCTGAGGCCCATTAGTACTCCTAAACCTAATCCAATTCGGATCACATCCAAATTGGGCTTCCAGCCTCTTAAGTGTGTGACCCTATAGGTTCGGATACGTATAGACATGGCTCGAGTACTCCTACTCAGCCCAATAGCCGGTAGCGGCCTCTAGCAAGACGTGCCAACTAAGTAAGTAAGCTACCTTTATGACTACCCAGTTACGGTGTAGCATTTTATAGCCCCTAAGTATGTCGATCCACATCTTGAGTGCATGCAACAGACTCAGGTCTAAGGACAAAGCGTACACGTTGTGTAAAGAAGAACCACTTCTCGTGTTGGGTCAGTCCTAGCACATGTCTCCACATATGCCTACATCATTAGTTTGACATCTCCATGTCCATGACTTGTGAAACATAGTCATCAACTAATATATGTACTAGTCTAATATTCATGTGTGTCCTCACATGAACTCTGACTAGGGATAACTTTAGAATAACCATACAAGTAAAGAGTTTCACATACAATTCACATAATTGCAAATCAATTCAAGTAGCCTTTAATGGATATTCAAGGAACACAATATAAATCACAGATACAAATGAAATATCATCATCTCTATAATTGCCTCTAGGGCATACCTCCAACAATGACTATAATTTAGTATGCCAAATTTTTTTTTACCATTTGAAATTTTGAATACCCATGGTCAAAATCCTAGGCCCGCCTCTACTCCCAAAGAAGGCTAATTTATGGGACACCCCTGTCAGTTCCTGGCCTGTGTTACTCTCACTCACCGACATGTACTGCGTCGAACGGTTGAAGTTACACTGTGCGTCAAAGTTGTGGGACATGGCATGCGTGGAAACTATGACCACATTTCTACGATGGGCATTTGAGTCTAACTGCACCCAATTGCAGGAAAAGTGCATGTCTCTAGTAGCGCTAATCTTGCCACATGGAATACTCACAGAGGATTTTGTGTTTGTATGTTACCACCATCCTGAAGTTATCAAGAAGATCCGCGTGCTTGCGGCTATGAACGTCAAGTAGAGATTAGGAGGTCGCTGCCTGGATCCGCTATAACTTTAATGTTTTATAAGTGTATTTTATCATGTAAACAGTCAAAACAGTAAATTAATGTGTTGCACTGAAGCACATTTGGAATGCAATAGTTGGATCATCCTGCAGAGATGAATCTACAAAGGAGGATAATCCGCGGAGTGCTCATCAATGCCATGATGCCATGGACTGTCCCAGACTCCCTTCTGGAACCGCTCATTTACGTAAGGTCACTAATGCTTGGGTCCAAGTCCCAACCGGTCCAACGTGCCACTGACCCAGGTCTCGTGGCGATTTCCAAAAAGTTTCATCTCCCGCTACCAAGCACAAAGGCCAGATCTGAAATTTTAAAATTCCCTACTCCTTCTCCGGGTCCTCCCCCATTATATATAGTAATATAAATAAAAGAGAGAATCCAAGCCTCCCACATCCTGCCTAGTAATTCCAAAATCAACCCCCTCTCCTCTTCCTGCTGAATAGCCCTAGTAGATATGCAGCGGCGGCGGCAAGCGCGGTCTCGGCAGCGCCATCAAGCTCGACGCGCGATGGGCTGCCAAAGCGACTTTCGGTGGGCTACCTCGGCGACGAGCGGCGGGCTTCCTCGGCGACAGGCTTGAAGCTACAAGATGGTTCAAGGCCCTCGCTCCGTCAGCTTCCCCTAGGCTGCCACCGGCAGCTGCCGTGCTTGAGTACGTGCGAAGAAGACCGAGGAAGCGGCGCATGCCCGGGCTGCATCGAGGCGGCATTCGGCACCTCCTTCTCTCCATGTTCATCAGGTTAGCGTCTCCTCCCCGTATTGCTAAATTTAATGATTAGATTGATTCCCCATGCTCTTTGGCTTTCAATATTGTAGTTGGTTTGGGGAATGTGGATCTGTTGTACCCTATTGCAAGAGTTGGTGAAAAATTACTGCTCCAACAGATCCCCTTTATCTTTGTAGAACTTAATAGATGAAATTATTAGATTGCTTCCCGATGCTCTTTGGCTTTCACTATTGTAGTTAGATTGGGGAATGTGGATCTGTTGTACCCTATTGGTAGAGTTGGTGAAAAATTACTACTCCAACAGACCTCCTTTATCTTTCACATTTTTTAATAATTATTTTTGTGCCAAGTCAAATTGTTTATGTGATTTGTAGAACTTAATAGATGAAATTATTTCAATTTGAGAATGATCTCAACCTTTGCCACATGTTCCTATGCTTGTTTATATGTCCGCTCTTAATTTATACTTAAACAAATGCATCAACTAAAGTTTGATTGTATCCTGTTTCAGCCGATGAAAAGGTCAACATCTGTAGTCGATTCTTTTCAGTCCAGCTCTAGGGTAACAAACTAAACACATCATAATTATTGATATTCCTTCTTTCCTTAGTTTAAATCAATTACAAGATCACAATCTGACTTTGGATCCACTGTTGCTAGCTAGAAGTTCTCACAACAATGGTGCTTCTTGCAAAACAAGAACGTGATGTGGCAGCGGAGTTGTGGCAGAACACCTCGGATTAACTTGGCTAAAGCACAACTAAGTCACCTAACACGCGATCTTATGCTTTAATCAAGTTAACTCGGCAATCCGTTGGATTTCATCCGATAAACCACTATACAGGACCGAGTTAGCATAGCTCACACGAAGGTGCGTGGTTCCAGAGAATACAACAGATCATCCACTTAAACAAGCACATCAAGTTCTTCAACACTGGTTCGAAAATACCAAAGTTTTACAGAGTTCAAGCAGCAGAAAAAGATAAAAACAGAACAGCGGAAGCTAGCGCCAGGTCGGATGTCCCTGATGAGGCCGATCAGGACATTAATGATCCCTCTCCTTGTCGTCCGAGGAGGGATCCCACTCCACCGTCCACCCAGGAGGAAGCTGGGGTGGCCAAGTGCCAACAACAGCAAACTCAGGAGCTTCAACTTCACCTGAAAGAGATGCCACAGGCAAGGCTGAGCTACTAAGCTCAACAAGACTTAACTGACCGGTGGGAAAACTACTCCACCAACTTCTAGACATGCAAGACTCTTTGGCTGAGGGGTTTGTTTTGCCAAAAGCAACTACAGTAGGTCCTTACTTTCAATATTTTAGCTCCAGTTCTAAGTTCATTAACCAGTCTATATTTGCAACTCATGCTAAGCAAACATATTTCCAAACAATATATATATATATATAACAAGCATCAAGTTCATATCATCATCATGTTCCATCTTTACTCAGTGTAGCATAGCGATCAAGCAGTCTCAAACTGTGAGAGGCAGACAAATCGATTTGAGTTTCTTAACCATGCATGGCGGACCTAATCTCATGACATCCGCGCACTACAAAGGGTCGCTTCCTGTGTCGGCTGTCCCCATCAATTTCCAGGCACGTGTCAGGTCCAAACTTCCCTTGGCATGCAATGCTCCACAGTCCCGACCTCTTGTCGTACTGTGACCGCACTTGCACCCACATGATGCACCATGGGAACCTCGTTCCAGGGACAGCAGGGGTATAAGCCATGCTCTAGTTCAATCAGGTACTAGGCTTCCCCATCCCATACTAGGTATGAGATTAGTACTTTCAAACACTTGATCACAAACACCAACACTTTCCGACCTTAAGCAATTTCATATAGATAGACGGGGCGATCCACCGACCACCAAAAGAGTTCACAAGGCCCTGCCCCATCCACCGTCCTTATAGTTGTAACCAGAAGGAGAACAAACAACTCCTATAACTTGCGAGTGATAGGAAATCACTCGACTTTTACCGAGTTCTGTTAAGCACTGCAACTACTCGGACTTATCATGCTAGTGTTCAGATCAAGTGAACTAAGTCATGCATCTATGGTTTCAAACAACTCCTATAACGTAAATGCACATACATACAAAAGAAGGCATGTGCAAGTTTAGAAAGATTGGGATATGCTCCGGGACTTGCCTTCGAGCGGGGCGAAGGCAAACTGATCTTCTGGATGCTCTGCTTCAGCTCCTGTGGTCGGCAGCTCGGCTACCGCTCCGTCTTCTGGTACTGGGTGCAGCTCGTAGGTGCCGTCGGCGAGGTTGAGCTCTACACGGAATGCAAATGCAGGGGTTAAAACACTTAGACGGTTATTTCAACAACGCTTGCAAGCTTTAGCCCAGGAAATGTAGCAAAACTACAGGAAAGGTGTGGAAATTCCAAGCTTCTGTTGATAGATAACAAGGTAAAAGAGTCGGATCGGGGAAACATATGATTTGACCCTCAGACCTAAAGAATAACTGTACCGGGGTCCTCAGACTTAACACAGAGAAGTCCTTGAATTTTACACAGATACCCTTGGTCAAAAGAAAAGGATATGGCCGAGCCCTCGGGCGAGGCGGACAAGGGTCGGCCAAAACAGACAGGGTCGGGTGAGACGGAAAGAGGTCGGGCGAAATGGACAAGGGTCGGCAGCTTACCTCCGGGCCTACTGGTGAAGTCTTGGGGTCAGGAAGGAACAGGCTCAGGTGGAAAGACTTAAGGCGCTAAGGCTTGGGCGGCGGCGAGGTCCGGCGGTGCTCCGACGGCGGCGGTGCTTCTTGTGGGTTGGGAAAGGTGGGTGTTGAGCGGAGAGGGGGAGTTCCTCAAAGAGCTTATGCGGTAGCGCTTGAGCACGAAACAGAGGAAGGTGCAGCAAAGGCAGCGATGGCGAAGGGAACTTCGGTAGAGGCTCGTGTACTCCCTTTTATAGCGGCGCGGAAGAGAATGAGTTCAGGCAGCGCGAGGGTAAGGTCGAAGAGGATGGAGCGCTCTGCCGTGGCGGTGATTGGTCGACGCCTCCATTGGCAGGCGAAGCGGAGCTTCGGGGACAGGGTCTTCGATCATTGGGTACTGGAGACAGAGCTTGTGCAGGCGCAGTTTTGCCGGAGGGAAGGATTGGCGAGGGCGAGCACGGGTCTGGTCGCGTCAAGCGGTGGATTAGGTGCGGCGGCTCGGCTAGCGTGCGGCAGGAAGGAAGGAAGGGGCACTGTAGGCGAGGACGCTGCAGGCGAGGTGACCGGGCGAACCAGCGGCTTTGCAAGGGCACGCTACTGGCGAGGCGGGAAAAGGAGTTGTCACTGCTAGAGCCGTGGTTCACGAAGGCGGTATCGTCGCGGGGCGCGCGCGTGGGCAGCGTGACTGAGGGGTGACGGAAAAGCCGAAAGGTGTTGGGACGCGCAGCCGGGGATCTGGGTGAGGAGATGTGCACGGGAGGCGAGGCAAACTGACGCGGTAGCGGCCAATCCTTGGTTGCAGCGGCAACAGGGCGCCTGGCGCGGCCGGTGAGGTTGCGGGCGAGACGAGACGAGGCGGAAAAGGGCTACAGGGCGCTTCTATGCGCGATTGGGAAGAAGGCGCGCTGATCCATCCTATCGCGGCCGGCGACTGGGCGAGGCGGGGCTCATCGGGGAGACCATGCCACATGGCGGTGGCGCTCTGAAGCAGGGCGCATGCTTGCTCTGGCGCGCTTGGCCCGATAGATTCGGGGAATCCTTTCTCTGGGTCCAACTTCCAGTCTCTGGCTCTCCCAAAACCCGAACTGCACCACTTCTGCTGCTTTAACAAGAGTTGTAGAACTCAGGTCAAAGTCTGAAATTGGACCGAGTCCAAAGATGCAGTGGATTTGGGGATCCAAAGTTTTGGAGGAACACTGGTTTCAGGACTTAGAGAAAAACAGCGGGTTGTTGGGTTTCAGGGGTTGGGGCTGATTAGAACTGCAGATTTGGGAACTTGTCTTAAGATTAACTCGGCTGATTAACCTAAGTCGTTACAGAAGTACTCAAGAAGCTCTACCAAATCCTTATGAGTCAGTGTTGATGAGGAGCAAGTTGACACCGACAAAAAGGATGTGGTACAACTTCGACAACGGTTTGTTGCTCACCAGCAAGAGTTAGCTACTTGAAGAAGAAGATAGAAAAATCAGAATCAACTCTCAAATTGCAGTCAGCCGAGATTGAGAACTTGAAGAAGGTAGCACAAGATACTGAAGCACTCCATCAACTACTAACCTCTGCAAGAGATTAACATCAATGCTTTACTTTGTCTCTTAAGATTATGACCTGGGTGCAGCTTACCTTTTTTTCTTTGTGAGACAGTTATCTTGTAATAGTTTGTGATATGTGATGAACAATATGGTAGTGGTTGTCTCGATGGGGAATAATAATTTATTTTCTTGTGTATATAAATATGTGTGTTCTGTTTATTATTTTGCCAACCGGATCGGAATGGAAATGAAATCAATTATTTATCAGGCCGAATTAGTTAAATTTATGTTTGAATTAAGTGGGCTTAGCCCACATATAATTGGGCCAAAAGTCAATTTCATTCATAAATCAGGACTAAAAGGGCCGCAAACATTATGCACAACTTTTTAGCTCGACCCAACAACAAATGGGCCTGCTGAAATCAATTTTGGACTATCTGAACAACATTGGCCTGTGGGAACAAATTTAGGCTCGACCCAACAAGAAATGGGCCTACCGGAATTAATTTTGGGCTATCTGAATAACATTGGCCTGTGGGAACAATTTTGGGATCAACACAACAACAAATGGGCCAAATTCATTTTATGATGAAAAAATTTGTCACAATTGTCATGCCACATCGGATGCCACATCAGATTCTGTCAATCGTGGCAAAATAGTAGGATCCAATTTATGACGTTTTTGTTTGACGATTCATAGGTGTCATAATCTTATTGACGCATTGAAATAAGGAACATCACTAGTCGCGGTTTATGCACTCAACTAATGACGAAGGGTTTTTGTCACTCCAACGTCATAAATCACGGTTTATGATGAAAAAACACATTTATGACACTTTTGGGTTCGTCATAGATTGGAAGATTTCTTGTCGTGACCGGGTATTGTGCAACGAAAGTGTTGCACTCGTTGCGCAGAGGTGCTTCTACACCTCGCACGGTCCAGTGACTTCGCGAAGTTTTGCTACAAGCAAGGATCATATCATGGTTGATGCGGTGGCACCTCATCGTCCACAAAAGTCCTCTGTTGTTGGAGCGTGCTATGACTTGTGGTGTTGGCGGCCTTGCAGCAAAGCATCGCGCCCGGTGCGTGGGAAGGTCCCTGACCTTTACACGGTCCTCCATCCAAGCATCATCTTGAGCCATAGCATTCTTCTCCCCCTCGGCCATGGCTTCGTCTTGCTTGGTTGATTGGGTTCGTCCATGGTCTGTTGGGTGCCCGCTTCTAGCACCTTTGCTTCGTCACCACACTCCTTGTTGATGGTGTCATCAAATCAAATGCCGAGTATGTTCATAGTAGCCAACCCTCCCTCCTTTGAGGCTTCCTCCCCTTGAAGGGTGTTGGATGGCGGTAGGTGGAGGCCCGGATGTGCTGTGAAAGGTGCTACCACTAGCTTGAAGGGAGATTGGTGTGTCCAATAATATTGTGGTCTGCATGCTCCCCTCACTCTTAGTCCCCTTTCTGTTGTGGCTGTCACTCATTCCTTCGAGGCTTCCTTCCCCCATTGGACAATGAGGGTGGCAACAGAGTGGCATAGCTACGAGGGATGGTAGGGTAGCACTATGGTCTCAATAGCGCTGGCAAGCATATTGCTTGGCTGTAGTGCCCCCAGTGAATGGCAGCTTGCCCTTTGAGCTCTGTAAGTCCTAGTCTTTGTCCATGTGTCTTCTGCTTTGTAATTCTAGCGCCTATGCCGCCCTGTAAAACTTGATCGTGACCGTTCAATCATCGGCCATTTGAATGAAATGTTTAGGTGAGCGCACTCCACCCCGTTGCTTTCTTCAAAAAAATTGATAGTCATGTTTGGCCAATTTTGACTACCAAAATGAGATAAGGTGGCCAAGAGATTGGCTACCATGCCAAAGTTTGGCATCTAACAAACAGTGACAAAAATTGATCAAAGGTGTCAATTTTTTTGTTTTCCTACCTAAGAGCAATTCCAAAAGCTCCCTTAAAATTGCCCCAAAACTTGATTTAGGGGAAAAACAAACAAAACTTACCACCAACAGCTCCCCAATCCTTCTCGAAAAAATGCGCGGACGCTAAAAACACCTCCGTCGCCCTGCATATATGCGGGGGTCCGGTCCTTCCCCAATCACCTGGCACGCGCACCTGATTTGTAACTCTCTTCTTCTTGGCATTCTCCTTCTTCTTGGCTTTGGCGATGTGTGTCTCTATCTCCTCCTTGACCATGGCCTTGATCTTGGATGGTGCTGCTATTGCTTCTGCGGTGGCGGCTACTCTCGGATCCCGCACCATTGACGAGGAGGATGAAGCAGATGGCTATGATGTCTAGGATGAGGCTGTCAAGGCCGGTCCAGGGGCGACAGCCGGAGGACTTGCCCTTGCTGAGGTTTTGCTCGTAGCGGATGTACTTGACTGCCGCCATGGTGAAGTTGAGCCCCTGCGCGAGCTGGATGACGCGCACGATGAGGAGCGGGACGAACCAGTAGATGAACTGCATCAGCCACGTGACGCCGAGGAAGACCATGAGAGAGTCAGAGAGATGAGAGAGAAACCAGGAGAGAAACCACGAGAGAGTCATCAAGTCGTTCCTCGCTCCGTTTCAGTTCTTCTTTGGCTGGAGGAAGAAAAAGAAAGAATGAGATGGGGAGAGAGCAGGGAGGCACCGGCTTGGGCCAATTACGATGATGTGGCCTGTTTTGAAATATTGGGGCTAGTTATTAGCGATCTGCTGTGGGTTGATATGTTTTTGGGAGAAAAACTTTTTGAAAAAGCCCCCAATACATAGTTTTGGAGAAAAACTTTTTGGAAAACTCTTAGAGTTGCTCTTAGGCATATATGGGCACCAAAATATTTGCACTAAGGTGCTAGGTTGGCCGATCTACTAGGTTCCACTGGATTTAGCATGCACAATGCTAAAGTTCCATGGAGGGAGTCCAAGTGTTAGCAGCAACTATTGATTCACTATTGCATCATTTTATACTTCTGCATATCTGTCTTAATTCATAGTCCCCAGGTTCGGGCTATCTTTGCACCATGTTACAATTTGGACCATTTTTTCTAGTAATCTGTAATCTGCCACATCTTAACAATGCACATATCACAGTAAAATTACACCCATAGCTACCAGATTCATTACTCCAAAGAGCTCATCTGTGACATCAATGGACTTCCTGGCATCAATGGACTTCCCGGTTGTGTTTGAGTAGCAAACATCACTTTTTCGATAGTATCAAGAAACCTGCGCAATGTGTTCAAAAATATAAATTTCCATAGCTGAGATAGAGCAGCACAGCATGCATAAAAAGTGCAATGCGCTTCAGACGAATAGCTCTACTCATAAACTATTGAAATTACAATAACTGAAATGCGTTAAAAAATCCAGGGTAAAACCTCTGGGATTCCTTAATGATATCTATGATGAACTAGAAGGTGAAAGTAAGATGAACTTACTCATCTCAGTGACAAAAATACATCCAGCGGTATGGTATCATGGGTTCCTCGAGGACGGCATCTGGTCAAGGACCTCATGCACAAAGAGACCCTGCAACTCCAAGTATCTACCTCTACATTCACCCTGTTGGTTTTGTACGCCATTCAGAGTGTTCAGCCCAGAATCAAATAACATGGAAGAACCACCTTACTTCTGCACCAAACAGAATGATAAGATGCAACAGAAAGAAATAGGGAAGTGTATCAAATAAAAGACAACGTAAAATCAGCTAACCTGAAGTTCATCCAAGTAACACTCCATAAAAATGGAGATTCGATTTCCAGGAATAGGAATGTCGTTTTCAGGCTGAGGCAGAATTACAGACCGTTGTTCAACACTACTTCCCCATTTGCTGAGCAAACTTTACGTAATGGGTGCAGTGGTGGCAGATTTACTCGTTTTGGCGTTACTATCAAGACATTGGTTACGGACCTGCCAAACAATTATATTACCAAACCTCAACAGTATGTATCTTCTGAAAACACTATTCACAAATTAAAGACAAAAAAGTAATCCCTTAATTTTTAAACATATGACGTTTAGGATAAAATTGTCCTAAACATCATATATTTAACAAAAAACATAGCCATAGAATAGTTTTACCCTCAACTTTCCAAATATGTAAGCTTACGGCAAAGATTAACGGAACTTTTACCATGAGTCATGAAACTTTATTGTGTAAACTCATGGAGACAAACTTTAGCAGTTATGATCAAGACATCCCAGAGAATTAAAGAGTTCACTTCTTTTCTGTTAAAATTCTTTGAGCTTAGGATTGATTGATGGAATTCGGCCTAGACAAGTATCACCATTCACTGAATACAAGAACCATACATCGTGCATCAAACCAAATACTCTAAGCTATTTAAATGCCTTCTGGTTGGACCTAGCAACAGGCAAAAAAGACATATTTTGGCCTATGGAGAGTGCCAGCAAAATATTCATCCTTAGTTTTCTGTGACAAGGAAGTACTACTAGTCAATGAAATAGGGTCAAAACTAAAAACATGTCCATGTCTTGAATTAACTCTAAGACAGAAGGTTTTCAGCATGAATCTTTATGATGTAATATCAAAGAGTAGACCCTTTGGAGTGTTTGAATTTTCGGGTTACTTGCTGATTTCTAGTATCCCACACCCGAACATTACCATCCTCAGATCCAGACACTAGTAGAAGTCCATCTGTGCTTGATACCAAGCTTGTTACTGCCTTGCTGGATCAGTTAAAGAAATTGACATAATTGACTTAATAGATCTCGCCCCACAAATGCTAGCAATTTGACACTGAAGCAACCCAAATTAAACAGAGAAAGTAATTGCGAACAAAATTCTTCACCAAGGCATAACGGTAATGGAGATCAATTAATCATTACCAAAAAACCAAAATCAAACCAGACTTCCAGACTATACGTAGTTTGTTCGCAGTGGAGCAGATCAAAAAGAGAAGCGGGAATCCTTTTGTTAAAAGTTAATTGCATGTGTTATATACGTTTATGGAACCTGGAAGTGCAAGAAAATATTTTTTATTAGTGTCGTTATTAAAAGCTAGTGTCAGGGTAATCATACATAGATGGTATTCCATTTTTCTTACATATGCCAAAAGAGCAAACTCTTTGGAGGACAATTATTATCTATATACTCTGGATCACTTCAAATAATATCCCTGCGGTTACTTTAAGGCTGTGGTAAATCTCCACATGGCTGGCTAGATTTCCAGTCGGATTATCATCATATTATTTTATGCGATGGCACTAAAAGAAACACGACCAGAGGAGAGACATCACTCTTATTTCGTCTTAAAGAAGAGTACCTCAGCTTGGAACCTTGGGCCGGTTACAGGGGTTTCATCAACCCCCAGAGTTCATCGCTCCACCATTGTGCCATGAGTGGTTATGCGATGGTACTAGATGACGGCTTATGAATTTCCATTATTCCTTTTGGTGGCTTACTATTAAAGAGTAGAAGCAACGTGAATGTTCCCAACAATGATTTTTTTTTGTCTGCTCAATTCTAAAGCAAAGGTTGATGATAGGTGCTGCTCCAATTTAAGTAGTGGAAAACTCATTATAGTCAAACACACACCATCTTCTCAACAAGCAATTAATGATGTCATAAATTGGAGTATGTAATAAATTATAAAGAGCAATTTAGGAAACTGGTCTTCTATATTGAAATAACAGAAATATACTTATTTAGTCAAAGGATGAAATTAATGGAGTTGATCCTTCGATATCCATGGCATGCCTTGTGGCATCATAGAGTACCTATATGTATTATATACCAGTTGAACGATAAGGAAGTCAAGAATTGGCATCAGTCTACAATGTTACCCATGGCAGGCCTTGCGGCATCACATAGTACATATGTATTATATACCAGTTCAACGATAAGGAAGACAAGAATTGGCATCAATCTACAATGTGATACTACATAAAGCCATAAGGACTAAGGAGAAAAAAAATGTGCCAATTTTGGTAGTTTCCTTTGAGAGCTAGATACTTGCATTGTTTAGCCTAGACAAAGAGACCACTTTTAAAGGAGATGCCAGAAATGACCTAAAGCGAGCCAAACAGTTATCACGGTGGTGCCTGGACATTACTTAATGATTATGTTCCCGAGGAGCTTGATGTGGACATGGAACATTTCCTAGAATCTTTTAAAAGTGAAAATAAAAAAAAACAAGTAGGTTTTAAAAAGAGAAAAAAAAAGCAAGTATGGATAGGGTTTTATCAAGAACAATCAACATACTGACAAACAAGAAATCTGCCAATCAACCTTTATCAAGAGAACAATTTAAGTGTTCTTGGGCCTCCAACCTTGACTGCTCATCAAGCACCCTGTAACCAACACAACCACACCCAGTTAGAGTCTTAGAGACTATATAAGAATAGCTTACCCAATGTTACCACACTAAACACACATACGTGATCAAGTCCCAAACTTTGATACTACCATCTTCTGATCCTGAGACAAGCAAATAGTCATAAAGTGCGAGGCACCTAACAGCACGATAAGGCGAAGTTGCCGAATTCTGAAATCACTACATGCACTGTGCAGGAAATTGTCGGTCCTAAAAACAATGTGTCCCCATGATCATTTTACATCACGATATCTTTTTCTCCTGGTTATGCGTTTTCCTCTTAACTTTTTTTATTTATTTGATGGAATCGTCCGGGCAGAAACTGTCAAATGCGATTCTTTTTAAGATTGTTTTCTTGTTGATCCAATCTATTTTCCCAGCTTCTCACCTTACCTTACTACCCTACTGGATTGGATTCCATTTGATGGGTAGGGCATGCCTGTCAATGTATTGGTAACCCCAATTAGTGTCATGAGGGAAAACTACATTTAACAAACTAAGTTGAAATAGATTACTCTGAAATAACTGTAGAAGAAAAAGAAAGGAGGTTGCTACAATTGTGGCAAACCTGGGATGGGACACCCATGCCGTTCATTTACCAACGAACTCAATTTTGCATATTTCATTCTCACATTGCGAAATCCCTCCCGATCTTTCGATCAGTGGAATAGAGTGGATGTGCATGCCATGTGTGGAGAAGCTCTCCACTAGCCACCTATACGTGAGCATCAAAAGAAAGTCATTTAAGCTGGAAGAATTCCCAACATTAACTGCAAATGTGTTCTATGGATCACACACATAGAATAGACAATGTTGAACTTCAACAATAAAGATGCCGGATGGATCAGGTACATAGCATAAACTGCAAACAGAACCCCAACAAACAGGCATATAAGACACCAGCAAAAAGAGGAAAGATATAATTTTCGCCCTAATATTTGTGAAACACACTGAGAAAACAAGCCAAATATTCCACGCAACTTTGAAAGAAAAGCATGGATTATACTGTACGTTCATTTGAAGTTAGTCTAAAATATCAATGTTCAGATAGAAAAAATGAAAAAGGAAAGGAAACGTTATGCTGTTTTGGAAAATGTCATCAGGAGATACATGTGAACAAAACACCAAATTTCAATAATCATGAAACTTTAAATTGGTATATACGCAAATGCCATGTCATTGAATAGCATAGTTTCTGATGTCTGAGTTAAAGCTTTTAGCTCCAAAAATGAAATTCCGTTAACATATGGCATAGTCAATAGCTCCTGAAGTTGTCAGCTTAATTAATTGCTAGATGAAACATTAACACAAAACAAGTGCCAACTTCAACATAATACACGGTTATGCTCACTACATAAGTTCAAAGTTCTAGCACATGAATTGCACATTCCTTAACCAGTATGTACAGCACAGCACAAAAGAAGCAACGAAAAAACTATGTTTCAAGAAATCAAACTTGTTGGGGTTCAGACCTAGGGATGGCCTAAACCACAACACGTTGTAACAAAACCAACGAACTCAGAAGGAGATGACGCACGTGAGAGTGAATAGGAAATGTTTTTTTCATTCAATAGTCCCCCGTTACAGTGAACGGCCTCCTTATATAGGGGCATAAAGTTACATTACATCATACCGTATGTACCCTTATTCAACCACTACATTCGGGGCATATTCCGTACAAAAAAGGGAATTTGATATTTACACATGCCATGTCGGATCGGCACGATTACAATTATACCCACGTTGAACTGCTACATTCGCAGAATATTCCTCTTTCAACCATCATTTTCCTTTTGGCAAGGGTCCGTAGCCTCGGGCGGGTCATGACCCGGCTTCGCGGTTCTCCCGTCAAGGTGTCGGACGCGAAGCTGTCCCAGTCCTCTTAGCGAAACCGTCCTACACACAGAAAGATGAAGAGGAGACCTTGGTTGTTACGAGTGTCAGTTTCGCCCGAAGGTCCAACAGCTTCGGATTAGACTAGGTGCACCGAAGTCAGTAAATTGGTTCTCGCCGGCTTCGGAGGTGACGTTTGCTCTGGACGAAACCCAACACTAGCCCCTTGTAGGCGAGGTTAGTTGCCAGCAACCGAACCCGCGAAAAACATCACCCTCGGTCGCCGGCAGGAACCAAGGTAACGTTCTGCTTTGGCGATCTGGCCTTTTACCCATGATGTTTGGTCTGCCCGAGGCAGTGAAAAGGTGTTCTTTGACGTTTTTTACCGTGCCTATATAAAGGGGGGGTCGGGTTCGATCAATATCACGTGTTGTTGCTTTCGGAAACAGATCATTGGCCTGCTCCTTGCTTCGTTGTAGCTCTGTGCGGTTGTGTTTTTGTTGTTCCGGCTTCATTTTTGTGGCGAAGGTATTTATGATTTAAACTTTTGTTGGCCTCGATGATTAACTTCTTGGTGATTGGTGACCTATATTTTTTACTTATGTTTTAGCTAGCTCGAATCAGGCACACAGCTAGACCGATGTCTTCAGAGGAGATTGCGGCGCAGGTTGGGTCTGTAGGTGCCGGGGGTTCGCAGTCAGAGTCCATTGACATTGTTGAGGTCTCGGAAGGGTATACTGAGATGGAAAAAATGAAGAAGAGGATATATACCGAAGCTAGAGTGGTCTCTGTAGGTGAACGTTCTTCTGGTAATGACTCATCTGGATCCACCTCTAGTGAGGCTGAAGGGACCTCTGTGGGTGGTCGGGATGTTTTGACTACCGAAGGAGCGGGTGGTGATGAAGAAGGTACTGAAGGGTCTGATAGTGAGGATGAGGAGGTCGAAGCTGACGTGTCTGAACTTGTTGCGGGTAGAGAGGCTTGTGGTCCTACTTTGCAGTTTGGGCGCTCGTTGGTGAAAAAAGAAGATATCGAATCTTTTGTGGCTCAGGACTATTTTCCATCTGGTGTTGGTTGAGCTCTGGGTGATGAGGTTGTTCCAAGGCCTAGACAAGGTGAAGTCATTGTGTTTAGAGATTTCTTTACTGCCAAGCTCCGCTTTCCATGCGACAGGCGTCTGCCCAGTATTTTGGACCGCTATCGAGTAAAGTTGCACTAGTTAAGTCTTGCATGACTCGGCGCATGCTGTAGCAGTCTATCGCCGAGTGCTTGCTAGTCGGATGTCATGGGCACTGCTTTTTGAGTAGCTCAATGAAGGTTGGCCCTTCATCGTTTCTGCGGTGTCCCTTTTTCCCAAAGTTGGTCATGGCGGCAACAGTGTTGTCGGGCTTCCTTTTGCGATTGTGGTTACTCGAATAGGTGTTCCGAGCATCGTTATGCCGAGTTCTATCTGGGTCATTGTTGTGGTTGTTGTCACGTCCGCGGTTACGGTGGGAGCCCAACTGTTCTCGCTCTTTGTCTTCTTCATCCGCCCACTGTTGCACCATGACTTTGAGTTCTTTGACATCAGCTGGTCATCGGCGATCAAAGTCTTGGTATGTTCGTCGATCATAGAGTCCATTCTGGAAGCACTCAATGACGTCTGTTTCAGAGATGTCAACTATGGTAGCCTTCTTTTCGAATTCTGGAAGCACTCAATGACGTCTATTTCGGAGATGTCAACTATGGTAGCCTTCTTTTCGAAGAACCGTCACAGATAGTCGCGTAGGGTCTCGCCTTCTTTTTGCTTAATTTGACTTAAGTCGATCTTGTTGCCTGGTCTAGCCATGGAGCCGGCGAAGTTGTTGGTGAAAGCCTTTGTCAAGTCTGCCCAAGAGTCAATGGACTTGGGTTTGAGTGACTCAAGCCAGGTCAGTGGTGCGGGTTCCATGCATATGGGGAAATGGATAACTTTGGTATCGTTATTGCCCCCGGCTGCTTGGACGGCTAGTGAGTAACATCCTAGCCATTCAATTGGGTCTTGCTTGCCATCATACTTGGTGATTCCGGTTGGCTTGAACTTATCGGGTAATTTTGTTTTCATTACCTGATTTGTGGAAGCAGGAAAATGGTTGTAGCGGTCGACGTCTTCGTCATGCCCGAGTTCGAATCGGGTTTGAGTAAGAAAACCTTGGTGGACTTTGGTTGCGTTGCGGAGTCCGTGCGGGAACCGCTTTGAAGTCGAAACCGACTTGGACACTAGCTGGGACTGACTAGTCTGAGGCGAGTCCGACCCTGAGTCCTGGGGTCGGCTGAGCCCGACCCTTTGGGGGAGTAGCTCCGCTTCGCCTGACCCCGAGGGGTGAAACTCCGCCTCACCCAACCCTGAGTCCTGGGGTCGGGTGCGCCCGACCTCTGAGTAGAGGGTTGGAGTAGTCCGAGGCGAAGTCGAATCCAACGCGTAGTCGAACTCGAACTCATCGACTTTGAAATTTTGTTTTTTTCGATCAGATCTCCTGGTTTCTTCTCCTGAGCGTCAATGATCTGGCGCCGGAACGAACCCGAGCCATCGGTGACGCAAAGCTAGGATCCGAAAATGAAGGTGGCGCCGGCTTCGATGAAGAAAACGAGCCTGATGATGATCTTTGCCATTGGGTTCGCGCTGAGAAACTCGACGACTCCCCCTACCTGGCGCGCCAGCTGTCGGTGTTTTAGACCGGCAACCCGCCTAGGGGGTACCCCAGGTGGTCTTTTATGTGGTAAGGATCGTCGAGAATCAAGGAATCAATGGTGATGCAAGGAACACGATTTAGACAGGTTCGGGCCGCTAGATCGCGTAATACCCTACGTCCTGTATGTTGGTTTGTATTTGATGAACTGGAGTTGTTCTTGTGTGTTGAGGTGTGTCCCTGCCCACCCTTATATACACGGGAGGGCAAGGTTACAAGTCTGAGTCCTAGTCGGGCACTATTACAGAGTTCTACTCGGCAATGGCCCGAGTAGTTTTCCATAAACATACTTGACTAGTCCGAGTAGGATACACCCATCCTTGTTCTGATCTTGTCCAAGTACGTCCCTTGATGGGCCATCCAAGGCCTACTCGTGGACCTGGGGTGTATGCCCGACAACTCCCAACTCATTTGTTGCTTTATCGAAGTTTTACTGGGTTCATCGTACCTTCGGCGGGTGCATTGATGCTAACGGCTTTTCGAGGTTATATGAGCTTCACATCTAGAAGAAGAAGGTGAAGTTCGAAGGGGATGATAAGGTCTACGAAAATCATTTTGGGTGTTGCACATTTGCCACTCGCAGAAAGAATAAGAGGAGAAATATACTGAGGTTGGAGCTGTCTTTTGCTTAGAAGAACAAGTGGGAGGACGACTAGCTTGGCCATTGGTTTTATGCGAGGGTAGAGATGAGGGGTGTTGGGACCGGTTTCCCCTTTGCTGCACCATTGAGCCTATGGATATCTTGACAACTCCGCCCTTCACTCAGTCCTCTGGAGTTTCCAAGTGCGGAGCTACGTACAGAGCTACCGTGAAGTGCATTACCGGGCGTGACCTCGTGGAGGAATACATAGCTAGCGCTATGTGGCCGTTGTCCGCTGAATTTATGAAGCCGTTTAAGCTTGAGGAGAGGACTGTCTCTTGGAAGAGTAGTCCACTGATTTATCCTTGCTTCGAAGTAGAGTCTATGTCAGACACTAATCAAGTTGATTATGTTCGTGGGGTGGAGCAACAAGCTCATGAGGTGCTCGGCCTGGTTTTGAAGTCGGAAGAGAAGTCTATAAATGCTCTGGTTACGCACGACCGTCGAGTGAACCAGGTCTTGGATATGTACAAGTTTGATGTGCTGCCTCGTGCTGACACCTCGGGAAAGCGCCGTCGAAAAGGCTATGGCTAAAGCTTGCCGAAGAAAAGAAAGGCTGAGTCATCATCTGTGCGCGCTGCCGAAGCACGCGAGGTGGCCAAGGCGAAGCAGAAAACATCGAACCTGGAGGCGATTAAAAAGAAAGATAAGCTTTCTGGTGGTGATGCCGCAAAGTCAGTTGGTACCGCTGCTTCGGGTCCTGTAGAACTGGGCCCTTCCATGGAAGATCCAAAGTACATAGTTCCTCTTGTTGTACGCACCTCGAAGGTAGTATCCGGGGGGGGGGGGGGGGGGGCTCGTCCGCTGCTTCAGCCGATGTTCGAACGAAAAAAACTAGTGTCAAGCAGCGTTTCGCTCGGGTCGGCACAGCTGCGTTGGCAAGTAGCAAGGCACCTGGCCCTGGCACTGGCAGTGCACGTGCCGTCAAAGCTGTGGCACCTCCTCAGACTGAGCAGGAAAAGTTAAAAGAGGAGTTAAGGCTCGCGAAAGAAACACTTGTTGATGCGTTCTCGTCCGACCCGAAAGGCGACTCTGCAGAGGTTGTGAGACAAGGTAAGCATGTGGAGGTTTGTTTACCGAAGTTGCGGTTCTTCGATTGCGAAGAGGCTTCTCTAGATTTCCTAATGGACTTAGAGGAAACGATGGGTGGTGTTGGTGAAGTTTGTAGTGAAGAGCATGTGAGACTTAAAGTTAAACGCTATGGTGTAGGTGAGGAGTTGCCAACGAGCTTGAAGGGTTTGAACAACAGGCTTGGAGGGAACCTTCAGAAGGAAATCCTTACAGTGCATGCAGAAGGCATAGGTAGGGATTACAATCCTTATAATTTGTCTTTAGTTTGGGAAGATAGGTCCAGGGCTTACAAGCATTGCGCAGAGTTGGGTGGGGTGAGTGAGGCGCCACCTGGCTTGATTTGTGGGAGCGAGGTTGGGGTTGGGGTGGCCACGAAGGTGAAGGTTTCAGGAGGTGATGAAGGTGGTGGAGTTGTACTAAAGAAGACAGGTCCAGCCTCTGTCGAGCCACAGGACTACGAAGGTAGCTTTTGATTTGTTGCTTGCTTCGTAGGTTGCACTGTTTTGCTATTCGTGGTTTGACACATTGTCTTATACCCCAGACTTTCAGAAGTGTGCGAGTTGCATGAGTGACGTGGATCTTTTGTGTCTGGACTCCAGCCTCGGGAAAAAGGTTATCTCTTGACTTCGTTTTCTTTGTACGGGTGGTTTGTTTGGCCTGTTTCTTTATGTTGACCCTGGGCGTGTTTTTCTTTGCTATTGACAAGCTTCATTTACTTCGATGTTGGTACGTGAGAGGCTTGAAGCCCAGGACAGAGCGTCATCTGTGCTGACGAAGAAAGTTGCTTCGCTGGAAGCCAAAATTGCTACCATGTCCCGTGAAGTGACGGCTTTGTCTGAGAGCAAGAATTAGCTGGAGAAGGCGAATGCGGATCTGAAGGAGAATAACAAAAATTTAGGTGACAAATATGAAAAGCGAGGTGACGAAATTGATCGTCTGGCGGAAGATGTGCTGTGACTTGAGGGGCAGGTTTTTGAGAAAGACAAGGTGATTGTTGGGCTTCATGAGGCTTCGTTACTGGATAAGGAGTCCATTGTTGAGTTGAACTCAAAGGTTGTTGCAATGGGGTCAAAGCTGGAGGAAAGGACAAAGCTTCTGAACGATGTCGATGCTTTTCTTAAAGAGAGATTTAAGGAGGCTTATGAGTGTTATAAGTCATCACTCTCTAGCTTCGGTGCAGAGCCTGATGATTGCCCATTAGAAGAAGGTGGCGACAAAATGTTTGAGTGGCTAATGGATGAGTTCAAAGCCTTGCCTGAAGTTCTGGAAGGTCTCAATGACTACGCTACTCTGTTTTTTCTTGAAAGTGCATTTGAACTGCTGGAAAGGGAAGGTTGTGATCACTTGCTAGGTTTTCAAGAGATGACTTTGTGATGCCTGATGCTGAGGAGCTTGGGACCGCCATGAAGTCTGCCAGAGTTGAGAGCATGAGGCAGGCCTTGTTTGATCGGCTATGGGCATCCTCAGGGCAAAGTTATGTGAAGAAGCTTGCGTGTGAGAAGTTTGAAAGGCTCAACGCGCAACCTGCAAGCAACGAGGCCGAGACCGAAGCTGGTGAAAGGCATGATTAGGCAAAAGTGGTGTGGGAGTGTACTATCATCATTTCTTGTTCTGTTGACCTCGTGTGATGCTGTGCACTTTTGGTCTTGTACTCATGTGTGGGTCTTTGTAATTTTTTGCTTACTTGATACGCTGTGACTTGCACATGCTGGTGGTAATGATCTGTTTGTTGCTGTTGTCTTTACCTATTTGACGAGAGGCTCTTCAAGCTTCGTCTTTTGCTGCACTTGCTATGGAGTTAGACTAGTCGAGGTCGAGACGCGACTCCTTGCGTTTCGTCGACTTAAACATGCGAAAGTTTGTTGATATCGCAACCTGGAGTCGCTTCAACTACTTGTTTCATGTTCATGTGTGATTGTCTTTTATTACTTTGCCCCTGTTTCTCTGTGGGTTCGGGTTTAAGTTCGGAAAAAACGTCACCCCCCTTTCCGAAGCCGCGGGGAAACATCAGAGGAACGCAGGGGAATGTAGTGTAGCAGTGCGTAAGTTGTACAGGTGTGCTTATTTAACATTGCTTAGCTGAGGATGGAAACCTTTCTCCGAATATGCCGTGAAGCACATTGGTTGCCTAATGTTTTGTCAAAAAACGTCACCCCGCCCCTTTCACCGCTTAGGCAGAGAAAGCCGAAGGTATAGCTAGCAGGAGTGCTGCAGGGAAAGGTTGCGTAACAAGGTGATGAGCGGGTTTGCTTTTAACTTTGCTTATTTGCTTCTGTCTTGGCAGAGGAAGTGGGGCCTTTTCCTGTGCGAGCCGTGAACTGGCTTTGATTTTTTGTGATAAAAAATGTCACCCCCCATCACGGCGTAGACAGGGAAAGGTGAGAGTACAACTAGTGGTGTGTGGTGGTCTCGGTTCGGCAGCTGCTGAGAGAATGGCTCCCTCTTTTATAACGTTTCCTTGAGACAAGTTGGCTTCATGGAGGAGGTTAGCTGGTTTATTACGGGTGACTTCTTAGTGCGAGGTTTTGATAGCTTTGTGCGGGGTCATTTTATCTTACAATGTTTATTGGGAGTGACTGTGCGAGTTCACGTTTTGGTTGGTGATTGGGTTGCTCATCATTTTTTGTGCAAGATCACGTGACTTGTTGACGCTTTGTCCGTTAGACCGCTCCGTGTGGTGGTGAGAGTTTGCGCGACTTGTTGTTGCTTTTGTAATTAAACTTGTCCGCACCCTAGTGCGAGGTCATGCAACTTGTTGTTGCTTTTGCAATTAAACTTGTACATATCTTGGTGCGAGGTCACCAACTTGAGGCACTAATTAAACTTGTACGCAACTTGTTGTTGCTTTTGTAGCCAAACTCCTCTGCACGCTAGTGCGAGGTCACGCAACTTGTTGTTGCTTTTGTAGCCAAACTCCTCCGCACGCTAGTGCGAGGTCACGCAACTTGTTATTGCTTTTGTAGCCGAACTCCTCCGCACACTAGTGCGAGGTCATGCAACTTGATGTTGCTTTTATTGTAATTAAATTTTTAACAGTTGGGAACAACTAGGGGGAGATTCCTTTATATTGAAATTTGAGAAAGGATTACATAGATCTGCCTCATTAAAAACCTTGCCCCAGTGTGGAGCCCCCTAGCAAGGAAAAGAGTACAGTCCAGACTCTATGACATTACAAAATATATAAAAAAGAAAAGTGAACTAAACTACCGACCTCTGGTTTGCTTATACTTGCGCAAACCGAAGGTGATGGAAACTCTATGGATAATACTTTCGCAAGCTATTAATGTTCCATGTATGCGGGAGATCTTTGCCCTGCTGATCCGTGAGGTGAAAAAGATCCTGGCCTGTTGCTTCTTGTAATGATGTAGGGGCCTTCCCATGTTTCTTGTAGTTTGCCCGGGTTTTCCCAGTTGTGCTTTCTTTTGATGACCAAGTCACCTACATTGATTTGCCTTTCGCAAATGAGTTTGTCTTTCCATCTTCGTGTTTCCTCTTTGTACCTATCCAGGTTTTCGACTGCTTGGTCTAGTTCCATTTCAATCATGTCCTTTTCTACCTTGGCAATGTCGTCCCTGTCTTCAGCTTTTAGTATTCTCATGCTCTTGTTTTTGATTTCCTTGGGCGTGACTGCCTCAAATCCGAAGAGGAGCTTGAAAGGTGTGAAACCCGTGGCCCTGAACTCCGTTGTGTTATGGGACCAAACCACCTTCGGGAGCTCGTCAACCCATTTGCCCTTCTTTTGATCAAATAGGCACTTCTTGACTGCGGTGAAAATGAGGTTGTCAGCTCTTTCCACTGCTCTGTTGGACTGCGGGTGGTATATAGATGAAAATTTTATCTTTGTGCCAATGCTTGCGCAAAAGTCCTTGAAGGTGATATAATCGAATTGCTTCCCGTTATCCATCGTGAGCTCCCTTGGGACCCCAAATCTGCACACAATGTTTTGCTAGAAAAATTTTTGGACCGAAGCTGACGTTATGTTAGCGAGTGGCTTGGCTTCGATCCATTTTGTGAAGTAGTCCACTACTACTACGGCGAATCTACAGTTTCCTTGTGCCGTGGGTAGTGGGCCTACCAGATCCATGCCCCATCTCTGCAGAGGCCAGAATGGGGGGATAAGCTGTATTGGGAGAGAGGGTGTATGTTTTTGGCTTGCTATTTTTTGACATGCCTCGCATCGCTGGACGAGGATGTGTGCGTCTTGTATGGCCGAAGGCCAGTAAAATACTTGACAGATGGCTTTGCCTGCTAGGGCTCTTGAGCCTATGTGAGTTCCGCAGGGCTCTTGAGCCTATGTGAGTTCCGCAGAATCCACTGTGGATCTCATTTAGGAGGTCATTTCCTGTTTCATAATCTACACAGCGAAGCCAGGGAGTTGAAATGCCAGCTTTGTAAAGTTGCCCCTCTATGAGTGCGTAGCCCCTTGGCCTTTGTTTTAGCCGAGTGAGCTGGGCTTCATATTGTGGTTCGAAGTGGCCTCGGATGAAAGCGATGATGTCTGTCCACCAATCGAAGCATTGGATAGCGTTGATGGACTTTGTTGCTGTGCAGCTAATTGAGGGAGAGGTTATGACCTCATAAAATACATCTGGGGGAATAGGGTCTTTCTGTGCCGCTGCTTTTGCGAGTTTGTCGGCATCGTCGTTGTCATTCCGTGGGATGTTTTGGACAGTGACGCCCCTAAAATTTCTTTCCATTGACCTGACTGCTTCGAGATATTTCACGAGCTCGGGCTCTTTGGCTCTGCTTTCTTTTTCAATCTGGTCTCGTATGACCTTCGAATCTGTTCTGACGATGAATGCCTGCTGCCCAAGGGCTTTCATTGTTCTTAGTGCTAGTAAGAGAGCTTCATATTCGATTGTGATGTTTGTTGACTTCACAGATGGTGGGAAGTCTAACCTCGCTGCGTATTTAATTCGGACACCGGTTGGTGAAGTCACCACAGCTGCAACACCAGCCCCTTTGTGACACCAAGCCCCATCTCAATAGACGATCCAAGGGTTTTCGGTTTTGCAAGTGTCTGGCTTTGGTGATGTCTAGTCAACAATGAAGTCTGCTAGAACCTGCAACTTTATAGTTGTTCTTCTTTCGAAGTCAACCACGAACTCCGAGAACTCTGATGCCCATTTGGCGATTCGACCTGAGACCTCCCTGTTTGCGAAAACGTCGTGGAGAGGTTGATTTGTCACGGCCACTATTTTGTGCCCTTCGAAGTAGGGGCATAGCTTACGTGCTGCCATGACAACTGCATATGCGATTTTTTCAAGTTCTGAATAGTGCAATTTGGAGCCGCTTAGTGCCTCGGAGGCAAAGTACATTGGTATCTGCTTCATTTTCCCTTCCAGTTCTTTTTCTTGTATTAGTGCGGCGCTTACCGTCGTAGACAAAGCCGACACATAAAGTACTAGTGGCAATTTTGGTTCGGGGGGCACAACTTCGTCATGGCGTGAAGATATTCTTTAAGCTCTTGGAATGCTTTTCTTTTCTCGTCTCCCCATTCGAATGTTTTGGAGCTTCGCAAGACCTTGAAGAATGGCAAGCTTCGTGTGGCAGAACCACCCAAATTAACCTGACTAAAATGCATTGAAGTCGCCTAACACGCGATTATGCACTTTAAGCAAGTCAACCTGGTCGACCGTTGGATTTCATCCGATTAACCACATGAACAGGATCGAGAAGCATCGCTCACGCGAAGGTGAGTAGCACAGAGGTTACAACATTCCATCACATAACTTAGTCTCTCGAATTATTACATCAGAGTTCTGAAATTCAAACTAAGATGCAAGGTTCGAAAAGTCAAATAAAACAAGCGGAAGCTAAACGTCGATACATGACATCACGACGGAGCCAATCATGACATCAAAAATACCTTCCCTCGGTGTCCGGGGAGGGATCCCACTCGACTGTCCAGCCCGGAGGGAGCTAGGTAGGCCAAGTGGTACCAGCAACCAAACTATTGACATCACCTAAAAAGATTAAGCCACAACAAGGCTGAGCAACTAATACTCAGCAAGACTGACCCGTCGGGTGATAGCTATTATCACCAAAACTTAGACATGAAAGGCTTTCTTGCTTTGGGTTTGCTTTGCCAAAAGCGTCTATAGTCGGTTCTTACTTTCAATATTTTAGCTCAAGTTCTAAGTTCATTAACCAGTCTAGATTAGCAACTTATACTAGGCAAGTATAGTTTCCAAGCAATTTATGACAAGCATCAACTTAATCTCGTAAGCATGTTTCATCATTACTCAGTGCAGAATAGCGATCAAGTAGTCCCAAACTGTGAGAGGCAGACGAATCGATTCGAATTTATTAACCATGCATGGCGAACCTAATCTCACGACATCCGCGCACCACGAGGGGTCGCTTCATTTGTCAGCCGTCCCCATCGATCACATAGCCACGTGTCAGGGCCAACTTCCTTTGGCATGCAATGCTCCATAATCCCGGCCTCTGCCGTACTATAACCGCACTTGCACCCACATGATGCACCATGGGAATGACGTTCCAAGGACAGCCGGAGGGTATGCCATGCCCCAATTCAATCAGGTACTAGGCTTCCCCATCTCATACTAGGTATGAGATTAGTACTTTCAAACACTTGATCATGAACGCCGACACGTTTCGACCTTAGATCAATTTCATTTAGACAGACGGGGAAAACCACCAAGTATCGAACATAAGCCCGACCCCATTCGTCGTCCTTATAGTTGCAACATAGCTAAAACATTCAACTCCTATAATTCGCGAGTGACGGGAAATCACTCGACTTTTACCGAAGCCTATTAAGCATTGCAACTACTCGACTTTAGCAACTAGTATTCAAACAAGGTACTAAATTCATGCATCTAAGGTTTCATTACAACTCCTAGAAACGTAAATGCGCAATCAAGGTAATCAATAATATTGCAAGTATTCAAAGATAGGAATTTATGCTCCGGGGCTTGCCTTCAGGAAAAGTTAGTGGGTCCTTGGGGTCTTGCTCCGGTTCGGGCTTGCCTTCGAAGGGGTGAAGCTCCGCAGCGGGGTCTTCTTCCGGTGTCGGGTGGAGCTCGTAAGTTCCGTCGGCGAGATTTGCTTCTATATGATATGCACATGCAAACATTTAGTTGGACTCGCGCGTTTAATCAACGACACAAGGCATGGCTGAAAACAAGAGTTACAACAGCCATAACAAGGCGAGGTTTACTTTCTTTTAACTTCAACGGAAGTAGTCGCTTTAAACTTGAGTTCGCGTTGAATGGCGATTGTGTATATATATAGTTTCTCGCATTTTAGAGTTGCATAAAGAGAGTGAAGGGTCGCATTTGGGTGGTTTGGGTGCATTAGCATAGTTACTTACTTCTGAATGTTTTTATGTACCTCTTTCGGTTTCCATTCAGTTATCGTATTAGAGTGTGTGCTTTCCTTCTTATTCTTTTAGGTTGATTAATTAACCAAAAATGACATCCTATTCAAACAGTAGTTAAAGGCATTGATAGAATTACCGTATCTCTTTTAAGCCAACACTAGGTCACCGTAAAAGTTTGGGGGCCAACGGACGACTTAAAAAGGAGTTATATGCATTTCTTTATTTAAGGTAAAATGAACTTAACTTTTTCTATCCTTAAAGTTACTGTGCAACAGGGGGTGAAACTTAACCAGTGTATTAAGGTTGGATTACAGGAGCATTGGTGAATTTTTCAAAATTTTTGGAGAAGATTAACTATTTAGTCTATTTCCTTTGTAATTACACATGCTTAATGACGAAGGTGCTCTTCTTTCTGATTTGCATAACAATTTACATTTTTCTTGCAAACTTCTCAGCAAAACAAAATTAATCCAACTAGTTTCACCTTTTTCTGAGCTTTGGAACAATTATTATGCAAACAGGAAGATTTATACTTAGATTACCAATTTAAAGTCAAAACAGTGACTTAAAGTGTTAGACCAGAGCCCTAACCATTTTTCTGAGCTTCTACACATATAAACAAGCATCACAGAGTTGGTTTCATATTTTTCCCACTTTTCTTCTATTTATTAGGATTTAAAAGGCCTAAACCATGATTAACAGCATAGGATATTATTTACCATAGTAACACGAGCAAATTTATTTTTCTTAGAAACTAGACAGATCAAGGATTCCAACAAAAGTGGTTTGGTATTTTTGTGATTTTTCTAGGATTTACTGGGCATTTCCAAAGTTAAATCCTTTTTCTGCCTATTATTAAAAGAAAAGCTGTGGCAGACTTGCAAGCTAGCCCCTGGGTTTAAGGTTAAACTATGCAGGAGTCCCTGAGTTTTGCGCCAGGCACCAGGAAAGAATGGGGACGAAGCAATGCAGTCCCCCGGGGCGCGCGCGGCGGCGGTGGGAAAATTCCCGGCGGAACGCCGGCGATGATGGGACAACAAGTGGCCGGGAGGGCGCGGGGGCTCACCTGAGCTCGATTTGGCGGGGTTGGGGTGACGGAGATGGCCGGCGGGAAGCAGAACGCGGCGGCGGCGGCAGAGCTTGGCTGGCGGCGGTGCGGGCGGCGTTCCGGCGCACCGGCGACGTCGGGAAAGCGACGGACTGCTCGGAGACGAGCGCGGAGAGGTGACGAAGCGGGCGGCGAAGTCACCGGAGTGCGGGGTGGCGCGGAGGGGTGAGCTCCACGAGAGCTTAGCGGCGGCGTAGAGGAGAAAGCGGTGGCACGTGTGCGGGCGGTGGCAAAGGGGTGGCGTTGCCGGTGAGGGGCCCCCTTTTATAGGGCCGTGGTGGAGCAGAGGGTCGAGGCGGGGCTCCGGTGGGGGAGGGATAAGACCGGGAGCGACGGGTGCGTGGGCAAGGCGGCCATTGGCCAGCGGCGCCATTGGGCAGAGGAGGCGGAGCTCCGGGTGGTCTCCGGCAGCGATTGGCCTTGGGCGACGCGCGTCTAGGGCTTGCGGTCTGTCGGGCAGGCGACGCGCAGGGCTACCGTGGGGGTTGGGCGAGCAGGCGGAGGCGCGGGACGCAGTGGGCGTGGCAGCTTCTCCGACGGACGGGCAGAACGGGGTTGGCGGAGCAGAGCCGTGGCAGGAGGAAGACGACACGCGCGCGGCCGGCGGTTGGCTAGCCCGGCGTTCACCCCGTTCTGTCGCAGGCGCGGGTTGGGCGCCGTGGCCCTCACCTTGTCGCTGTCGCACTGGTGATAGGGCACCGGCGAGCTGCCAGTGGCCGGCGGCCACGCGGCGCGCGAGCGAATGTGCTCTGGCGCGCGGGCGTCGAGGCTTCCTTCGGGCAGCAAGCCCGACAAGCTTTGCGGAGATCTTTCTCCAGATTTTTCAACACAACTTCCAAAACTCTTTTAAACAAACTTGCTCAACTCGGGACATGCTTCAAACTTTGTTAAGGTGTTGGTTTAGATTGTGAAAGGATTTGAAGGTATCTCATGCCAAAGTTTGCTAAAAATCTGGAATTCCAGACTTAGCCAAATTTGGCCGGAGAGGTAGGATTTCACGGACTTAGCCATGTTTGAGTCTATTTTTGGGCAGCTTCCAAGTCGAATTAGACCAAGGTGTTATTGAAAGAGTTGCTCTACAAACTGAGGAATTCAACTTTTATTTAGGGTATTTCTTGAGCTTAGTTCAGAAAATAGGAGGAACACCCTCGCCAAGAGGTGTACTCTGCTCAGTTTTCCAGACTTAGGATTTTAAGGCATCAGGGGTGAGTTGACTATTTTACCTCACTTTGACCGAGGTTTTGAACATGTTATGGCCCAATGTGGACCTGGGTTAGTGTAACAAAGATGGAACACACTCGAGGTACTACAACTTTCATTAAGGGCCTGACTCGAGTTTAGATAGGAATTCGTGAGATAAAAGCTTGCAAAGTTGGAGGAAAACTCGAATTCCAGGACTCTAAGAGGTTTTTAGAGTCCTTTAGTATTCCGGTTTTGATTGCTGTTTTTAACTTCCTTCCACTCTAAATTAGTCAAAGTGACTTTAACAAAAGTTGTTTGAATTAAAAAGTTTTACAACTCTTATTTGGGCAGAAACTTAAGTTTGTATATAAAATTCCAAGTTTTATTTCAAACTCCAAAAAGAGCTTCTTAGGGTCATAATGGTCATTTCACCTCTTTAATTAGGGATTAACCACTGGTTTATAGTTAAAAGCACTTAATTTAGGTAGAGTTATTACAGCCTACCCCCTTAAAGGAATCTCGCCCCGAGATTCAAGTGCAGAAAGAACTAGTGTGGCTGGTGCAACGTACCTCCCTGGTCGAAAAGAAAACCGCGGAAATTAGCGCTGAGATACTCTTCCGTCTCCCATGTTGCTTCGTCTTCCGTATGGTTACTCCACTGGATTTTGTACATTTTTACCATTTGCCGATGAGTATGTCTTTCCTTCTGGTCGAGGATCTTGACAGGATACTCTTTATATGTTAAATCGGGTTCGATCTCCAATTCTTCCGGGGCAATGATTTCAGTTGGAACCCGGATGCACTTCTTGAGTTGTGAGACATGGAAAACATCGTGTATCGCTGCAATCTTCTCTGGAAGTTTAACTTGATATGCTACAGGTCCACACACTTCTACAATCTCATAGGGACCAATATAGCGCGGAGCCAACTTTCCTTTTACCCCAAAACGTTGTACGCCTTTGGTCGGTGAGACTCGTAGGTATACAAAATCCCTAACCTTGAATTGGATAGGTCTTGTTATTTGATCGGAATAGCTCTTCAGTCGAGACTGGGCGGCCTTGAGATTTTCGCGGATAACTCTCACTTTCTCTTCGGCCTCCATGACCAGGTCAGGCCCATACACTGTTCGCTCTCCACGTTGCGACCAGCTTAGCGGGGTTCGGCATCTACGTCCGTACAAGGCCTCGAAAGGTGCCATTTTTAGTCTAGCTTGGTAACTATTGTTGTAGGAAAATTTTGCTAATGACAAGCACTTGTCCCAGTTCTTGTCATAATGAATAGCACAGGCGCGTAACATATCTTCCAAAATCTGATTAACCCTTTCGGTTTGCCCATCGGTTTGAGGATGATATGTGGAACTACGAATCAATTTAGTGCCAAGTGAAAATTGCAACTGCTCCCAAAAGCGTGCTACAAACTGACTACCTCGATCAGAGATGATCGTTTTAGGTACACCATGCAAGGAAACAATCCGGTCAAGGTACAGTTCTGCATATTTTTGTATGGCATGGGTGGTGTGCACTGGAAGGAAATGTGCTATTTTGGTTAGTCGATCTACTATAACCCATATGGAGTCATGCTTGCGGGAGGTATTGGGTAGTCCGACTATAAAGTCCATGCTTATGTCTTCCCACTTCCACAAGGGAATAGGCAGCGGCTGCAAGGGGCCAGCTACCCTCAAGTGGCTTTCCATGACTCGCTGACAGGTATCACACTCTGAAACATATCGTGCAATGTCGGGTTTCATCCCACTCCACCAGAAATTTTTTCGGAGGTCGTGATACATCTTGGTACTACCGGGTGAATCAAGAACTTGGAAAGGTGTGCTTCGTCCAGAATTTGTTTCTTAAGCTCGGGATCATTTGGAACTACAAGTCGAGCTTCATAATGTACCACTCCTTTCCAATCCTGTCGGAAACATTTATATCCCTCATCCTCCTGTGCAAGGTTCTCTTTGATAAGGTTTATCTCTTCGTCCTCTAGTTGTGCTAGAATTATTCGGTCAAGCAGGGTGGGCTCCAGAGAAATATGACTTAAGGTGCCGTGGGGAACAATTTCCAAGTTGAGTTTAGCCATTTCATGACACAGGGTCTCGGCATAATTAATCTCCGATAAGCAGTTACAATGGATCTTGCGGCTGAGAGCATCTGCAACTACGTTGGCTTTGCCTGGGTGATAATGCACTTCCAGGTCATAATCCTTGATTAATTCTAACCATCTTTTCTGACGCATGTTGAGGTCTGCTTGAGTGAATATATACTTAAGACTCTTGTGATCTGTATAGCTATTGCATCGGGTTCCCATAAGATAATGCCTCCATATTTTCAGAGCATGAACGACTGCTGCTAACTCGAGATCATGGGTAGGGTAATTCAACTCATGTGGCCATAATGCTCGCGAGGCATAGGCAATGACTCGGCTGTCTTGCATAAGAACACAACCAAGTCCAGTGCCAGAGGCATCGCAATATACATCAAATGGCCTGGTGGTGTAGGGCTGAGCTAAAACCGGCGCAGAGGTCAATAATTGTCTCAAGGTGTGGAAAGCTTCTTCACATTTGTCGCTCCACACAAACTTACTTCATTTCTTTAGCAGTTCCGTCATTGGCTTAGCTATTTTTGAGAAGTCAGGGATGAAGTGACGGTAGTAACCTGCTAAACCAAGAAAACTTCAAATCTGATGAACTGAAGTGGGCGGCTTCCAGTCCATTACTTCTTGCACTTTGCTTGGGTCTACTGCTATACCGTCTCTGGATATGGTGTGTCCCAAGAATTTAACACTGTCCAGCCAGAAGTCACACTTAGAGAATTTGGCATAGAGTTGGTGGTCTCTTAAACATTGGAGTACAATATGTAGGTGCTCTGCATGTTCTTCCTCATTCTTCGAGTACACCAAGATATCATCAATGAATACCACAACGAATTTGTCGAGTTCGGGCATAAACACCGAATTCATGAGATACATGAAATAAGCCGATGCATTAGTAAGCCCAAACGACATGACTAAGTACTCGTAGAGTCCACATCGTGTAGAGAAGGCAGTCTTGGAAATATCGCACGGGCGGATCTTGATTTGATGGTAGCCAGAACGGAGGTCAATTTTGGAAAACACTCTAGCTCCAGCTAATTGATCGAACAGAACATCAATGCGGGGTAGTGGGTACTTGTTCTTTATCATCACCGCATTGAGAGGTCGGTAGTGCACACACATGCACAGACTATCGTCCTTATTTTTCACAAACAAAGCGGGGCAACCCCAAGGTGATGTACTTGGACAAATAAAACCCTTTTCCAACAAATCATGCAACTGAGTTTTCATTTCTGCCAGTTCGGCTGGTGGCATCCGGTATGGTCTCTTTGAAATTGGGGCAGTACCTGGTTGCAACTCAATGGCAAACTCGATGTCTCTATCAGGCGGCATACCCGGCAAATCATCTGGAAACACAACGGGATACTCGCACACCACCGGGATATCTTCCAAACAGGCTTCAGACACGGGATAGGCATAAGAAGTTTGGCACTCGGGGAGGTAAGTGTATAGTTGAGCTACCATACTTGGGTGAATTTATATGGATTGCTCTGGCAAGGATATCTAGGGTCACTCAGTGTCAGGTCATCCAATCCATACCCAAGATAATATCTATTCCTTCTATCCCAAGGGTAAGCAGGTCTTCCTTAAGAAGGGTTCTCCCCAACTGGATAGGTACTCTAGGGCTCACTTGGTGTGAAGCTACCTTCCCACCCAGGGTAGAGATTATGTAGGTACCTTTTGTGTGACAAAATTCTAACCCACACTTAGCACTGATTCTAGTCCCAATGAAACTATGAGATGCTCCCGAATCAAACGGAATAAGGACGGGTTGGTTATAGATAGAAAGGGTACCCGTCATCACTGGTGCGCCCTCTGGAAGTTCAGCAAGGGTGGTGAAGTTCAGCCGGCCTTGTCGGACCTGAACCCTCGGCTTCTTCCCCTTGTTTCCCAGTGTATTGCTCTGACCGGGTCGTTGATTCTTGTTGCGGGGGCAGTCCTTGGCAAAGTGTCCTAGGTTCCTGCAGGTGAAACAATGGTTTCCAGTGATTGGGCACAGCAGCATAGGGAGAGCAGGTCGGGGCCCTTGCGGCTGGAATCCGGGGAAATGAGGTGCAGCCTGCAGTGGAGGTCGAGCAACCCATCTCCCAGGCTGTGCGGGCCTGCGAGGCGCTTGTGGGGGAACCATTCTGTATTTCTAGGCAGGTGGGCCGGGTGCCGACATTGGGGCCTTCCTCTTCATGTCGGGCTTGAGGGCCCTCATGCAATCTTCCTGGTAAATTGCCAGGTTCACCAGTTCATTGTAGGAATCCACCTTGATGGGATTCAGCCTTTCCTTGAGCTCCAAACTCAAGCCTCTACGGAAGCGGTCCCTCTTCTTCTCATCGGAGTCCGCATGATAGCCTGCATAGCGACACAGGTCATTGAAAGCTTGCACATAGTGCAGGACATCGCAGCCTCCCTGGGTGAGAGCCAGGAACTTGTTGAGCTTGCGCTCCAGAAGACCCTCAGGGATGTGATGGCCCCTGAACACCATCTTGAATTCCTCCCAGCCGACGATGTGGTCGGCCGGCTACATGGCGTGGTAGTGATCCCACCACAGGAGAGCAGAACCATGCAACTGTTGCACGGCGAACCGAACCTTGTTCTCATCCGGGCAATGGGCGGTGAGAAGGGAGAACTTGGACTCGATAGCATGAATCCAGGCATCGGCGTCAAGCGGGTCCTCCGTCTTGTGAAACAGAGGAGGCTTGGTCCCCAGAAAATCCTCGTAGCAAGCAACATGGGGCTGTTGATGGGCCCTTCCTCCCTGGGGCTGCTGCTGCGGCCCCTGAGCGATGTGCCTCAATAGCTCGGTTTGAGCCGCCAAGATCACCTCGAGGGTGGTCGGAGGCGGAGGTGGGGGAGGCACCTCGCTGCCACTGGGAACGAAGCCGGAGCGTGTGCGATGCGCCATCTGCAAGATTCACCTTTCCATTAGTCACATAGCCCAAAACCTTGGTTAACCATAAGGAAACATTATGTGCGGAAATGATAAACGCTAATCTTGCCGATGGTGCGAAAGCAACAATCAAACTTTATTGAGTAGGTGCATATCTCTTCTTCACAGTGCACATGGTTCCCATCCTTAAGCGAGGGTTAGCATAAGTCGTACACAACCACTTTCATGTTACGCTTGTTGACCGAAAAGGAAGGGAAAGAGGTCGTTTAGAGGTTCTAGCAAGTTGCTGTTCGGCTGATTTTTCAGCAAGCTGAGCAGTGGGGTTTTGGCTCTAGCGGGCGTTTGACAGATCCGAAGGAGCTGAAAATTTACGAGTAGTTAGAACAGAAGTTTTCGCACAACTTTGGTATTCAAACTTTGGCTCAAAAACGAGTGGAGACAGGGGTAAAACTGAGGACAAACAGTCACTGCAATTCTGCCATAAATTTCAGACATTACACTAGAGGTAGCAATGAAAATCCTACATAGCATCAGTTTTTCAACATCCAAATACTCAACTCAAGCTAACCTATTACATCACTGGCCAAAATATAGGTCGCCGAGGAGTAAAAACAAAAGAGAACCGCTCAACAACAAGTCAACACAACTAGAAGTCATCGAGGTTGCCCACGGAGGTAAAGCTAAGGACCGGAGAGTGAGCATCGCCAACTGGAGGCTGTGGAGAGGCCTCCTCATAGTCCATGCTCGAAAAGCCCTCGGTCTCCTCGGGCTCCTCCTCCTGGGCCATCGGCTCATCCTGCTGCATCTCTAAAGCGTGGATGGCATTAAGCTCATCGTGATGCTCCTGCAGGTGCTCCTTGGCGTTCGCCAGCTCCATGTTCACATCATAGAACTGGTCAGCCAAGATCTCCATATCGTGCTCCATATCCACGATCTCCTCCTCCAAATGAGTAATCTTGTCCTGCATCTCAACAATCTGGACATCCTTCTGTACCAGCTCGAGCGACTGGTCCACCATGCCACTCTGCACGCCAGACAAGGTGACCTGGTTGGCCACTGCCATCCCGATCACTGTAGCCATCGCTCGGCTCTACAGCTCGACCATCCTGTAGAACACGTTCAGGCAACGAGCTGAAACAAAAATTGTGCGCTGTGGATCCATAAGCCCGAGCAAGTCCATGTGCTCCATACGATCCAACCAGTCCGGGTCCCTCGTATCCCGGGTAGGGAACAACCCAATCGGGTCCAGCACGATCTCAAGAGGGTGTGCCCGGCAGAACTGAGTTAGAGTCTGCAAGGCTGCAAACTCCCAGGTGTCATGGAGCGTGTGTCCCTCGGCCACCACCTCCAACAACGGCCACTTTGGCTGATCCAGAGGCGGGGGCACCCGTACGTGCACGCGGCTCCGCGGAATCCCGCGGTCCTGGTACGCACATCCCGCGTAAACCGGCGGCGACTGGTACCCAAAAGAGCGCAGGGTGTCCCACAGCATGGCTGGGAAACCCTCGTAGTGAAGGCACCGTGAGTAGGTGGTGCCATCTGTACCGACTGCAATGTGCACGGGCTGAGCCATCTGTTGTTGGGATATGAGGTAGGCTACGCTAGCGCATATCAAAATTTCTACCGCGTAAAACCAGGAATAACTGCTGTATAAGGATCACGGGATTACCACTCGACGCACTACTGGTGCGGAAGATGTAGATATGCGTCGATGCAGTGAAGACGATCACGTAGTGGTACGTAGTCGATCAACGTAGTTGTACGTAGTCGATCACGTCAACGTCCAGCAGCTCCTTAGCAGCTCGTCCACATGCAGCAAGATCGCCCCCGGTGCCGCGGCTCGTCGTTGGCTCGTCGTGGCTCGTCGGCGGCTCGTCGGCGGCTCGTCCAAGTGCTGTAGGCGCAACACCTCCAAGGTATCCACACGTGCAGGGAGGAAGCGTCGCAAGTCGGACTGCTAGATCCGTGAGTTGCAACAGGTGAGGGCGTGGGAGGCGCGGTAGGTGTGTTTCGCTAAAAAGGTGTAAACCCTAGGGCGCCCCCACCCCTCTATTTATAGAGGTTCCTAACGGGCCTCAGGATCCGAGGCCCATTAGTACTTCTAAACCTAATCCAACTCGGATCAGATCCGAATTGGGCTTCCAGCCCCTTAAGTGTGCGACCCTATGGGTTCAGATACGTATAGACATGGCCCAAGTACTCCTACTCGGCCCAATAGTCGGTAGTGGCCTCTAGCAAGGCGTGCCAACTCCTATACGCACACAAAGATCATATCAGACGAACCATCACAACATAATATACATGCTATTCCCTTTGCCTCACGATATTTGGTCTAGCTTCAAGCCGACCGCTCTTTCTCGATCCTGTGACTCGGAATCCCTTTGTAGGTTAACTCTTAACCGTACGTAGCATGACCATGCATTTTCGGATCCGATCACTCGAGGGGCCCAGAGATATCACTCTCAATCAGAGAGGGGCAAATCCCATCTTGATTGACCATGTCTCATAGCTTGCTTCTTGATAAACCCGAAAGCTACCTTTATAACTACCCTGTTACGACGTAGCGTTTGATAGCCCCTAAGTAGGTCGATCCACATCTAGAATACATGCGACAATCTCAGGTCTAAGGACAAAGCGTATATGTTGTTTAAAGAGAGAACTACTTCTCGTGTTGGGTCAGTCCTAGCACATGTCTCCACATGTGTCCACATTATTAGTTCAACTTCTCCATGTCCATGACTTGTGAAACATAGTCATCAACTAATACATGTGCTAGTCTAATATTCATGTGTGTCCTCACATGAACTCCGACTAGGGACAACTTTAGAATAACCATACAAGTAAAGAGTTTCACATACAATTCACATAATTGCAAATCAATTCAAGTAGCCTTCAATGGATATTCAATGAACACAACATACAAATCATGGATACAAATGGAATATTATCATCTCTATGATTGCCTCTAGGGCATACCTCCAACATCTGTAACCAAGGACAAGTGAGAAACGGAGTTAACAGTTGGAAATCAAAACAGATTTCTGGCAGTTAGAGAAAAGCTCATAACTCAGCAAGTTTTCATCCAAAATTTCTCAAATTTTACCAGAATATTCTTTAGATAGTGTGTAACAAGTTTGGTATTCAAAGGTAGGGCTAGAACATCACCTAACAAGGTGATAATCTCAGATTCCCATTAAGTGTACATGCTGGAATTTTTCAGACCGAGTCAAGATAAACTGAACATAAATTCAAAACCAGAGACCTAATAAAGCTGAAATTTTACTAGTAAGTTCTTTACTAAGTTCTGAGAAACTTTGCTTAAAGGACTACTAGCAGAAAAAGTCCTTAAGGTGGTCGAAACAGCAGAAACTCCGCAGGTGTGCACTCAGGGCTAACAGCCAACAGGGGGTCACAAAACTGATCACAACTCTCAACCCCAACGGTAGTACTTTGTGAAAAATTTTCAGCAGTTTACTTGGGAGATTTAACACAACTTTCTTATATAAAGTTTCTGGAGTTATCATGCGGATCCACCTGAAAGATTTATTTTACCGTGCATGGCGGAAAAAAAACAGCTAGACAATCCTTAACGCGGTGCATTTCTTTTTACGACGCACTCGAGTTTGGTTTTATTTCCTTAGGTTGCGATTTTTATTTCTTAATGCATGCACGTACTAGTCGTCCTCTCAACCAAAAATAATTGTCAAAAACCTTTGGACTTACGTGGTTAGTGCCGGTGGCAAGGCAACAATACGACTCTCACTATAATAACTAGTCAAATTACTAGGCATCGTTTCGTACGCAACGTTGTTAGTGTACCTGCAGAAAAACACATCACAGCTTGAACCTTCCGTGCCAGCACTCACGAAAGCGTCCACAATCATTACCGTTCACTATAGAAATGGCACTCATGCGTTTAACGCTGCATGGACAGCGCAACAACCGTGGAAATAGGTTCCTTTGAATAGAATCCTATAACCCTTCGCATTCTTGTGATGTGGAATCATGCACACGTATAATAAACATGGGCGAACAACCGTGATGATAGGCTTGTTGGAACCGAACCATACCATCCTTCGCATGCATTAACATACGGAACCTGCGCACGTATAATAGACGTGGGCGAAACAACCGTGATGATAGACTCGTTGGAATCGAATTCCTATCACCCTTCGCATACTCGCGATGCGGATTTCGGCACACGTATGATAGACGTGGCAACCAGTGCTGGAAGTTAGAGGATAACAAATAACTATTAGCCACCTTAAAAACAACCCAAAATTCCCCTAGGGCTTCTCGAACTAAACTCATCCTTAACGAACTTACGAATTTCTCGACTTATTTCTTGCAAATTTTAGTTAGAAAAAGAGTTTTAAGGTTTGTTGTTCTCCGTACCGTGCTTCGAGCTCTGATGCCAGCTGTGGCGGAACCGCCCAAATTAACCTGACTAAAATGCATTGAAGTTGCCTAACACGCGATTATGCACTTTAAGCAAGTCAACCTGGTCGACCGTCGGATTTCATCCGATTAACCACATGAACAGGATCGAGAAGCATCGCTCACGCGAAGGTGAGTAGCACAGAGGTTACAACATTCCATCACATAACTTAGTCTCTCGAATTATTACATCAGAGTTCTGAAATTCAAAATAAGATGCAAGGTTCGAAAAGTCAAATAAAACAAGCGGAAGCTAAACGTCGATACATGACATCACGACGAAGCCGATCATGACATCAAAAATCCCTTCCCTCGTCGTCCAGGGAGGGATCCCACTCGACTGTCCAGCCCGGAGGGAGCTGGGTAGGCCAAGTGGTACCAGCAACCAAACTATTAACATCACCTAAAAAGATTAAGCCACAACAAGGCTGAGCAACTAATACTCAGCAAGACTGACCCGTCGGGTGATAGCTATTATCACCAAAACTTAGACATGAAAGGCTTTCTGGCTTTGGGTTTGCTTTGCCAAAAGCGTCTATAGTCGGTCCTTACTTTCAATATTTTAGCTCAAGTTCTAAGTTCATTAACCAGTCTATATTAGCAACTTATACTAGGCAAGTATAGTTTCCAAACAATTTATGACAAGCATCAACTTAATCTCGTAAGCATGTTTCATCGTTACTCAGTGCTGAATAGCGATCAAGTAGTCCCAAACTGTGAGAGGCAGACGAATCGATTCGAATTTATTAACCATGCATGGCGAACCTAATCTCACGACATCCGCGCACCACGAGGTGTCGCTTCATTTGTCAGCCGTCCCCATCGATCCCTTAGGCACGTGTCAGGGCCAACTGCCTTTGGCATGCAATGCTCCATAATCCCGGCCTCTGCCATACTATGACCGCACTTGCACCCACATGATGCACCATGGGAACGATGTTCCAAGGACAGCCGGAGGGTATGCCACGGCCCAGTTCAATCAGGTACTAGGCTTCCCCATCCCATACTAGGTATGAGATTAGTACTTCCAAACACTTGATCACAAACGCCAACACGTTTCGACCTTAGATCAATTTCATTTAGACAGACGGGGAAAACCACCAAGTATCGAACATAAGCCCGACCCCGTCCGTCGTCCTTATAGTTGCAACATAGCTAAAACATTCAACTCCTATAACTCGCGAGTGACAGGCAATCACTCGACTTTTACCGAAGCCTATTAAGCATTGCAACTACTTGACTTTAGCAACTAGTATTCAAACAAGGTTCTAAATTCATGCATCTAAGGTTTCATTACAACTCCTAGAAACGTAAATGCGCAATCAAGGTAATCAATAATATTGCAAGTATTCAAAGATAGGAATTTATGCTCCGGGGCTTGCCTTCAGGAAAAGTTAGTGGGTCCTCGGGGTCTTGCTCCGGTTCGGGCTTGCCTTCGAAGGGGTGAAGCTCCGCAGCAGGGTCTTCTTCCGATGCCGGGTGGAGCTCGTAAGTTCCGTCGGCGAGATTTGCTTCTATATGATATGCACATGCAAACATTTAGTTGGACTCGCGCGTTTAATCAACGACACAAGGCATGGCTGAAAACAAGAGTTACAACAGCCATAACAATGTGAGGTTTACTTTCTTTTAACTTCAACGGAAGTGGTCGCTTTAAACTTGAGTTCGCGTTGAATGGCGATTGTGTACATATATAGTTTCTCGCATTTTAGAGTTGCATAAAGAGAGTGAAGGGTCGCATTTGGGTGGTATGGGTGCATTAGCATAGTTACTTACTTCTGAATGTTTTTATGTACCTCTTTCGGTTTCCATTTATTTATCGTATTAGAGTGTGTGCTTTCCTTCTTATTCTTTTAGGTTGATTAATTAACCAAAAATGACATCCTATTCAAACAGTAGTTAAAGGCATTGATAGAATTACCGTATCTCTTTTAAGCTATCACTAGGTCACCGTAAAAGTTTAGGGGCCAACGGACGACTTAAAAAGGAGTTATATGCATTTCTTTATTTAAGGTAAAATGAACTTAACTTTTGCTATCCTTAAAGTTACTGTGCAACAGGGGGTGAAACTTAACCAGTGTATTAAGGTTGGATTACAGGAGCATTGGTGAATTTTTCAAAATTTTTGGAGAAGATTAACTATTTATTCTATTTCCTTTGTAATTACACATGCTTAATGACGAAGGTGCTCTTCTTTCTGATTTGCATAACAATTTACATTTTTCTTGCAAACTTCTCAGCAAAACAAAATTAACCCAACTAGTTTCACCTTTTTCTGAGCTTTGGAACAATTATTATGCAAACAGGAAGATTTGTACTTAGATTACCAATTTAAAGTCAAAACAGTGACTTAAAGTGTTAGACCAGAGCCCTAACCATTTTTCTGAGCTTCTACACATATAAACAAGCATCACAGAGTTGGTTTCATATTTTTCCCACTTTTCTTCTATTTATTAGGATTTAAAAGGCCTAAACCATGATTAAAAGCATGGATATTATTTACCACAGTAACACGAGGAAATTTATTTTTATTAGAAACTAGACAGATCAAGGATTCCAACAAAAGTGGTTTGGTATTTTTGTGATTTTTCTAGGATTTACTGGGCATTTCCAAAGTTAAATCCTTTTTCTGCCTATTATTAAAAGAAAAGCCGTGGCAGACTTGCAAGCTAGCCCCTAGGTTTAAGGTTAAACTACGCAGGAGTCCCTGAGTTTTGCGCCAGGCACCTGGAAAGAATGGGGACGAAGCAATGCAGTCCCCCGGGGCGCGCGCGGCGGCGGTGGGAAAATTCCCGGCGGTTCGCCGGCGATGATGGGACAACAAGTGGCCGGGAGACCGCGGGGGCTCACCTGAGCTCGGTTTGGCAGGGTTGGGGCGACGGAGATGGCCGGCGGGAAGCGGAACGCGGCGGCGGCGGCAGAGCTTGGCTGGCGGCGGTGCGGGCGGCGTTCCGGCGCACCGGCGACGTCGGGAAAGCGACGGACTGCTCGGAGACGAGCGTGGAGAGGTGACGAAGCGGGCGGCGAAGTCGCCGGAGTGCGGGGTGGCGCGAAGGGGTGAGCTCCACGGGAGCTTAGCAGCGGCGCAGATGAGAAAGCGGTGGCGCATGTGCGGGCGGTGGCAAAGGGGTGGCGTTGCCGGTGAGGGGGGCCCTTTTATAGGGCCATGGTGGAGCGGAGCGTCGAGGCGGGGCTCCAGTGGGGGAGGGATAAGGCCGGGAGCAGCGGGTGCGTGGGCAAGGCGGCCATTGGCCAGCGGCGCCATTCGGCAGAGGAGGCGGAGGTCCGGGTGGTCTCCGGCGGCGATTGGCCTTGGGCGACGCGCGTCTGGGGCTTCCGGTCTGTCGGGCGGGCGAGGCGGAGGGCTACCGTGGGGGTTGGGCGAGCAGGCGGAGGTGCGGGACGCCATGGGCGTGGCAGCTTCTCCGGCGGACGGGCGGAACGGGGTTGGCGGAGCAGAGCCGTGGCAGGAGGAAGACGACACGCGCGCAGCCGGCGGTTGGCTAGCCCGGCGTTCGCCCCGTCCTATCGCAGGTGCGGGTTGGGCGCCGTGGCCCTCGTCTTGTCGCTGTCGTGCCGGTGATAGGGCGCTGGCGAGCTGCCAGTGGCCGGCGGCCACACGGCGCGCGGCGCGCGAGCGAACGTGCTCTGGCGCGCGGGTGTCGAGGCTCCCATCGGGCAGCAAGCCCGACCAGCTTTGGGGAGATCTTTCTCCAGATTTTTCAACACAACTTCCAAAACTCTTTTAAACAAACTTGCTCAACTCGGGACGTGCTTCAAACTTTGTTAATGTGTCGGTTTAGATTGTGAAAGGATTTGAAGGTATCTTGTGCCAAAGTTTGCTAAAAATCTGGAATTCCAGACTTAGCCAAATTTGGCCGGAGAGGTAGGATGATTTTAGGGACTTAGCCATGTTTGAGTCGATTTTTGGGCAGCTTCCAAGTCGAATTAGACCAAGGTGTTATTGAAAGAGTTGCTCTACAAACGGAGGACTTCAACTTTTATTTAGGGTATTTCTTGAGCTTAGTTCAGAAAATTGGAGGAACACCCTCGCCAAGAGGTGTACTCTGCTTAGTTTTCCAGACTTAGGATTTTAAGGCATCAGGGGTGAGTTGACTGTTTTACCTTACTTTGACCGAGATTTTCAACAGGTTCTGGCACGATTTGGACCTGGGTCAGTGTAACAAAGATGGAACACACTCGAGGTACTACAACTTTCATTAAGGGCCTGACTCGAGTTTAGATAGGAATTCGTGAGATGAAAGCTTGCAAAGTTGGAGGAAAACTCGAATTCCAGGACTCTAAGAGGTTTTTAGAGTCCTTTAGTATTCCGGTTTTGATTGCTGTTTTTAACTTCCTTCCACTCCGAATTAGTCAAAGTGCCTTTAACAAAAGTTGTTTGAATTAAAAAGTGTTACAACTCTTATTTGAGCAGAAACTTATGTTTGTATATAAAATTCCAAGTTTTATTTCAAACTCCAAAAAGAGCTTCTTAGGGTTATAATGGTCATTTCACCTCTTTAATTAGGGATTAACCACTGGTTTATAGTTAAAAGCACTTAATTTAGGTAGAGTTGTTACACTTCACTCTGCAGCTCTGGGAATGAATCGGTTTAGCGCGGCTATTCTGCTGGTTAGCCGCTGAACTTGCTTTACCGAGGTTGGCTCTGCCTTATTGACTGGGCTTGTATCTTGTCTGGGTTTGCTTGGATTCCCTTTGTTGTCACTAGGCAGCCTAGTACTTTGCCTCTTTGTCTGGGTTTGTTGTCGGGGTTCAACTTTAAGTTTGCTAATCTCAGGTTGGCGAATGTTTCTGCGAGGTCTAGAACATGATCGCTTCATTTCACGCTTTTGACGATAATATCATCTGCATAAGCCAGTATGTTCCACCAAAGGTGATCATCTAGGACTGTTGCAGTCATTCTTGAGAAGATTTGCCCTGCATTTTTGAGCCCCTCTGGCATGCGGACGAAGCAGAAAGTGCCAAATGGTGTTACGAAGCTAGTTTTGCCTTCATCTTCTTTCTTTATCCTGATCTGATGGTACCCTGAGAAAAGATCCAGTAGCGAAAGCATCTCACTGTTGGCAGCATCATCTACTACTTTGTCTATTCTTTCTAAGAGGTAATCATCTTTCGGACAAGCCTTGTTTAGGTCAATGAAGTCGATACACATTCTCCACTTGCCGTTCTTTTTTTGTACTGGTACAGTATTGGCGAGCCATTCGGGTACTAGATGGGTCTGATTATGTTGGCTTCCAGTAGTCTATCAACTTCACCTTTTACCGCGCGAACCTTTTCATCTGACATTTTCCTTAACTTTTGCTTTTTTGGCTTCACCCCCGGTTTGATGTCAAGGCCATGCTCGATGATTTCTCTATCTACTCCTTTTAGGTCATTTGGTGACCAGGCGAAGATGTCTTTGTTGTTCTTGAGGCATTCAATCAGCTTTCACTCTTCTTCGGGCTCAAGGTTGGCTCCGATAGTGATGAATCTATCGGTAACATACCCATCTAGGAGTACTCGTTTAGTTTTGCCATCGGTGCTGATTTTGATTTCATCCTTGTCCCTCTTAGGCTCAGCATAGGGCATTTTATTTTCATTGTTTTCTATTTTCTCTGAGGGTGTTAGATGGTGAACATTCTTCTGACCCGGGGTTGAACCCCTCTCAATGTTTCTTGCCATTTGCTGGTCGCCATACACTGTGATCACGCCCTTGAGTGCGGGAATTTTCATGCATAGGAATAGCTGTCTGATGGTTGCATCCATCTTGTTAATGAATCCACGCCCAAGGATTGCGTTGTACGAATAGTGCATCTCCACTACATCGAAGGTGATGTGCTCTGTCCTTGCATTGTCACAATTTCCAAATGAAACTGGCAGAGCAATTTTTCCGAGGGCTTTCACTAGCTTCCCGCCGAAGCCAAACAACGGAACCTCTGCTAGTTCTAGCACGTTCTCGTCGATTTTCATTTCCCTGAATGCGTTAGCGAATAAGATATCCGCGGAGCTGCCTGTGTCAACGAGGACTTTGCCAACCGTCCAGTTTGCAATTAATGCTTCGATGACCATTGCGTTGTTGTGCGAAGCTATTTTGAGCTTAAAGTCTTCACTTGTGAACGTTATCGGTATGTGCGCCCAATCTGTTTTGCCAGTGGCCCATCTGGGATGATTACATTGACTTCTCTGAAATAATTTCGCCTTTGCCTCTTGTTGTCAAACTCTAGAGCGAAGCCGACGGCTATTGGCATTATCATGCCAAAGGTAGGTAAGGCGTTTTGGTTGTTGTTTGGCATGTTTGGCTCTAGCTTTGGTATTTGGGTAGGTAGCCCTGGCGGTGGAGGTGGCAATTCTTGTGCATGCTGCGCTTGAGTTGGGTAGTGTGGCTGCGAGGCTGGGTGTTGTTGGGGTTGTATTTGTTGTGGGTGAGGCCAATTTATTGGTTGTTGGAAGTTGGCGAAGCTGGGTTGGTTTGGGTAATAAGCTGGGTGTGGGTAAAATGTTGTGTGATGTATTGTCTTGGGTGCTTGTACGGCTGCTTGCTGCCTCTTCCGCAGCCTTTCTTTCTTCTTCCTTCTTTTTGGGGCACCACTCTGTGTTATGATGATTTTGGTTGACATGATAGATGCAATAGAATGATCTTTGTTGCTTGCTCTGGCTGCTTGACCTCGGTGAGCCATTGTCCCGACCTCGGCCTCTGCCTGAATGCCCCCCTCTTTGGGTGTGGTTGTTGTGGGTGTGAGGTTGGTTTTGGGTTGCATTTGTCATTTGGTTTTGTTGGTGGCTTTCTTCAATTGCGCTAACCCGATGGAGTTGCGTGTTCTTGCTTTGTGTCTGGTTGTAAGGCGAAGGTTGCCAGTTTCTGTTTTTTTCTGCCTGTCTTTGACTATTTCGCTCTGCTACCCTTCTTCGATGGTCCTCGTCCGACCGTATGTATTTGTCGAGCTCTAGGAACAGTGCGTTCATATTTTTTGGTGGCTTTCTGGATAGTTTGGAGGCTGTTGGCCCGGGGCTGAGACCCGCAATGCATGCTGAAATTGCTACGGAGTCAAGTACTTGCAGTGCTTGTGAGCAAAGCTGGATGAATCTCTTGACATAATTGGTAAGCGGTTCTTTATCTTTCTGTTTGCAAAGAAAAAGATCTGCCTCGCTTGTCACGGGGTGATGAAAGCCTTGAAAATTCTGTGTGAGCTTCGCTTTGAGATCTAGCCAGCTGCAAACTGAGTGTGGTGGGAGTAGCGAGTACCAGTTGAGTGCTGCCCCTTCGCATGCGATGATGAATGATTTTGCTAGGACAACGTCGTCCCCTCCAGTCGAAGCTACAGCAGCTTCGTAACTCATTATGAACTGTTGTGGGTCTTTTTGCCCGTTAAACTTTGGTAAGGTGACCGTTTTGTATGTTGCCGGCCAGGGGGCAGTTTGCAGACCGATGGACACTGGCGAGCTTTCATCGATGTTTAGAAACATGTTTGCGATTTGTTGTTGATTGTTCTGACTGAAGGTCGGTAATGGGTGGGTGGCTCGTGTGGGGTTGACATTGAAATCTTGTTCTTGCTGGTTTGCAGGCTGTTGTGCGTTGTGTTGTGGGAATTCTAGCTCTGCTATTTCCCTTTGTAGTTGCTCTAGTTGTCGTCTGGCCTCGTGTATCATTGCCACCCTGTTTGATGCTTCTCTTTGTGCCTGCATTTGCTATGCTAGTTGTTCTTTTCTTCTTTTGACTTCTTCTAGCTCTCGGAGGACTGAGGTCAACTCATCTTCCGGTTCAGAGTGATCCATGGCTTCGGGATCTTCGGGCGGTTGGCTCTGCTGATCAGTCTCGGGTGCAGCTCTTTTCTTCATTGCCCTTATCCGCAAGGCCTGCTCAACTCTTGCAAAACGCTCTTCCCTGTCAGATTGGGTTTGATCTTCAGCTTCGGGTATGGCAAGTTGTGCGCCCTCTTCTTCGACTTCGGGTGCTGTAGCAGCTCTCTTCTTCCGTTGTGGAAGCATCTTGGGTTGTTCTCTGGCTTAAGCACAGTGGGCGCCAAATGTTGGGGACAACACGTTGTAACTAAAGCAACGAACTCAGAAGGAGATGACGCACGTGAGAGTGAATAGGAAACATTTTTTCATTCAACAGTCCCCGTTACAGTGAACGTATCGCCTCCTTATATAGGGGCATAAAGTTACATTACATCATACCGTATGTACCCTTACTCAACCACTACATTCGGGGCATATTGTGTAAAAAAAAGGGAATTTGATATTTACACATGCCATGTCGAATCGGCACGATTACAATTATACCCACGTTCAACTGCTACATTCGCAGAATATTCCTCTTTCAACCATCATTTTCCTTTTGGCAAGGGTCCGTAGCCTCAGGCGGGTCATGACCCGGCTTCGCGGTTCTCCCATCAAGGTGTCGGACGTGAAGCCTTCCCAGTCCTCTTAGCGAAACCGTCCTGCACACAGAAAGATGAAAAGGAGACCTTGGTTGTTACGAGTGTCAGTTTCGTCCGAAGGTCCAACAGCTTCGGATTAGACTAGGTGCACCGAAGTCAGTAAATTAGTTCTCGCCGGCTTCGGAGGTGATGTTTGCTCTGGGTGAAACCCAACAAAACTAATTTTATTGGAGACAGATTCCTAAGCTGAAGAACCCCCGCCGATTTTCAGGAACCAACTGGAACACAAGAAGCCCCTGGTTCAATTTTGATTATCCGCCACCCAGGGACATCCATTTGACACCACCCTTTACATCACTGACACTAACCAAGCACACAGCATACATTTCACATCAATCTCAAACAAAAGCACAGCTAGCAACCACAATACCAACTCTTTCACCCATCAGGAAGAAATCACAATGCCCTCACCTCCCAAAGGAACAAGTTGCCATTGCTGCCACCGCCGATGAGATAGCTCCCCTCCTGGTGTGCAAGAAGCGCGCGTATGGGCTCAGCAGGGAAGCTCTTGACGGCCACCTGCGGCTACAATCAAAATAGAAAAAATGAACCCGGGGTTAGGGTTCGGAGTTCCAAAGCACCGTTCGAGGTTCTGCGCATAGACCGCGGAGGTGCGGCCAGTACAAGCTGCTTTTGGGCGGCGGCTCCATGAGCTGTGAAGAAGGGTTTAGGGGAAAAGAGAGGAGAGATGGAGGCTCAGTCCTGCGGGGTAATTTTTCTTCTCAATTTTTTTTCCAGCTAATAAGGCAAACTCTCTCCGTATAAATAACTAGTGCGGCACGCATGTGTCTAACAAACCGCAATTAAAATTTTATATTTATAAAATAAATATATTTAATAACAAAAAACCTAACCCATATCTCAATAATTTTATATATATTCATCTAGCTTTTAGAAAACGTTGAACATAACAATTTATATATTCATAATTTAACTATGTGTTGGGGGGAAATATTAACGATCCCCTAAAACACCGCTTAAAGAAGCAAACATGAAAGCCCAAGCCCACCTAAGCATGATCAAAGCTCCGCTTCGCCCGACCCAGGCGCCAGGATCGGGAGCGCCCGACCCCCCTCCGCAAGGTTTCCGCCTCGCCCGACCGCGATCCCAGGGTCGGGGCGCCCGACCTCTCGCCACGGAGTTTCCGCCTCGTCCGACCCCAAGTGGAGGGGTCGGGCGCACTGGGGCCCACGGGGCCGGGATCCCCCTCGGATGCGGTCCACATGGGCAAGACAGACAAATCCTGTAGGTCCCCCCGTCGGCCTCGCCATAAATGCGCCACAGATCTGGCAGAGGGTAGGGCGACCGCGCCCCTCACGCAACCCGGCGCAAGTACCCCACACGACCGCCCTGTGCAGGCTACAGTGTCGGCGGCCGGCTCCCATTCGCCGCGGGGTACTCATGACCTGTGCCGACCGGAGCAAAGGAAAGAGCGGCCTGTCCTCGGGCCCCACACACCCTCGGGTCCCGTGCACCCAGCAGCGCGGATGTGACGCCCTCCCTCTCAGCAGCTGTCGCCTGAGCAGCGGCATCCACATCCTCCCTAACAGATGCTGGGGTAACGACGGAGCACCCTCATCATGATCTGATACCTACGAACATCGAAGGAGCTACCTGAAGGGAGGAACAACACTTGGCACACGGCGACCTCCTCCTCCGGCATGCACGCCAACACTCGTCAAGGGCCGGCAGAGGCATCGGACGCCTAGGATCTTGCTCCTCCTTCCTGCCGTACCTTTTTACCATTCTACACTCTACTCTTTACAGTTCTTTTTACCCGATCCCAAATGTAACTCCGGCCATCCCCTTGCAATATAAAAGGTGGAACTCAGGGCCGGAGAAGGGGGATCGATCGATCAGCTTCTTCTCCCACACGCCATAGTACACTACAACTCTCCCTAAGAGCGTAAACACCAAGAAGACTTGGGACCAGTCCCTCTCTCGTCAATCTGTAACCCCCTACTACAGAACCCCCGCACGGGCAACACGAGCATCCTCGATACTGGACGTAGGGCTTCCTTTGCCCGAACCAGTCTAAACCTGTGTCTCCCGCGCAACCACCTGAGGCTTACGCGCATAAAAGAAATTTACTAGTCTAAGTCTTGATCCGCTGATCTTGACAACGACAGTTGGCGCGCCAGGTAGGGGACCTTTGCGCGTAAATCTCCAGCCTCAGATGGCCAATCGCGATAGCGGCTTTGCTTCGGGCTCCCTGATCCGTTTCGGGAGCCTGGACTTCCTGGCCACCGGGGAAGGGATCGAGCTGATCCCTGTCCTCGTCTTGCCCGCTCGTCCCACTGCCCTCGGCCCCGCCGCCAGGATGACGGCGAGCGGCCGGTCGCCTACCAGAAGGACCTCACCAGAGGGACAGCCCTTCGGGCTGCGCAACGCCACGGAGACTTACGGTCGCCTCCTAGCGCGGTCCTTGACCACGTCGCCCGCGAGCAACGAGCTCGTGGGCGTGGCAAGGACAATCTCCGACACTGGCTCCAGTAACGGGAGTCCCCGCCCCTCACGCGAGTGCCTTATGGTTGACGCGCACTCCGAGGGGTACAACGGCGATGGTGCTGAGGGGAGGCAACGGGCTCCCCCCTCGCGCGCCGCAGCTACAACTGGGGCCTTACCCAGGGCCCCAGAGTGCTCTCAGCAACCAGAAGCGCGCGCAAGCGCTCGCCAAGAGGTAGAACACCCCCACCACGACGGGGGAGCGCGACAACGGGCGCGCGACGTCCAGGAACGCATATGTGCGGACGAAGAGCGTCCGCCGCTCTTTGCTCGCGCTAGCCAGAACGTCGCCGCCGCGGCGGTGTTGCTCCGATAGCTCCCCGAGCCAGCAACGCCCGAGGAGCGATGGGCACGCCAAGAGATGCGCAACTTGCTCGAGTGCGCCGCCGTCCAGCAGGCAGAAAGTTCAGCGTCTTGGCGACACGGCCAGAACGCCAGTCGGGCGACGCAGGGCGCGCCCCCGGAACGGCGGGGGGAATCTGTCCATCAACCCCCTCCGGGGCGAATCCGGCTGCATCCGCCCGACGAGCCCCGCCACCCACGGTAGGCGAGGCTCGGTCCGTCCACCAGCGCGTCGGTCTCGCCCGCGATGCCCGCGACACCCTGAACGCGCGGAGACGCTCCCGCGCGGACAGGGGGGACGGAGCAGATCGAGGCTACCACGTCCACCGTGGTGGGCGCTACGACAGTGGGGAAGACCGCAGCCTGAGCCCCGGAGCGACAGGGCCTCGGGCCTTCTCCGCGCGCATCCTAAATGCGACTTTTCCGCCACGCTTCAGGCAACCCACGAGTGTAGCCAAATACTCGGGGGAGACAAATCCTGGAGTATGGCTCAGCGATTACCGGCTTGCATGTCAAGCCGGCGGGGCAGACGATGACCTGTTTATCATCCGCAATCTACCCCTTTTTCTGGCAGACTCCACGCGAGCCTGGCTGGAACATATCCCTTCAGGACGCATTCGCAACTGGAACGACCTGAAGGAGGTTTTCGTAGGAAACTTCCAAGGGACGTACACACGCCCTGGCAACTCCTGGGATCTCCGGAGCTGCCGCCAGGGGGCGGACGAGTCCCTCCGGGATTACATCCGGCGCTTCTCCAGAAAGCGCACCGAGCTCTCCAACGTTGCCGACGCCGACGTCATAGGAGCCTTCCTAGCAGGGACCTCTTGCCGGCCCCTCGTCCACGAGCTAGGGCGCCGAGGCCCGCGAACCACGGAAGAGCTCCTCAACATCGCCACTAGCTACGCTTCTGGCGAAGAGGCTGTCGGAGCGATCTTCGATCGCTCAAAGAGCAAGGCGAAACGGGAAGAGGACGCCGACGAAGGCACCTCCAACCGCCAGCAGAAGAAGAAGGGCAAGCAGCGGCGTGAGGCCCCCTCGTGGCCGCGGTCGAACGCAAGCGGGGGTAGCCACCCCCCGAAGGCGCTCCCGGCTTCTTCGACAAGCTGCTCGAGGGGCCGTGCCCGAACCACGAGTTCCCCGTCAAGCACGCCTACAAAGACTGTAACCTCATGAAGAGGTTTTTTGTGGGCAATCCGGTGAAAGGTGACCGGAAGCGGAAGCCCGACGAGGAAAAGAAGGGCGACGAAGAGAAGGAAGACGCTTCCCTAAAGTTGACGGCTGCTTCATGATCTTCGGGGGCTCCGCAGTGTACGACACCAAGCGCCAGCAAAAGCTGGAGCGCCGGGAGGTCTACGCGGCCGAGCCTGCGACTCCGACCTTCCTCGATTGGTCCGGACCGGCCATCACCTTCGATAGGTCCGACCACCCTGGACGCGTCTAGCATCCAGGGCGCTACCCTCTCGTCGTCGACCCCATCGTCGGCACGACGCGTCTCACCAAGGTGCTCATGGATGGGGGCAGCGGCCTCAACCTCCTCTACGCCGAGACCCTCGACGCCATGGGGATCGATCGCTCCCGTCTCCGTCCTAGCAAGGCACCCTTCCATGGCGTCGTGCTAGGGAAGCAGGTGACGCCTCTCGGGCAGATCGACCTGCCCGTCACGTTCGGGACCCCTTCCAACTATAGGAAGGAGGTCCTCACCTTCGAGGTGGTAGGGTTTCGCGGTACCTACCATGCCATCTTGGGACGGCCGTGCTACGCGAAGTTCATGGCCATCCCCAACTACACCTACCTCAAGCTCAAGCTGTCAGGGCCCAACGGGGTCATCACCGTCGGCACAACCTTCCAGAAGGCATACGAGTGCGACGTGGAGTGCTGCGAGTACGCCGCGGCCATCACCGTCTCGGGCGACATGGCGGTCCAGCTTGCGGAGGCGATCGAGGACTAGCCCGACGCCAAGCAGTCAGGTACCTCCTTTGACCCCACCGAAGGTATCAAGGAAGTCCCTCTCGATCCCGGCAATTCCAGTGGTGGGGTCGTGCGGATCAGCGCGGCCCTATCTCCCAAATAGGAAAGCGCGCTTGTCGACTTCCTTCGCGCGAACAGCGACGTCTTCACGTGGAAGCCCTCGGACATGCCAGGCATCCCGAGAGAAGTCGCCGAGCATTCCTTGAACATCAGGGCCGGCTCCAAACCAGTGAAGCAAGGCTTGCGCCATTTCGACGAAGAGAGGCGCAGGGCCATTGGTGAAGAGCTCCAGAAGCTCCTGGCGACCGGGTTCATCAAGGAAGTGCGCCACCCCGAGTGGCTGGCCAATCCTGTTCTTGTACCGAAAAAGAACGGGAAATGGAGGATGTGTATCGATTATACCGGTCTCAACAAAGCATGTCCAAAGGATCCGTTTCCTTTGCCACGCATAGATCAAATAGTCGACTCAACCGCCGGGTGCGAAACCCTCAGCTTCCTCGACGCCTATTCCGGCTACCACCAGATCGCGATGAAAGGGGCCGACTAGCTCGCTACCTCCTTCATCACCCCCTTTGGTCCCTACTGCTACGTTAAGAAGCCGTTCGGCCTCAAAAACGCGGGGGCTACCTTCCAGCGATGCATGCTGAAGTGCTTCGGAGATCTCATCGGGCGGACCGTTGAGGCCTACGTCGACGACATCATTGTAAAATCCAGGAAGGGCGACCAGCTCGTTCCCGACCTGGAGCTAGCCTTCGAAAGGCTGAGGGATAAGCGTATTAAGCTTAACCCCGAGAAATGTGTGTTCGGTGTCCCAAGGGGCATGCTGTTAGGCTTCATCGTCTCCGTGCGCGGCATCGAGGCGAACCCAGAGAAGATAGCGGCCATCAGCGACATAGGGCCGATCCGGAACATAAAGGGAGTACAGCGCGTCATGGGGTGCTTAGCATCCCTAAGCCGCTTCATCTCGCGCCTCGGCGAGCGAGGACTTCCTCTCTATCGGCTCCTGAAGAAATCCGACCGCTTTGAGTGGACCAGCGAGGCACAGGAGGCACTTGACCGACTCAAGGACCTCCTAACGAAGGCCCCAATTTTAGTTCCGCCGGCCGACGGCGAGACCCTTCCGCTCTACGTCGCGGCGACCACCTAGGTGGTTAGCGCGGCCCTAGTAGTGGAGCGGGAGGAGGAGGGGCACGCTCTTAAGGTTCAACGCCCGGTGTACTTCATCAGCGAAGTATTGTCCGAGTCCAAGACACGGTATCCGCAGATCCAGAAGCTCGTCTACGCCGTCCTCATCATGAAGAGGAAATTGCGTCACTACTTCACCTCCCACCCGGTAACGGTCGTCTCTTCATTCCCGCTTGGTGAAGTAATCCGGAACCCAAATGCAACAGGAAGGATCGCGAAGTGGGCGCTTGAGCTCATGGATCAGGGTATCACCTACGTCCCCCGCACCGCCATCAAGTCCCAGGTACTTGCCGATTTCGTGGCCGAATGGACAGAGGTACAAGCACCATCGGCGACAGAGGAGTAGGAGTACTGGACTATGTACTTCGACGGGTCACTGATGAGGGCTCGCGCCGGAGCAGGCCTCGTCTTCGTCTCTCCGTTGGGTGTACGCATCAGGTACATGATCCACCTCCATTTTCCTGCATCCAATAATGTCGCTGAGTATGAAGCCCTGCTCAATGGGCTCCGCATCGCCATCGAGCTTGGCATCCGTCGGCTAGACGTCCGAGGCGATTCCTAGTTGGTCGTGGAGCAAGTCATGAAGGAATGGAGCTGCCATGACCCTAAAATGGCCGCCTACTGCAACGAGGTCCGTAAGCTCGAGGACAAGTTCGACGGGTTGGAGCTCAACCACGTCGCAAGGCGCTTCAACGAGGCCGCCGACGAGCTGGCGAAGGCGGCGTCCGGCCGGATGCCCGTCCCCGACGGCGTTTTCGTTAGCGACCAGCTGAAGCCTTCGATCCGTTATCAGGAGCCAGCAGGGGTCGGCGAGGCATGCCCATCCCTGGGGTCGGGACCCGAGCCGGGGGAGGTCGGCAGCGCGCCACCTGTCCCGGGCCCGAGCGCCGATCCCGAGGGGATCAACGCTGCCCTACCCGACCCGGCCCTGGAAGCCAAGCCATCCGACCCCGTGGTTATGGAAATCGAGGCGGGCCCCGTGGTGGGGGCTGACCCCACGACCGACTGGAGAGCCCCGTACCTCGACTACCTTGTCCATGACGCGCTCCCAGCAGACAAAACCGAAGCCCGCAGGATCGCGCGCCATGCGAAAACCTTCACCATCATCGACCAGGAGCTCTACAAAAGAAGTCACACTGGGATCCTCCAGCGCTGCATCCCGATCGAGCAGGGAAAGGCGCTGATCCAGGATATCCACGCCGGGGCTTGTGGTCACCACGCTGCGCCAAGGACACTTGTGGGCAACGCCTTCTGACAAGGTTTCTACTGGCCAACCGCGGTCGCGGATGCTACCCAGGTAGTCCGCACCTGCGAAGGCTGCCAGTTCTTTGCCCACCAAACTCACCTGCCCGCGCAGGCGTTGCAAACCATCCCCATCACGTGGCCGTTCGCAGTCTGGGGGCTGGATCTCGTCGGACCCTTCAAAAGGGCGCCCGGGGGCTTCACCCATCTGCTCGTCACTGTCGACAAGTTTTCCAAATGGATCGAAGCGAGGCCAGTGGCGCAAATCAGGTCGGAGCAAGCGGTATAGTTCTTCACCGACATCATCCACCGCTTCGGGATCCCAAACTCCATCATCACCGACAACGGCACGCAGTTCACCGGGAAGAGATTCCTTCAGTTCTGCGACGACCACCACATTCGAGTGGATTGGGCGGCAGTGGCGCACCCCCGCACGAACGGGCAAGTCGAGCGAGCCAACGGCATGATACTCCAGGGTCTCAAGCCACGGATCTTCGACCGCCTTAAAAAGTTCGGCGGACGGTGGGTTGCGGAGCTCCCGACGGTCCTCTGGAGCTTGAGGATGACCCCCAGTCGGGCGACGGGGTTCACCCCGTTCTTCATGGTCTACGGGTCAGAAGCCATCTTGCCCACCGACCTAGAGTACGGGTCGCCAAGGGTCAAAGCTTACGACGAACAGGGAAACCGGGCGTCACTTGAGGACGCACAAGATCAACTCGACGAGGCGCGAGATGTAGCCCTACTACACTCAGCTAAGTACCAGCAGGCACTACGGTGTTACCACAGCCGCAGGATACAAGGTCGCGCCTTCAACGTCGAAGATTTAGTGCTCCGCCTCGTCCAAGATAACAGGGGTCGGCACAAGTTGACTCCCCCGTGGGAAGGCCCGTTCATCGTCGCACAAGTGCTACGGCCGGGCACCTACAAGCTAGCAACTCCCGACGGGCAAATCTTCAGCAACGCCTGGAACATAGAACAGCTAAGGCGCTTCTACCCATAGCTTTCATTTCCAAGTTATGCATAGTCTTGTCGTCTCTTCCTTGCTTTCGTTTAAGCTCAGGGGCATCCGACCCTGGCCTCGTTCCAGGGTCGCATACCCCTCGGGGGCTACCAGTTTTGTTCTTCTGCGAAAAAAGAAACCCTGAGCCACCTTGGCTCAGGTCTTTTCCTTTAAGCTCAGGGGCATCCGACCCTGGCCTCGTTCCAGGGTCGCATACCCCTCGGGGGCTACCAGTTTTGTTCTTCTGCGAAAAAAGAAACCCTGAGCCACCTTGGCTCAGGTCTTTTCCTTTAAGCTCAGGGGCATCCGACCCTGGCCTCATTCCAGGGTCGCACACCCCTCGGGGGCTACCAGTTTTGTTCTTCTGCGAAAAAAGAAGGCCTTTTCCTTTAAGCTCAGGGGTATCCGACCCTGGCCTTGCTCCAGGACCGCATACCCCTCGGGGGCTATCAGGGGTCCCGACCCCAGCCGCTGGGCGCCGTCTAAAAAGAAAACGCCTTTTCTTTTTTTTTTCAAAACCGAACACTCCCTTTCGAAAACCTTTGGATGCAAAAAAGATAAGGATGCGTGAACGGTACTCAGGCAAGTTGCGATCGGACTGCGAAAAAGCCTACGCCCCAGCGGCTACGGTACCTTCGCTCATCAAAAACTTACTGACGCACCCGGCAACGCATCCTAAAGCTTTCAAGACCAAAGGAATAACAAAGGGAATCGGTTTCTTTTGCGTAGATAAAGAGTCATAAGAACAGGCCCGTATGGCCAACGCAAACGAGTTCAAAAGGACTGACATAAGTACAAACTTTTTCGGGCGCGAGCCCGGTACAACTAATTCGCAGGAGGGTTGGCTGGAGCAGTGGCTTCGGGGTCGGCAGGAGCGGCGGCTTCGGGGTCGGCAGGAGCGGCGGCTTCAGGGTCGGCAGTAGCAGCGGCCTGGGGGTCGGCAGGAGGGACGGCTTCGTCCTCCAGGAGCTTCGCGAGGGCCTCCACCGGCGCCGTCACCCCAGCGTCGATCTCGTCTAGCTCGGCCTCGGTATAGCCGGCACAGTACCCCTCACTCATCCCGGCAAAGTTAATGTCGGAATAGTGAGAGCCGAAGACCCCGAAGGCGCGCCGCACGCCAAGGCGAAGCGCGTCCACGGCGATCTCGCGACGGCGATGGCGCACCTCGAGGACACGAGCCGGCAGAGAGCTCGATCCTTCCCCCGGAGCTACACCAAGGTCCTCGCAGATGACGCGGACCGCATCCCGCAGGGCGCCATGCTCGCCGCGCTCCTCGTCGAGCAGAGCCCGCAACTTGGCGATCTCACCTGCAGGAGCCACTCAAGAAATCCCACCAAGTCAGAAGAAGCAAAACACAAACGACACAAAAACGCAGGAGCGGAAAGAGCCTCACCGTCGGCCTGGGCCTTCAGCTCGCGCTCCCGGTCGGCGCTGCGGGACAAGGCGGACTGGAGCCCCTGCACTTGCAAACGGAGTTGATCGTTCTCCGCGTGGAGGGCTCCACCCTCCCCCCTCAGCCGCGCCAGCTCCTCGGCGTCACGGCGGGCCCTCTCAGCAGCAGCGGCTTTGAGCCCCTCGGCGTCGCGGCGGGCCCTGTCCACGGCGGCCTGGAACTCCTCGAGGTCGAGGCGGGCCTTCTCGGCGACGGCCTGGAGCCTGGCCTCCGCACGCCGCGCCTCCTCTAACGCCGCCCGCTCACGACCCTCCAGGTCACGGACGGCCCCCTGGGCGGCGCCAAGCTGAAGGGATAGATCCCTGGTGCGCTCCCTCTCGGTGTTGTAGTGCTCCCAGAGACTCTGCTGCCGCCTGAGGAAATCAGATTTCTCCAGACTGCCCTCCTGGAGAGCCTGCAAAGCAACATGTCGTTAAAGCAAAAAGCAAGGAGAAGGTATTCATCACCAAGCGGTAGGAATAACATACCTGGCCACCAGGGACCACGGTGTTGGCCAGAACCCCCAGCGCCGAAGTCAGCGCCACCTGAACCTGGGCAACGCCACCGTGCATCGCATGCCACCTGTGCCACTCGGCGGCGTCATCCAGCGCATAGAGGTGCCTCGGCGGGTCATCGAGGGATGACCAGCGGAGGATGGACCCTCTCCACGCCCTCGGGACGGAGGAAGCCGAGGTCGGGACAGGGGCCGACCCCGACGCCACCGTCGAGGACGGCACCATGATGCTAGAGGGCGCCGGATCCGCCGACGGCCCCGGTGCCTGCACGCTCATCGCCGCCGGGGCCGCCAACGGTACCCCTTTGGGCACCTCCGCCTCAGCCGCCAGAGTTACCCCCGCGGGAGTGACCGGGGCGGAGGCCCCTGCCTCTGTCACCACTGCCTCTGCCGCCGCCGCGTCTCCGGGAGCGAGCGCCCCCTCCGCCTCTGATCCCGCCATGGCAGCGGGGGCATCCGCCCTGCCTCCTGTCGTCACCGCCTCCTCCGCCTCGTCGGTGTCGAGGTCGATCACCTCCCCGACCTGTGGGCCCGGGGGGATCACGCCCTGAGCTGAAGGGGCGATCGGAGGGGCCGAAGGTGGAGTGGAGTCCGCTCCCCCTCCTGCGGCCAACGCCACCGCCGCTCCGGCAGCCACCCCCGCAGGGGCCACCTCCGTGGGGGGACCTGCGGCCACACCAGGAACCCCGCCGATCGCCGCTGGCGGGGCCACGGCCCGCCCCCCGGAGGAGGACGACGTCCGCAGCGCCTTCTTGGGCGCCAGCTGCAGAGTGACGCCACGGGGAGAAGTGCTGCACATCGACGGCCAGGCGTCAGCAGAAACAAACGGAAAACGAGGAAAAGAATAACACATAGGAAATGCCAACTTACGCCCTCGAAGCGCAGGGGCGGCGCGCGCGCTTCGACTCGGAACCGGACGCCGACCCCGGGGCATCTGGCAGTGGCCACTTGTCGCCGCCTCGCTGCCCTCCACCGGCAGGCATGGCGGCGGAGGCAGGCTCCACGGACCCCCGAGGAGCGCCCCGAGCGGACTCCTGGGGAACGCCCCGCGCCGGACCCGAGGCGGCGGCGAGGGCAGGCTCTGAGGACCCCCAAGGGGCACTCCGTATCGCCGCCGGGGGGGCATCCCTTGCTGACCCCAGGGGAGCGCCCCGCGCCCGCTCCTGGGGGACGCCCTGTGCTGACCCCGGCGGAGCAGCCCGCGCCCGCTCCTGGGGGACGCCCTGAGCCGACCCCGAGGGGGCGCCCCGCGCCCGTTCCTGGGGAAGGCCCTACGCCGACCCCTGGGTTGCCCCGCACCTGCTCCCGGGGGACGCCCTGCGCCGACCCCTGAGGGGCGGTCCGCGCCGGCTCCTGGGGCGCGAGCTGCGACGACCCCTGAGGGGCGGTCCGCGCCGGCTCCTGGGGCGCGCGCTGTGTTGGCCCCTGAGGCACAACCCTAGGGCCTGGGGGAGCTGGAGCCCGGGCGGACGCCTCCGCCGCTTCACCCCCCGCAGCCGTCTGCGGGGGCGCATCGCGGATCACCAAAGCCCCCGATCGGGGGGCAACCAGCTCTTCCTCCTCTTCCTCTTCCTCATCTTCATCTTCTTCTTCTTCTTCATCATCGTCGTCGTCAGACACGACCGCCCCCCTCCGCCGCCGCTGGAGCTCCTTGGCGGCCTTCTTCCGCCGCCTCGCCGTCTCCTTGTCCTTGCGGCGCTTCTGCTCCTCGGCCCGGAGACGGTTGCGAGCCCTCCGCTCGGCATCTTCCGGCACCGGCGGAAGGGAGTCCGCGACCCGGGTCAACATGCCCTGTAAACATAAAGCAGATCCGCGTCAGAACAACAAAACAGCGGGACGCAAGGAAAGAGAAACGGTGTCCCAACTCCTTACCAGGTCTACGAAGCCCGGCTCCGGGCGCATCGGCGGATGCCGGTGAATCGGGTAGTCGACGTCCCTGTCCTCCAGCGCCTCTCGGAGCCGTTGCCGGATCTCGGAGGTGGCGAGTGCACCCGTCGCCAGGGCGGTGCCCTCAGGCGGCACGTCGGGGGTCATGGCGCCAAGCGGCCGGGCCCGGAGCATCAGCGGCGCCACCCGCCGGGCGTGGTACGCGCCGATGACCCCGGCGCCGGTGAGCCCACTCCGCTTCAGCTGCTCAATGGCCTGCAGCAGGTCGGAGATCTTCTTCTTCTCCTTCTCCACCGGCCCGTACACCCATACCTCAGGCGCCATGTCAATGGTGCGGCCGGAGAAGACCGGAAGGGGGGAATCTGGGTAGTTCTTCACGTAGAACCACTGATTGTGCCACCCCTTGTGGGACACCGAGGTCTTCACCGTCATGTACTCCTTGGAGCGAGTGTGACGGAGATGGATCCCAGCGCACCCGATTGGCACCGGAGGCGACCGCTGCTGGCTCCCGGCCTTCCCCGCCTTCTGGTACAGGCTCACTGTGAAGAAGTACTTCCACAGCTCGAAGTGGGGCTCAATACCCAGGAATCCCTTGCACAGCGCGACGAACGCCGCGATGTGCTGGATCCCGTTGGGGTTGAGGTGCTGGAGCTCGAGCCCGTAGTGGTGGAGGAGCCCGCGGAAGAAGCGGCTTGGGGGGGAGGCGAATCCCCGCTCGTGGAAGTGGGCGAAGGAGACGATGTAGCCGGCGGGAGGCGATAGAACCTGCTCCGGCCCCGGCAGCATCCACTCGTCCGCCTCCGTCCTCTCGCAGAGGAGCCCCTTCCGCACCAGGCCCTCGACGCGATTGGAGGTGAAGTGGGAAACTCCCCAGGAGGCCATAGCCGGGAGAAGGAGGAGATCGATGGAGGTGGAAGACGAAAGCGCGCGGCGTGGAGCGAGAGGAACGAGGCGAGCGCAGGTGAACTAAGAGGAAGGCAAGGAGGCTCGAGTGCGAAAGGAGAGAGGAACCGGCACGGTGAGCTCCTGCTTTTATAGGAAAAGTACCGAGGAAGCCAAATCGACGCCCCGGCCGCCATAAATGCGGCGCCAGGTATGCCCCTGCCACGCCCGTTTCCTTTTCGAAAACCGCGCGCACGATCGGCCGCAAAAACATCCTATCTTCCTCGATTCGCGGGACGGCGCTTCCATAACTCCACTTCCCGGGTACCGCGCCCACGACGCCCCCCACGTTCGGCCCAGGCACACCAACAGCTCCGCTCCGGTCCAAGGCCCACAGGGAGGTAAGAAAGGGATACGGGGCTGAAAACGCCCCTACGGCCCATTACGGTCCAGAGGTTTGAAAGCTGGCCCAACACGGGTTCGACAGCTGCCTCAGGACATCCCCCGAGCAAGGGGTGAGAAGGGACGGGTCCGCTAGCGGCCAATACCCAGGCGGACGAACGCCAAGGGCGCCCCAACCTCACGTTCGAGTCCCGCTCGGTATAAAGTTCATGGTTTTTCCACGGGGAAAGGCAACGAGCCCTCAGATCCGGTCGAACGGGTCCGGGAACTATATGAACTAGCCGGCGGAAAATTGGAGTACGCCACCAGCTTGGCCCGAGCCGGACCCCCCCGAACGGGGACCGGGACTCCACTCGAACTTACCCGTTTGCAGCTCAAACGAGCACCACGGTTCGTCCAACGCGGATAACGTGGCCCGGCTCAACCCCTCCGTCCTAGCGAACGGACGCTTGAGGGGCAACGAACAAAAAGTCAACCTAGCCTCCCGATCGGTTTCCTGCAACGAGCAGGAGCTCGGGGGCTAGTCTCGCAACCAACTACCACGCGTGTGGTCACAAACTGCAGGTTCCCCCAGCCAGGTCGAAATAAAACAAGCGCGCCATAACACAGAACCCGCGGCAAACAGCGAAAGAAACCTCCGGAGGAGCACTCCTGCTCCACCGCAGGCTCGGGGGCTACTGTTGGGGGGAAATATTAACGATCCCCTAAAACACCGCTTAAAGAAGCAAACATGAAAGCCCAAGCCCACCTAAGCATGATCAAAGCTCCGCTTCGCCCGACCCAGGCGCCAGGATCGGGAGCGCCCGACCCCCCTCCGCAAGGTTTCCGCCTCGCCCGACCGCGATCCCAGGGTCGGGGGCGCAAGACCTCTCGCCACGGAGTTTCCGCCTCGTCCGACCCCAAGTGGAGGGGTCGGGCGCACTGGGGCCCATGGGGCCAGGATCCCCCTCGGATGCGGTCCACATGGGCAAGACAGACAAATCCTGTAGGGTCCCCCCGTCGGCCTCGCCATAAATGCGCCGCAGATCTGGCAGAGGGCAGGGCGACCGCGCCCCTCATGCAACCCGGCGCAAGTACCCGCGCACGACCGCCCTGTGCAGGCTACAGTGTCGGCGGCCGGCTCCCATTCGCCGCGGGGTACTCATGACCTGTGCCGACCGGAGCAAAGGAAAGAGCGGCCTGTCCTCGGGCCCCACACACCCTCGGGTCCCGTGCACCCAGCAGCGCGGATGTGACGCCCTCCCTCTCAACAGTAAACTCAAGGTATTTCCAATACTAACTATTCAAGGTATTTTGCAATTGAATTTGTGAAGCATAGTCATGCACCTTTATGGCCATTTATCCATAGACAGCAACCAAAAACTTCCTGACCACATCATCTCTTTCCGGATTGCAACCTTCCAAACTACATCAAAATATATTTGTTAACTGGGAAAAGAAGAAATTACCAATTGGTGAGATCAAACAGATAGAGAATAGGATAATTAGACTATTTATTTCAACTTATTTTTCTTATTGGAGTTGTGGTCCATGTGCCAATTTTACCAATTTATATTATAAAACGAACCTATGTCAAATCAGCTGCCGAATCATATTATAGACTTCATTTGGACGAAAGAGCTGGACCTCGTGAGTGACTGGCACTCCTCCAGGCAACAACCAACCTCACCCTAGTTTGATACAAAAATTTCCTAGCTAATTGAATCTGCAACTCAAGCTTGTTGGCTGTGTCTTCAGCTAGCTTGAACAGCACCAGCAACAGAAGGAGTTGAGAAAAAGATATTGACAGTGAAGTATCAATTAGTGATCAGGCACAACTGCCACATAGCAAAAAAAAAAACCATTTGTACAAAAACATGCTCAGAGACATACCTGCTCTGATGTTTCAATTTTGTCCCTTCCACTGCAGATCATATCAAATCCTCCCTATCAAAAAGAAACAATTTAAATGCATCATCAAAACAACGGCGCATGTGTCCTGCTGTTGATGGTAATGTTACAACAATTGGACAAGGAACAAACTAAAAATCCCTAAGACTGCACCGCGGAGAAACCTATCATCTTGTCTACTCCTAAATTTTTTAGTTAATACTATCAGCCAAACTAACATGGTTTACGCAGATGTGAATGTATGAGGATATTGGGTTACCTGGTTTCTGTAGTAGGGGTACACAAAGTAAGAATTGAGCTCCACGTACTTGCACTTCATGATCCCAGCTGGACCTCCCTTGAATCCATACATAGTGCTGCCCCTTGGCACGCCCGTGCAGGTAGTCTGATTCAACCCAACCAAGCTAAGTCAATCACAAGCACTTCAGAAATCCATCAAAACACACTACACACTCCCTATTACTAACTCAGTTTAATTCATATTTATCAAACATATAAGTTCAAACAGGTGAGTTCTGTCAATAAAGCACCGACTGGTTAATTCTATTAAGATCTACAATTGGTTAGTTCTATCAAGATATACAATTGCGCAGGTTCACAGTCGAAGCTAGCATGAACATGGCCATATTAAAAATTGACTACTTTAACCGGGGATGAGTATCTCTAAATGCAGGCAACATAAATGGAAGCAACTACGAAACAACTAAGAAGTTTATCTAACCTCATCACAGATGGAAACAAACTATTGCAGGCTGCGCATCAAGTATTTACCAAAAAAAAAATTGCAGTGCAATAAATCTTCATTTAACAGCCAATATAACAGACAGTATTTAGCCCACCAAAGCACTTCCCTGTTGCTTCTGAATCAGCCTAAAGAACCACCACAGCACATTTTTACTGACAAACAAGGAAAATAAAAACTCATGCTGGGTAAATTCCTTGCAACAACATTGCTATGCAGGAGAGTTCATTTTGGTAAGAAATGTTACGCAAGCAGTAGCAATTAATGTTTTGATCATCATCAAAACAGATCTCTCTCAAAGAAGCAAAATATATACAAATGCATTTCAGGTCAATTTTGTTTCATATTTGTGCCTTGAAAGAAAAGGAAACCAGGAGGGAGAAACCAGATCAAATGCACCTTGACCTTGTTCTGAAGGACGCCGCCAACAAGGAGAAATATGAGCTTCCCTACCACCGCTAGCCATCAATTTTCTTCTAGATTCCCGCAGCCAAATCCCACTGGTTTTCAGCATTACCACCTTTTCTTGTCAACAAAGAGAACAACCAAATAAACTTATCAACAAATATTAGTCAAATCTTTGTACAAATCAAGCAAAGGTCAAGTAATCCTCTCCCAGATCTAGCATTCATATTAGCAGATACTTCATGCTTATTCAAAAAAATTATGTAAGCATCATATAATTTTGTTTGTGACTTAGCTTTATCGTCAAAGGTACTTTAAGCATGTCATATCATTTCGTATATTTGCACTAAATTTTTGAATAAGACAAATGGTCAAATGTTGTGAGCAAAATTAAACAGTGAATGGTAATTTGGTACAGAGGGAGTATTTCGCACTGAGGGGAATAGGAAGATGAAGCTAGCAATACCTTGGACTTGTCGCACCGGGTCCTAGCGGAGGCCTTGTTGTTCCCCTTGGAGATCACATGCTCCCTACCCTCCTAACGGTGCCCATCAACTCACTCAAGATGCTTTAGAGCAACTCCAAAAGCTCCCTTAAAATTGCTCCAAAACTTGATTTAGGGGAAAAACAAACAAAACTTACCTCCAATAGCTCCCCAATCCTTCCCGTAAAAATGCGCGAATGCTAAAAACACCTTTGTTGCCCCGCCTATATGCGGGGGTCCTATCCTTCCCCAATGCCTGGCACGCGCACCTGATTCGTCCCTCTCTTCTTCTTGGCGTTCTCCTTCTTCTTGGCTTTGGCGATGTGTGTCTTTGTCTCCTCCTTGGCCATGGCCTTGATCTTGGACGGTGCCGCTATTGCTGCTGCAGTGGCGGCTGCTCTCGGATCCTGTGCCGTTGACGAGGAGGATGAAGCAGATGGCTGCGATGGCCAGGATGAGGCCGTCGAGGCCGGTCCAGGGGCGGTGGTCGGAAGACTTGACCTTGCTAAGGCTTTGCTCGTAGCGGATGTACTTGACCACCACCATGGCGAAGTTGAGCCCCTGCGCGAGCTGGATGCTGCGCACAACAAGGAGCCAACGAACCAGTAGACGAGCTGCATCAGCCGCGTGATGCCGAGGAAGACCACGAGAGAGTCAGAGAAATGAGAGAGAAACCAGGAGAGAAACCACGAGAGAGTCATCAAGTCGTTCCTCGCTCTGTTTCAATTCTTCCTTGCTCTGTTTCAGTTCTTCTTCGACTGGAGGAAGAAAAAGAAAGAATGAGACGGGAAGAGAGCAGGGAGGCACCAGCTTGGGCCCAATTACGATGATGTGGCCTATTTTAAAATATTGGGGGTTAGTTATTAGCGATTTGCTGTGGGTTGATATGTTTTTGAGGGAAAAAAATTTTGGAAGAGCCCTCGATACATAGTTTTGGAGAAGAACTTTTTGGAAAACTCTTGGAGTTGCTCTTAGACCCTGAAAACAGACCAATAAGATCACCATCTCCCTCACAATCACAAGTAGCTATATTTGCATTTGACCTATGAGAAATCTCTAGCTGAGTAATCAACTACATTAGAATAACTCTTTGTAGGAAGCATGTCGAGAATGGAAAACTACAGCTATGATTTCAGATGCAGACCATGATAGAGGACTTACAGCTCTATTTTTTAAAGCCACTCCATCTAATCATTCAGGACTAACCTCTGACAGATTTACACACATAAATAAGAGGAAATAATATATCTGGACTTCTAACCAATGCCTTCACATATGTCACAATACTCAATGGTAGCTTCTCAAGAATATCTACAAAACTAAATAACTACTTCATATAGTAAAAAAAGAAGTTACATCTTTGGGTCAACTGAACAAATAATTGGTGGGCAATTGGATCGAACGAATACCTGCACGTGATGCCGTTGATGGTTGGCCGCAAACACAGACATTGGTGAAAAAGTGAGCATTAGTCCCGGTTGGTAAGCGTCATATCTCTCCAATGCCCAATCGGGATTAATTTTTTGAGATAAAAGGGGGTCCTTTAGTCCCGGGTCACCCTTTTTGTCCCGATTGGTGTTACCAACCACGACTAAAAAGTTTCCAAAAAAAATAAAAAAGCCCCATGCTGGCCAGCCGACTGCGCCGCCCGCGCGCGCCACCCGGCCGCCGCTCACCCACGCCCGCGCCGGCCTCCGCCTCCGCCCGCGCCCGCGCCCACCTGCCTCCGCTCCACGCCACCGGCCCGCCCGCCCGCACCCCGCTGTCGCTCCTCACTACCAGTGAGGGGCGAGCAGAGGGGGAAGGGGAGGTGCAACAGGGGGAGGGGGTGGCGGCGGCGCAGAGAGGGGAGGAGGGAAGCGCCGGTGGAGAAGAGGAGAGGAAACACCTGTGGAGAGAAGAGAAGAGGGAGGGTGAAGAAGACAAGTGTGGAGAGGAGAGCGCTGCCTAGGAGGGAGGATAAGGTGGAGAGCGCTGCCTGGAGGACCGCGTGCCTCCCCTTTTGTCCCGGTTGGAATTCCCTTTTGTCCCGGTTGGAATTGAAATTCCAACCGGGACAAAAGGGGGTGTCGGTGCCAGATCTTTACAACCGGGACTAAAGTCCCTCCCATCGTGTCCTTTTGATGCCACTTTTTTGACCGGGACTAAAGTCAACCGGGATAAAAAAAGGTTGGATGGAAGGTCAATTCTCTACTAGTGAGACACCACCAATTAGTAATATAATTTCTTAAGAATTCCTACAACGAATAACTGTGTGATTGTATATATTCTTTCAGTCCCAACCAATTCAACAAACAAGCTGTCGACAAGAACCTCCATGCCTTTGTAATCATGTTCTTGTTATTATATCAAAACAATTTATGTTGAGCTTGCAGTTCAACCACAATCCTCCATGCTGGATAAATGAGCCTGAAATTCAGTTCAAAATAACAAAATAATATTTTCCATTTAGAGACTAGGAAGTCCAACAATGAATTAGATAGTGAATGAAACAAACCTTAGGGCAGCCATAGTTCCAGTCCTGGTGCACTCATCCAGTGTCTCATGGTGAAGAAATATGTTAACGGAATAAATCATCCCAGAAGAACCCCTCCACCTCTGGCAAACCATCCTCGAATATATATATATTGCATGTAGAGCTGACCATAAGAAAATTTTGTCTCACACTAATATGAAATATGAGAGAATCACCGGTGGAAAATCGAGCATTAGTCCCGGTTAGTAAGTCTCGTATCTTTCCAAAAACCAACCAGGACTAATCATTCAGGACTAAAGGTCCCCTCCTAAGTCCCGGATCATTCACCCGGGACTAAAGACCTCCTTTAATCCCAGTTGGTAATACCAACCAGAACTAAAGGGGCCACATGCAAGCGCCATTACCAACCAGGACTAAATGGGTCGCCATGCATGCGCATGCAGGCGCATACATGTGGCCCCTTTAGTCACGGTTGGTATTACCAACCAGGACTAAAGACTTTTTTTTCTTTTTACCCTAATTTTTTTCCATATTAATGCTAATTGTTGTTTCTCACAATATATGTAATCCTTAGCGTACACTACTCTTACAAGTATATGCTCATATTGTATGCATGTAGTATATATATTTCATGATAATATATGCATAATATTAATTATAACTATTATATATACAATTCTTAGTATATTATACACATCAAACTAGTATATATACAATTACTATATATACATGTCTTCTTCATCCTTAGGATCCTCCCGTTGTGGTGTTGCTCCGTTCGGCTACTAAATGTCCATCGTAATAAAATTCTCCTTTGGAATTTATCACCTCGTCCACCAGAAATCCCATGAGAGCTTCTTGGATTGCTAAAATCCTCTCCTTCTCCAAGAGTTCTCTAATCCGCAACATCTTTAATTTGGAAATATGTGAATGTTACACCAATAATTAAATATAAGAAGCTAGAAAAAAATTAATTATTAATAGGTTTATTTTACATATAGTTATATTGTCCGATATCACCTTATCCCTCACAAAATGGTACAGGTGCTCACAGACGTAGTATCCATATAAATTATTCCCTTATTCCTGGCTCAAGCACTTTAATGGGAAAAAATAAATTATGAAATATTCATGTTAATGTACAAAATGTGCAAACTTCATACGGACCGGGAACGTTGTACTGAATGTAAGTTTTTCTTTGAATTCACCACGGTGAGTCTTACAGAATCGTTTACATACGCTGCGAATAAATAATGAATGATACAGTGTTAAGTGAAAATTTAGGAAACAAACTTTTGTATAGAGATAAAGGTCTAGAATTATTACAAGTTTAGTATGTGTTAAATGTCTTGGTACTCGACCTTTGATTTCCTCAACGAATCAAACATAATAACGCTGCTTTTATCAATCATAATTACAAGGAGAATCCAGTAAAAATTGCGTACATAAATATTCATATTAGAACTAACTAACAATAATTAGGTAAGGAAAACGAAAACGAAAATAGATGGTACCCACACTTACTTAAAGTTATAAGGCAATAGTATGTATTGCTTGTAATTCTGTTGCTCCAAGAATTTGTATATTGTATCCAATGTAAACTTTGGTTGATCCCGTATCTGATCTTGGTTAACAAGCGATGGATCTTGGTTGATCCTGTATCTGATCTAATAAATACACACTTACAAAACCCAGACGCTGATGAGAAAGACATCAAGGGCATCTTGATGGTACACTTCATAAATATCCTTGAATTCCAACCACAACAGTTTCTCACCTTCACCGAAAAAATCAATCAGTTTAACACGAAGAGCAAACATGACCCTTTCCTTGGCCAACTGCTCCATGTACTACTGATGGAATTCATACATCTTAGTTAAAAGCTTCCGTACCAATTCAGGCCTGACTAGAGGCTTGCTTAAATCAAAGGGCCATTTAGGTACAGTATTTTCTGGAGGTGGCGGTTCAGCTTGCCCTAGAACTTCAGTAAGCAAGGTGTCTTCCATAAACTTAATGACCTGGATTTGTTATTTTAAAGGAAAAGCTGCTATACCTAGAGTGTCTTTATCTCTTGCTGTCCGAGCTGGGGGACAGTACGACTAGACGACAACTCTCCTTGTTTTTTCTTCTGATAAGACTTAACTAACGAATGATATTAGTTCGATAGTAACGTCTTCTTGACTTCTTTTTTCATGCCAATAAAAAACTTTAATTTGGCTGGATCTACTGGCTTAGGTTCCATCTCCTTCGCTTTTCTTTCTGCAGCTTTTTTCAAATCACTCCCTTACATATGCTTGCGATGCCTCCCCCAATTCCTCAAGAGTCACATCGCCTGCTAGCTCCTTAATAGGTTCAGACTTCTTTGTTTTCTTCCTCGATGGTCGCGACTTCTTGAGAGGTGCTGCAGGTTCCTTGCTCGCACCAAACTTTAATCTGGTGCTGCAGACGATGATCGAGGAGGGGTGTTTTGGTCATCATCGCTTGCACCTCTAGGATTCGATGGTGCTAGAGACGGTGATCGAGCAGGATGCAACAGTCTCGGTGGTGACGATGGTCCTGGAGGTGGATGTGCTGGAGATGACGGTCTTGAGTTTCTGAGAAAATGGTAGCTGCAGAGGATCTATGGGAAGTAGTGATGCCTCCTTGCCAGGGATGATGATGAAGCCTTTGCACCATAGAATGATACCGTGAAATGCATCTCCTATTATTATTTCCCCATCACCTCTCGGGAGATCGAGCTCTAGGCCTTCATATTGACTATCACAAATGTGCTCTACCCCAACACTGGAATAGCCAGGTGGAATCTCCATGCCATGGCTTGTCTGCCCTGACAGGATTGGTAAAGCACTTCCGTACGCCACCTGTACATATAGGAGAAATAAAGAAGTTATCAAACTCCCAAGGTGTGGATCAATTGAGATAATTGTATAAATTATATACATATGTATACCTTAATAGTGAGGTTGTCAAATGGTCTGTACAGCTCACATGAGGTGCGCTAAGTGGTGTCATCCACATGGTACCGTTAGTTGTCCTGCGCAACCATGGGTAAGCTTGGCATGTTCTCATTGGGGATCCCTGTGGAAGCACAACTGCTTCGGCGTTGAGAAAGGCTCACGACGACGTTGGGATCCGGCAGAGCTTCAGATTGGGTCATCTCAGTAACTGTTAGGGCCACTCGCCGATTAATTTCTTCCTGCATTCTTACGTCTTGTTCATGCACTTTAACTTCTAACATGCGCCGCCACCTCTCCTCTTGTTGTTCCTTTCTTCTCTTCCAGGCAAACTTCCACGAAACCACCCCGAAGCCTTGGCAATATCCTAGGTCCTGGGAATTCTCGAGCGTCAAAGTTAGCTCATCGTTCTCTCCATCATCAGCAGTTTAGCAACCATACTTACATGACATCGTTCTCTCCATCATCAGCAGTTTAGCAACCATACTTACATGACGTACTCCATTCATCGACCGAAGCTGAACCAAACCAAGACTTGTCCTTGATCACCCACCGCGTGTACCACCTCGGGAGAATCCACAAAATAGCACCAGTCTGTCCTGGTGTTTAGGAAACAGAATCCGGTCTGTCCCGGTCTTCGTATATTCAGAGAATAGCATCGTAAAGCAAGAGTCAGCAAACAGCACTCTCTTTTTTTTTCCCCTTTGTTTTAATTGTTTCTCCTCCTTTCCGCCTACTAGCAGAGTGCCGCACGGGTAAAAAAAATCACTAAACAAGAATTTATATCAATAATTTTATATTTATAGCAACGATGTACATATGGCAAGTACTTATTTTAAGAAACTCCAGTAAAAGTGCAGAGCTAATCAATTAATAATTAAATTTTAAAAATCCTATAATCGATGTTGACTCATATGGAAATGATCCCATCTCAAACATGACTCATACAGCAAACCTCAATCGATAAGCCCATAAACATACGGATGCTCAATTAATCAGTTATCAATTAACTTATTTCTTATTTTTATTTATTTTCTAAATATAGAACCAATCAAGTACATATTGCACAGTATATCAATTACATATTGCACAGTATATGCACGTTTTTAACCCAAAAAAATAATTAAATCTGCCCAATATGATACGGAAACCACGCAAGTCTATTCACGAACGCAATCCATTCGGGGTAAACATATTGCATCACGGGAACAGCTCAAACAACACAAGTATTTACTATTTATACAAAAATAGAAAGATAAGCTAGCGTTTGCTAAAACAGCACCAAATAAAACAAAGTAAATGGCAAACAAATGGTAGCATGTTCTTTCATATGTAGTCCATGTTACTGCAACACAATTCACAAATTGAATTCTCAATGTAGAGCAAAAGGGCGTCAAGTAGAGCCAGTTGGACGTTTCACTGGCTGATCATACATCCCATTTACAAGGCCTGCACGGGATAATATAGGCAAACAACTTACTACTGTTAAAATAGTCATTTTCTGATGTGCATTCTGCAACAAGAGGTGTTCCTCTGCCATGACTCCAGGATCCCATTTCAATTCTAACTGCAGAAAGTAGGTAGAACAGCTCAAAGTTTGTCTTAAAGAAACACCAAGTCTAAAATAAATGGTTGGTAAATTAGGATATGATGTACTGCTCTCAAGTTTTATATTTTTTAAATGCTCTATTCCACGTTCAAGCTCCTTTCATTTGCCTCGAGCTATTGCAATCAATGCATATTCATGAAGATCAAAGATTCAAATCTGGAGGCTAATTGATGAATCTAATTGGATTGCAAGAGCATGTGTATGCATTGAACCATTTGGATGTTGTCGTGCTGCCATTCGGGTTGCACCCAGCGTTGCCGTTTGTGTTGCCATCTGCACTGCATTGAACCTGAGTGTGAATAAAGGTTAAGACCCATTCAGAATAAAATGATACTCCCTCCGTTCCACATTATAGATCGTTTTGGCTTTTCTAGGTTAATAGATATTATTATGCATCTAGACGTATCTAGATGCATAATAATATCTATGAACCTAAAAAAGCATACAATTTGAAACGGAGAAGTGTGTGTGTAGGGTGAGTATACTCTAAAGCCAACCATAAAATAATTATTCTATAGCCAGGGCACTTGGCAGAGTCCATGATTGGAATTACTACGAGGGTCCACCTCCCTGCTGATCCGGGCTCCTACGGGACAAGCGAGCTGAGGCGCCTGAGCGACGGAGCCGGTCATTGTGTAATCAACGCTAGAAGAAACGACAGTTATTAGCCATTACTACGTAATCAAAGCTACATTGACGTTCAAAAAAAATTCTCCTTATCAGAACTGCATCATGCAAGCGTATCATACACTGGTTACGAGAATACTTGGGCTTGGTTTTGTCTACACGTTCAAAAACTTACGAGAATACTTGGGTTGGCTGTTTTCTGTAAAGAAATAAAGAATTCTTTTACAAGAATGCGTGGATCACGGTACTAGATTATTATGATTCAATTTTTACGACAATACTAGTTACCAGAAGTTATCTGATGGTTTACTATAATTAGTTAGGAAAGATGATTTAATTTGAATATATCTACTATTTTAGCGGTATGAATTACGATAATGCATGGCTTGTGTACTGGAATCTATTTGGTGGATTACGATGATACATTAACATAGAGGGAAGGTTTAAATTTGAACACAGCTATTTTGGTGGGACATACTTCATTGAAGAACGACTTGGCTTAAACACTGTCCAATAATTTAGAAGGCTCATAGATACATATGTCTACACCCAGAATTTGAGAAAATCATTTATTTGGAGCTTCTCTCGTTTTGTTGCAGCTAGTTGGCCAGAGATATTGAAATCAGATTTCAACCGTACCTATTAGCTGCTCGTTAGTGAGCGCATCTTGCCCAGGACTTGCCAGAAGACCTCATCACCAGAAAACTTCATAATAACAAGGAGAATAGTTAAAAAGTAAGTTCATTTCACATCTGTAACAAGTGTTTAGATGCCTAATAGCATATATGCATGCAGATTAGGCATAAACCAATTTACCACCAATTTTTATGAGAATGGCATCATCAATTCACCACAAAGTCATTTACCACAATTGGAATAATCAAGTTACTATAAAATAATATCGAGTTTATTAAAATCCCTTGTACCAGAACTATGAAAATTGATACTTACATGGTCAAAATTACCACAATGGCATGCTATAATCAATTTACCACAATGGCGCAATCTAGTTACTATACTATATTTCTAAAAAAAATGGACCAATTACCATAACAGCATGACCCATTTACCAGGAACTAATTCGTAACTACTACGGTGGTGTCAACTGTCAAGTTAGCACAACTGCATTTACTATAATCCAATATGCTCGACCATGGGAGTATGATGTAAGACAAATAGACAATGATTAAAAAGATGTAATACAAAAGTATGGTATACCATGACATATAGATTAAATTGTATCACAAGTTATGGCTGGAAGCTTGTTGGCTGGTGTTCAGTGAGCGGTAAATATTAAAAGAGCAGCACAAACCTAAATTGGGCTCCTTTTCCTGCATATGTAGTGATTTAAAATTAGAACGAATGAACTACATGAATGAGAGCAAGCAGGATTGAACCAAGTATGGTAATCACATGATGATCAGATACTAATAAACATCGTTTTGCCTACTGAACACTATGATCAGAGTTCCCTACTCAAAAATCGTACAATGTTTATCATATCAACATAATTGTTCAGACAAAAATATGAAAAGACAACCATCATCTCAGTCACCACAATGGCATCAAGTTACTACAGTGGAATTTACTACAATGGCAGAAACATATGTTAAATATGGAAGTATATCAATTACTATTCCAACTGTCACTGTTCAAATTGAAACAGTTTCAATTTGATCATGATGCATAGAATTCCCAATGACAGTATTAGATTTAGTACTGAAAATGATACAATCTGAACAGGTTCGCCATCATAACAGGGCATGGTGCCTGAACAGTTATCAAAATAGTCCTATAAACATATGAAAGGGTACTGAAAATAGTAAACTGCAGAACTGCTAGGCTAGGGGAAAAAAATCAACACTTCCAGTGCATCTTGTCCCACATGATTACTGCAGGATAAAGACTAGATAACATATCCATGAACACATATCTATGTGATATACTAGCTGCTAAGACATGGAAACAAGAAATCATTTTGCACAAAACTCACTAAATGTTCACCCTATACTAGTGCTTTGTAGTTCAGTTATATAATCAAATTTACTAACTACGGCTTTGGATAAAAAAAGGAAAACAAGAATAATGACCATACAAGTCGATTTTTTACCAACCTTACAAAATCATCTAGAGCATGGCAACTGGCAGGTACCACTTTGATGCTGTTGTTGATCACAAGCTCATTTGCCTAATAAATCTGCTCCTGTGCCTCTGCCTTATGAGGTTGTCTCCCTGTCACTGTTATTTGTGCTCCAGTGCCTATCTGCAATCGTAACTCCCAATTCCTCACGCTACTAATCTGCAATCAGTGATTCACTTACGAGAAACTAAACTAGCATGTGCTATATGTTTTCTTGTATATTCTGGACACAGTTAAAAAAAATGGACAGAGGGTTATTTACGAGAATGCAAGCGATAGCACGTGTTGTTTCATACTTACTACAGTGAAGTGCCCAATTTACACAAATTATAGCATTGAGGAACCGATTTACGATAATTGTGATTACTATAAATAAACATCTAGCAATGATAATGTGACAGATGATTTACCACAAGCAAGCAAAATGATGCTTGAAGACACGATTTAGCAATGCAAAATGGTAGAATTTTACATAATTCAACAGTATATGGACGATAGTTATGAAGTGATTTACTACAACCAGGCATCAGGACAACGGCTATTTACCATAATTAAATGTCTAGTGCCCAAACTGTGGCAGGTGATTTATCAAGTGCGAAGGATTCAGGATAATGACAGGCTTGATTTGACAATACAAATTGATATGCAGTCACCGTAATTGTATTGGTGTGACTGAAAACAATAAACATTGCCTTCAAAAAATGTGTTGGGTACAGACTGATTTGTTGCACAGAACACTCATCCTTTTATCTCTGGGAGTAATGAGTAAAACACAACGAAAATGATGGCAACTAAGATACTGTCATATTACTTTGACTATGACCATCAGCCTAGAATTCCATGAAATCGACATCGTGACTGATGCGGACAGACATGCTAGCTGATTTTGATCCCGTTCAGACTTACTCCCAAGGGACGTCGCCGACCAGCACCCGGTCGCCCTCCTCGTCCTCGTACACCAGTGTGTACTCGCCGCTGATCACGGGCTCCTCGGCCTCCTCCCCCGCCGCCTCCTCGCCGCAGCACCGGCCCACCGCGGCGGCGGCCGGGTCCCTCTGGGCTGCGCAATCGAGGGATTTTTTTTCTCGCATGATCAGACAACGCGAGCACGCATACACGGTTCTTGGAACAAACGAGGCGGCGATGGAGTACGTACCGGCGAGCAGGCCGCGGAAGAGCTTGCCGACGGCGGTGGAGAGCTCGGCGTAGCCGCCGTACGCCGTGAGGTCCACCTTCTGCCCGATGGGCACTCCGTCCATGTTGATCTTCACGAACAGGCCGCCGCCCTTGTGCGGTTGTGCCCGCCCTCGCCGGCGCCGCCTCCCTTGGCGCCGCGGCCTCCCTTAACTCCGCCGTCCTGATGATGAGCCGACGACGACTGCGGCGACTGCCTGGTGGACGCCAGGTTCCTCCTGATCGACCGCACCGGCGGCCACCCCACCACCGGGCGGAGGGGCCGGCGGGGGCTGCCGCCGCTCACCATATCCCGTGGCGGCAGGAGGGGGCGGGAGGGCGGAGGTGGGCCCGACTCCAGATCGGCATGGGCGAGGGAGGGGGACCTGCCCGGAGTTGGGAGCGAGATTTTGGGCGGCGACTGCGTGCGTGGGGGCGGGCGGGATGGCTGACGGGGAGCCGATGGATTTTGGGCGGCAGCGGCGGAAGCGGATAAGATTGAGGATGGAGCCGACAAGCGGTCCCATGACGAGCTGGATGAGCCTAAAGACTCGTTACTTCCGGCTCACGCTCGACTCCGTCGCTAGGCTCGCCGGCTCGATCAACTATGGAGAGGATGATCTCGATTTAGACGGTTGGATGGTCCGGCTATAGAATAATCTATTTTGTGGCTGTTAGAGGGCTGATCGATATCCCGCATGGAAAAATTGCACGTGCAAGCTAGCCTTGTAAAGAGAGTTGACGGAGGGATCCTAGATATAAGGTAATGTGTACGGATCAAGTCAGTACCGAGAGAGCGAAGGGTGATGACGTCACTAGTCTGTGTGGCGACTGGCTAAGGCTAGGGTGCGGAGGTGGTGCCGTCGAAGACCTCGCGTGCCATTCTTTGTCATCGCGTCAGGTGCAGGGTGTTGTGAAAGCAACATGCCAACGACAGGAAGAAGGACTTACTGGTCTGGGCGGCGTTGGCAAAGGCAATGACGTCGCGTTGCCGAAGACCTTGACATGTGATCATATTGAGCGTGACGCAGGGCACTGTGGATGGGATGCTAATATAATGAAGGAAATGGCAGGAATTAGAAGGAAAGATGCACAAGGAAGGATTTGGAATTTTTGAAGGTGAGAGCATGATTTACGTGGGTGACATGAAAATCGCTGAGCAGAGAGGGGGGTGGGTCACCTGGCAGGTAGAAGTTTTCTCGATGAAAAAGTAACGCTCAAACAGCAGAGTCATTTTATAACACTAGTAAGGTGCGGGTGCGACACGTACGTTTTCAATTGTTTTTGGATCCTTATAATATAGATGGATAGATAGAAAACCAAAAGACCGACTTGCCCTTCGCCTTCTTGACCAGTTCCCCAACTCGTGGACTCCTTCCGCTTCGACCTTCAAGCCTACCCAAACCCTAAATGGCATGGCTGGCGCCGATGGCTAACCACTGCAGCCCCTAAAACGAGATTGGGAGGGAGTGGTGACCTACGTGGATCGAGCAGGATGGGCGATGGCTCCTTCGGCGTCGGGAGCGTCAACAATATGTCTCCTGAAAGTATTACCCGAAGAAGGATATTTTTATTACTGGAGGCAAGAGTATGCTCAAGGGCCATCTACTACCACTAACCCAGTGAAGCGCCTCTTTGTGCTACCTCAGGAAGGAGGGGTTGCATCATCAAATAGGACAGAATGATGACTTAGTAATGATGCATGGAATTTGTGTGATATTTTGTGATCCATACTATTAGCTCTTTTAAAATGTCTAGATGCCAAAACAGCCAAATTGGTAATATTGATGCATAGGAATTGTGTGATATTTGTTTGATCCATGCAACTTATAGTAGTAATTTTAAGATGTCTGAATGCCAACCTTTATTATAGTGTAAGATATAATGGACCTCTAATGTATATAACATGCAATCGGTGTTTGGATATGAGGTACTAAACTTTAGGAGGGGTCACATCGGATGTTCGGACGCTAATTAGGAGGACTAAACATGAACTAATTATAAAACTAACTGCAGAACCCCTATACTAATTCGCGAGACGAATCTATTAAGCCTAATTAATCCATCATTAGCAAATGGTTACTGTAGCACCACATTGTCAAATCATGGACTAATTAGGCTTAATAGATTCGTCTCGCAAATTAGACTCCATCTGTGTAATTAGTTTTGTAATTAAATTATATTTAATACTTCTAATCAGTATCTAAACATCCGATGTGACATGTCATAAACTTTATGACTTCGCATCCATATAACATGCAATATGATATGTGGTGATATTTGTGGTTTCTTTGTTCCAATTGGATGGTAGGGGTAAAAAAAGAGGCAGCATACATGAAATGCATCATGGATAATTTAGTCTATTTGTAAAAGGAAAGATGAGCAGAATCAAATGGAAGAATTGAAAATGTAGATGATAGTGTGCTTTACAGATTCAGTGGCTAAAACCAGTGCCGTTTTCTGAATTCGGATGTTTTGAACACCAGTGCTATTTTGTGGATTTCCCCACCACCTCGCTGTCACAGTGTCACATGCACAAACTCAACAGCGCGGCGGGGCCCATCCAGCCACACCCGCCCGCACGGCCGCGCAACCCCGACCCGGCCCCGTCAACAGACCGCACGACGAAGCAAACAGACACCCGACCCAACAGACATCCCACCTCTCCGCGTGGTGTGCGCCGTTCCCCTTCCCCCTCCCCATCCCCCTCCTTTCCCTCCGGCCTCTCCCCTCGCCGGCGACCGCCGCGAAGGAGCAGGCGGAACAGACAAACCGATCGCGGCGGTGGAAGCGATGGGCGACCACGAGGCGCGCGGGGACGACTTCGAGAAGAAGGCGGAGAAGAAGCTCTCGGGTTGGGCCATCTTCGGCTCCAAGTATGAGGACGCCGCCGACCTCTTCGACAAGGCCGCCAACTCCTTCAAGCTCGCCAAGAACTGTGAGCGCCCCTTGCTTCCCAGATCCCCCCTCTCCGCCTCGCTTCTCCCCGTTTACTTTCGCGCCGCCCACCCCCCCCCCCCCTCCCCCCAATCTGTTTATTTCGATTGTCTCTGGTGGCCCCAGCCGCTAGATCTGCCGCCCGATCGGGGGCCGGAATCGCTACCGCGGTGGTTGGTCCGGCGCAGTAGCGAAGTGGTTAGAACGGGAGTGGGATCTTGGGCCGCGGATCTACGGCCGCGCCTCGTCGTGATCGTTTCGTCTGAGGATGCTAATTAGTGCTGCATGAATTGATTCCATGAGTACGCAGATTGGTCTGAAAAAGAGGGTGACGCCTGTTGTATCCAGCCCCCTCTTTCTAGTTCAAAACATCAAATCATATTGTTTCATTTACCTATCCTGTGTATTCGTTCCAATTATCTTATTTGCTTAGAGTTTTGCTGATCCATATGGTTCACTGGGAGAGACTGTCTGGCACATAATACATGTTCAAGTTTGGTCGTCTTATTGTGCAGTGCTGGTGGGATTGAGGCCCGATTGCATTGATATGCATGGACTATCGGGAATCCATGGACTGTCATATCTTTGGGTTTTCTTTAGTTTGTTGGATGTATTTTGTTATTGTCTAAGGATTTCATCAGCATGATAGAATAAAGTTTTGTTCAAGAGATTGATAATAAATCTACCTGGATTATTCAGTGCCATACTTTATTATTTTCAGTGACTAAAATCAATTTATTGTTCAGGGAGCAGAGCTGCATCAGTGTACATCAAGATTGCTAACTGTCATTTAAAGGTTGGTTCTTTGCTTATATTTTGAATTATCAGTTTGTCATCTTGAAAAATCATACTGTTTTAAGATATGATGATTATTGTGCTGAACACTTTGCTGAACAGGGAGATAGCAAGCATGAGGCTGCCTCGGCATACGTTGAGGCTGCAAATTGCTACAAAAAGTTCTCACCTCAGGGTATCTCCACTTTCTGAGCATCATGCATACTCGAACGTTAATTTTCTATGAATTTGTAGTCTTTATCTCGCTATAATTTGTGTAATGCGCACGGGTTTCATGAGCTTTCTTTTGTCATTCTGTCATTTTGTGCTGCACTGCTGCTGGCTCAGTTTTGTTTAATGTGAACCATCCTGATTAGCTTGGAAATGTGCTCGAATTCTTGTTTCTAAAATTTCTCTAGCAACTTGTTATTTTTGTGCTTTAGAAGTAGTAGCATAAACATTGCTGTAATTCCTTTATATTACTTAATTTTTTCAAACACAGAAACAACATCCTGGTATAGAAAAATGTGAATCCCCAGCAGAATATGTGTATGTAAATTGGAGGAGGGAATAGCCCCTGCGTGATTAAATATGCGGCTGAGAACTGTAAATACCAAACAAACCTGTATTGCCAAACTAAGCAGTCCTGATCATCAGAAAAATAAGTTTTCTGAGCTATCTGGCACATTTCCATCAATAACCGCATAAATGTGAATGAAAGATCAGAAAAATAAGTTTTCTGAGCTATCTGGCATATTTCCATCAATAACCGCATAGATGTGAATGAAGGATTCATGCATCTACTAAATTTACACTTTAAATTCACACTATACAACAAATCGTTATTGCAGCATGTCGTTTATTGACAATTCACATATAGGTCCCATAACATAATAGCTAAACTCGAATTCCTTACCGATTGTCTTCCCAAAATTTATTTTTCTGCATTGCTGACCTTCCTTTTTATATCTACTTTAGATGCTTTATTACTGGCCCATATGACCTCGTCCAAAAATTTGATTCATTTGCAGCTGGGAATCAAATGTATTAGGGCTACATACCCTATATCTGTGATCAATAATCTTCTTGCACAATTGTTACTGCTGTAATTGTAAAAAAACCAGGAATTTGTATTGAAATCTCAAATGTTAGGGACTTATGATTTAAATTGTTACATGTGCATTCATCATAAACTTGATTATCATAACATATCCTTGACCATGTGTAGTCTCTCACTCTTCTCTATGATTTTGTTTTTAATTTCTTTTCTGAACATGCTTAGCTAAGTAGCTAACTCATTGTGTATCCTTTAATGCAGAAGCTGCACAGGCACTAAATCAGGCTGTTAATCTTTTCTTGGAAATTGGTAGATTGAACATGGCCGCAAGATACAGCAAGGTGAATAAAGTTTCTTTTTGCAGAGATGTTATTATATGCTACTATCTTTGTTTTTACCTCAGGCAATTCGATTAATGAACTAAGATAACCAGCATCATTTTCCTTTGTCTTTTGTTTCAATGCAACTTATGAGTATCTTTGAAAGATGACCTGTTTCAAAAAGAAGGATGATTTGTTTGAAAAGGATATATCACTCACACTGGTGCAAATTTGATGTGTTTTCAGGACATTGGTGAGATATATCAGCAAGAACAAGATTTAGAGAAGGCTACAGATTACCTGGAAAGAGCGGCTGACCTTTTTGACAGTGAGGGACAGTCATCTCAAGCAAACACCATCAAGCAGAAAGTAGCAGAAATTGCTGCTCAGTTGGAACAGTAAGATTAACTTCATTTGACTTATAGTAATTATCTCCTACTCTGATACCGGATAGTCGGTTAGGTCATTGACCCGGTCTCCAATATGACACTTTGACTTGCAATTTTGTGATGGTATTATAGTTTCAAATAGAGAAAGCTATATACTATCGCAGTATTTTCCATGATGAATCTAGTAGCATCAACCATGTGCTGTCAATCTATGTAACGCTTATATAAATTGATGGGTCAAGTTAAAAATGGTTGACAAACTAGAATCCATGTCAACAGCAATCCATGTCATCAACAATCCATGTCCCTGAGCATGAACTAGGTGATCCCCTCCCCCAGTAATAGTACTGTTATTATGCCTTTTCTTTATAGGGGTTATTCCTTTTTTGTTGGTGACTCAGAATATGAATATTGTTCTTACTGGAGAATGTGCATGTTATATTCAGTAATTGGATTAGATGATTGGTAGAAGCACAATGTGTTCTGACATCTGAGCTACAAGAATTCCTTTTAAGATTATCTCAGTAGTTTTAGAGGTCAAATTCATTTGCCTGAAAAAATTTGTTTGCATCAATGACATACTTTGACTTGTTTATTTATTCAGTATACAAAAATCTCAAATCCTGAATCAAGTGCCGTTGCTAGTGGGTTGCTGCTGATCAGCATCAGCTATATGCTTCAGAAGTTATTAGGCCTATTGATTTGCCAATTATCGTGCTTTGATCGGGTTGCCTTTTTTTGTTCTCTATTTTTCTATCTATTGTATATTCAAACTGGCATACTTATGCCATCAAATATGTTTTATCTTTGTCCAAGGTGGTAGCATAGTAGCTATCTGGATATTTCCATCATTGTTGACTTCTGTTGGTGATGCATACTTTATCATAGTATAATTGCAGGATACCTTGAGTGGTATTTCTCATGCATGTTTTATTATTTTAGGTACCCAAAAGCAACTGAGATTTTTGAAGGGATTGCTCGCCAGTCAATCAACAATAATCTTCTTAAATATAGTGTCAGAGGCATTCTCCTTAACGCTGGCATTTGCCAACTATGTAGAGGTGATCCTGTTGCTATCACAAATTCATTGGAGCGATACCAGGTGTGTATTGTTCTGTTCAGATCCAAACAAGTTAAACATGTGCTGTTTTCATCTTTATAAAGATGTTCTGTTGCTATTTTGCAGGAAATTGACCCGACTTTCTCTGGGACACGTGAATACAAGCTTTTAGCTGTATGGATGTTTATTTGCCCTTTTTTCTTGATTCTTGTTCATTGCATGCCTGATTCGAATAACATTATCTCTAGTGCTATTAATGAAATATAATTTAAACTTTTACTCTAAATTGATCATCCAATCCTAAGATGTTTCCAAAGGAGCTTATACAGTGAAGTATTTTTGTTTCAGGATCTTGCTGCATCGATGGATGAAGGAGATATTGCCAAATTCACTGATGCCATCAAAGAATTTGATAGCATGACACGTTTGGTATGTTTTGTTGCAACCGCTATGTTTTATTTTGAAACTTCAAGTCGCTAATGGGTGCTTTTCCAGTCTCTGTTGGGTAACCTATCTATCTGTAACTTCATGCTTTTTAATTGTACTTATGTTTGGTAACGGTTATATTAGTTTGACTTAGGCATAAAATATACAATTTTAGCCTGAAATTGCATCTGGATTTGGGTGGAAAAAATATCAGCAAACATGCAAATGTCTATACTACATGGTAATTCTACTGTTTCTCCTGGTCACTAACCTCACACAATGTGTTGTGATACTTTTGCACTGGTCGTCACCCTAGCTCAGCAGAGTGCAATTTTAGGGGCCAGAGTTTAGTATGATTTTCAACCTTTTATATAACTTGCTATGGGCCTGTTTGTTTGAGCTTTCTGGCAGCTTCTTAGCGTGAAAAGCCACAAGCTCAAACAAACAACAACTTCTCGTGCAGCTTCCAGAAAGCTGGAAACCTAGAAAAGCTGAGTCAGTTTTATGAGCTTTTTTAGCTTTGAGCTCAGAAAGCTAAACAGATCTTCTAAAAGCTAGTTTATGCTAGCAGCAGCTTTCCAAAAAAGCTCAAAAGCTGCAGATAAATCATGTGTTGCTTCTACAACACAGGATGCCACAGAGCATTCTCTGAGATAACATTGTTAACTTAGAAACTGCTCCAAAAGGGATTATTGCACACATTCACTATATTTGATCCTTTTCTCCCCTGTATCTAATATATAATATGTTGGTCTCAGGATCCTTGGAAAACCACCCTGCTCCTCAGGGCAAAGAACGAGTTGAAGAAAAAGGAGGACGATGAGGACGACCTAACTTAAGCATTATTGTAAAATTCCTATGATATGGTTTGGTTTGTGCCTGCGTTTCAGCGTTGAGGCTTTGGTGTTTCTTATAAATGAACATCATGAGATTAATCACTAGTCCGGTTGTACAGTACTTCGATTTGGGTTATCCTGTTGATTTGCTGTCAAAATGAAAATGGTACCGTATGCTTGTTTCTGGGGTTCCTGTTACTTGGTTGTTTTCGTATTTGTGACGATCTTATTTGCTATGGTAGTCCTATACACCTCTTATTTATTTATATTGGCGGTCCTACTTTATACAGTTTTTTTCCGACCTTATTGTGTTACTGTTGTAAACATTTACCAGCTTTATGAAGTTCATGCAACTGGTGGATTTTGCAGTTGTCTTAAAGTTATGATGTTACTCTGTCCTGACTCCTGAGCGCATTTGTAGTCTATTTCACTGTTTTAAATCGTTATTTTCGTATCTTAAGAATAAGGGAATGTCACATTCATCAAAGTCCGGAAGAGGGTCTAGCGTGCGTGCATATGGTGAACCTTCTCCGTGTTACTTTCTGTACTCGAGAATCTCCATACTTGGCATGTTAACAGTCAACCCTAAAACCCAGTTGCAAGTTGCTGATCTTTCCAATCTCCATTTCCTACATTTTAACACATTTTGTTTTATATATTTTGAAATTTCCACCTTGCTTGTTGGCCAAACGAGGTGGCCTTAAACCCCTTCGAAAATTCGAACTACCGAGAGGCTTGTGTGAAAACTATTGGACCCCTATCAACGCGGTCTCCCATCACATCGCTATGAGGTGGTTTCCACATCCATTTATACGTTGAAAAAAAAGAGGCGAAATAGCAATTTCCTCCCTCAACTTTCTTTAAAGGTTTAAATCCGCCCCTCATTTCGCGATGTGGGTGGGACAGGCGTCTGCGTGCAGCGTGTCTTTAGTCCAATTGCAAACGATTGTAACACCCATTCTGTCCAGTTAATACACCTCTCTTTTTACCCGGAAAAAACAGTACAATTTACAGAGCTGCAGTAACTTCACAGCAACATACACAGAAAGCCACACTAGCTTCCCAGTACCCAATCAGCGAAGCATCAGCACAAGAAAAAGCAAACAGAAGTTAATAAACACCCCTGAGCTCGCCACGACCCACAAGCCAAGTAGTAGTCCCGGGAAAAAATAAAGAAAATTTCTTATTTGACACCACTAAAATGAAGCATTCCTTTCTTGACCCTCAAACTTTTGAATTGACCCTCAAACTTTTGAAGTTCCCTATTTGACACCAACTTTAAATTGCATCCCTAAAATGACACTTTAGGAAATGTCAGCAGCAGTTTCACGGGGCTAACGGAATGTTATTTTAGTAATGGAATTTAAAGTTGGTGCCAAATAGGTAACTTCAAAGATTTGAGGGGGTGGTGTCAAATAAGGCACATGGCCACACGGCCGCGCTGCTCGGCCCGAGCTGGAGGCGCAGCGCATGGCGTCGCTTTGGGCGCGCGCGAGGCACGAGGGCCTGTTGGAGGTTGCCCGCGCAGGTCCACCGCGCTGCCGATGATTCGGGAGCCGTCTCGGGCCGGGAGGCGGCCATCTGCCGCGGCACGAGCGGTGGCGGCGGCTGAGGCTGGTCAGGTAGCAGAGGAGCTAGACGGCGGCGACTCGGCGAGCGTCGCTTCCATCAACCACTAACCAGGCCCCGCGCTCCATGTGAGTGGTGGCGGTTTATGCAGAGCTAATGCGGTGGTGGTGGTGCCGGATCAGCTGTGTAGCAACATCGATTACGGTTTCCAGCTTTATGAGAGCGTTTATATGCGAACGGAGTTCCATGGGACTGTGGCACCGTGCATGCAGCTGCTCATCGACTCATCATCGAACGATTCTCCTCCTAATCTCCTTCTATCCAATGGCCATGAATAACCCGGACATGGCATGGTGCAGTAGACTGGCCAGTTTTATTTACATAAGTAAATCGGTATCATCCTCAACAAGAAACTCTAAAGAATCAAAGATAAACAGATTAAGATGGTAGCCAATGCATTTGCATGGGTAAATTGTCCAGTTAATAATTAGACAAGGCATCAGTTCCATCGCATATATTACAATACCAAATGGTTCTGCGGTGCTAACTATTATACATTTTGATAGCAGTATGATGCTAAGCAAGCACCAGGTGTTGTACTCAACCACGAGATGAGGATCTTCCCGGTTAGGAACTTGGGCATAGCAGGATTTCACAGGTGAGTCGGTGAAGATCTTGTTGCTTCATGCTCTGGTCCAGAGAAACACCTTACCACCGGAGCCTTTAAACTCTGGTCCAGAGAAACACCTTACCACTGGAGCTTGCACCAGCCAGGTGGCCAACTTTGTAGGGGTGCAGCGAAAACCGGCATGGGATGGCTGTCATGTGTTCACTCTCAAGAGATGCTGTGTATGAAGCCGAGAGGCTCTTCTCACTGCGATCAACTGAGATAACATCTATTACTCTTTTCATATTCCCAACAAATAGGTTGCTGTCGCTCCAGCTCCAGATTGCCCTGCAAAGCACGAATTGAGTTTCACCATGAAAACAGTGACATGATATTAACTAAAGATTGCGAAACTAAGGTGACAAGAGCTCGCCATACTTGAATGTGGACAGCCATCTGCCTGTCCTGTTGTTATGGTCGAGAACACACGAGTCATCAAAGTTGTCCACATTAAAAATCCGGACAGTGTCATCAAGGCTGCAGATAGTAAGAAACTAAGAATAAGATCATTTGTAACATTTAAACCTGTGATCTGTATCAATATAAACCTGCGAATGGTAGAACATAAGTATCTTTATTATTACATGAGACACTAAGTTGTGGTACTAACAACATAGAAACTATGCTGAATCAGATTAACAAACAGGCATAAGACACATTCTTTTTGTAACTCCCACTTCTTTAGCAACTTCAGAAAGACAATCTTCATTGTAATTTCACTATGTTAATTGATGAGAGGTGATTCTTTAGAACTCATGAGTGGTGTTTCTATGCTCTGCAAACAATCAAAAGGCATATAAATATAAACACGCTAAAGCTCTGATGTGCAACCATATACAATTCCAGTTGCTTGCTTCAGAACCCATGCAGTTTAATTTTGAGAAGGGTATTGATATAGTGCTACTTTTTATTTGAACTGATTGTAGAAGGGAGGAATTTGATTGCCATCACTATTGAAGAGGGAGTCCATTGATGAAACTGGAATAAGGGAGCTTGAGAGTTAGAAAAATAAAATGTTGTTCATAATATTTAGCTCCAAGAAACAGTGCCTTGCCAGTGAATGTGCTAAGAAGATATCTATAGTAGCATAGCAAAGGGACAAATGTCTAAGACTCATGCCACGTACCGCTGCCCCCAAGCTAGTTCTAAGAGATCCAGCCCAAGGTTACCCATCCGCCTCCCAGGATACCGTATAGGCTAGAAGTCATAAAAGCAGCTCAAATCTCACAAATGCTAACAAAATAAAGTCAGTGAGTTAACAATTTAAAACATGCAGTATGTCAGCATTGGTGTTACATGGTAATGGAATGCGTGTAGGAGTTCTGACATAGGAAATGTCACTAAAAATCTGACATGAATGTACTCAGAAGCAGGTGTTTGACTTGGCAAAGCCAATGTTTTATGTACTCAAGTGTCTGGGTAATGGTGATTGGCACAATCAGGTTTCACGTGACAATGATATGCTGATATGCAGAATATGCATTTAGCCATGATATAATGGTGGCTCAATTTAAGATACACGTTCATTATTATTGCAAATAGGTAGGTCCTTTAAACAGGACATACGTGAATCATAATGTTGCCAGCAAAAGTAGCAAAATGGTTAGGAAAAATGAGCACCTGGTTGTTGCAAGCATATTGCCACTGGGTGAGAAATAAGCTGACTGAATGGCTCTGCTGTACTCCCAAACTTTCAAGCACCCCGGACCTTTATTTTTCATACTTCTCATATCCCAAATGCGAACTGTGCGATCCGTTGAGCTTGTGGCAAACAGATATGGGTTCTCCGGACGAAAATCTATTGAATTGATTCTATTGTCATGTAAATTCCATGTAGTTGACACCTTACCTGCCCTTTCATCGAAATGTTTCAAATCATTTCCCTCGGCAAAATATAGGGAGCTGTGACTATCTGGTGCTTGACAAAGCGAGAAAATGGGGGAGTCACACAAGTGGATAGTATTAAAGCTCTCCTTCTCAACATCCATGAGACAAATTTCACCGTGATAGCTAGAGCTGTAAATCTGCAAGTCCCATTTATCATAGATAACAGAATCAGAACCACAAATGAACACGGAAATATTAAAAATAATAAAAAGTTATAATCTGGCAAAACTGTATTGTCCTACAAACATGCCACTATTATTTGCCCAACTTATCATCTGTCTTGTGAGAAGCCACATATGATGGCCAACAATCAAAATTACACAAGCCAGAAATGGATGGCCACATGTTTACCGATAGCACAACATCCATATCGGACATTTCAAGGAAAATTGAGTTTTACTTTAGTAATTTGGCCACATGTCTAATGCAGGGGATGACTGACTGCCAAGGGCTATTAAACCTTCATGAGTCATAGCACTATTACAATATAAAAAGGACCCCTTGTCTCAAACCTCTTTCCTGTCTCCCTCACTCCATGGTTTAGAACATTTCAAGAGTCTGTATCCCACAGCATGTTTCCCTTCCCAAGCCCACTTACCCCTTTCAGAACTTGATACGCATTCTACCATAAAACTCCAATTAATTATAAGCTGTCTCAGGCAATCTAATTTGGCGTATTACTTAGTCCTACAAGTACAATCTTGTACAGCCAAAATACCAAATGTTCAAATAATTAAGCAACAGTGGTAAAACTGATGATTCACATGAACAACAATTGAAATAGCACAATAACAATAATTTGCACATTATCCAGAAAGAGCAAATTAGCAAAAGAAGGAGAAACAATCACCTTCCGCGGATCGGTGGGGTGCACCACAATGCCCCCCACGGCTCCCCTGTGGGGAAAATATTCGAACAACCCGTCTGCACCATCGTCATCCTCATCATCTTCCACGAGACCATCCACATCCCAGAACCCGATATGTCCGACCTTGTTCCCGGCGACCACCACGGTCCGGTCGGCCAGCGGCAGGACCCGCACCGAGAGTATCCTCCCCGGCACCACCCTCCTCACGTTCGCGGGACGCAGCACCAGCTCCCTCCCGGCATCGAACCCGTCCGCCGCGCAGATCCCGCCCTCCGGACGCGGCGTGGACTCGGTGGCGGTGGCGTCTCGCAGGGAGGAGGCGAGGGAGGAGGAGAACCGGGTGGTGCGGGGCTTCGTCGGGGACGGCGGCGTGGGCGGGGAGGAGTTGGCGCCGGGGGAGGCGGACGACTCGCCGGGAGGAATGCCGCGGGTGCGGAGGGAGCGGCGGAGGACGATGGGGCCGGCCGGGCTCGCGCGGGGATGCTGCTTCTTGGGGCGCTTGGGGGAGGAGGGGCGGATGGAAGCGGAGAGCTCGGCGGCCTTGCGGCGGAGGGAGGCGAGGATGGTCTCGTTGCGGCGGATGTTCTCCTCGCGCCGGCGCTCGTAGTCGGTGAGCCCGGCCTCCGGCAGCGGCGACGCCATGTCGGTGGAGTGGATGGATTCTTTCTGGAAGGGGGTCGTGGCAGGGAATGGGGAGGGATGAGTGGAGGGACGCGTGGTCGGAAGGCGGCGGTCGAGGGAAGTTGTTTGAAGGCGAAGGCGGTGGGCGCGGCAAGTGATGGCGGGAAGTTTTGCGGCGCGGGGAGGAGAGTGGCGGGAAACTGAGGCGCACGATAGGGCCCACAAAACAGAGAAGCAGGGATCAGACAGCCTCGAAGATGGTGCAATCCAAGGTCCAACGACAGTCCACAGTAGCATCGACGCCGTCAAACTACAATTTTCAACTTAAATTTCTCTGTTATTAGAAATAGTATTTTTAAAAGAATTTCAACATTTCCATCCTTATTCTAGTTATTATTTGATCTCACCATCGTATTCTAGTTTGCCTCTTGATAATCTTTCAAAAAGTTTGCCTCTTGACCTTTTTGAACAACGAAGATGGGATATAGCTCATGTACATGCATGATGGTGAGTCCAACTGCTACATTGTCTTGTCTCCTCCAACCCCTTTTTTTTTTTATTTTGGTTAGCTCTATTTCTTTGCTCTAGTCACTATTGGAAGAAGGTTCATTTGTTCTCCATAATAGAGCTAACGACATCCTTTGAACTTCAGTGTTCAAAATGTCTTAGTCACATTCTTCATAAATGTGCATTCTTTTAGATTATATTAGGAGTAATGCATTGCACTTGTAACCACTTTATTTAACTGTGCAACACAAAATAAAATTTTATCCTTTCGGAGAAACATGGGATAATAAGTTGCAAATTTGCATATCTTCCGGATAACATTTCAAACTTCAATATTTGAACTTAAAAAAATAATAGCAACTCTATCTTAGTGGATTCTAAGTTATAACCAAATATCTATTCTATAGATCTCCAGGAATTGGCTTGTTCCACACTTCCACTATAGATAATCAGTCTTCAGTTAGCATTTGAGGGGATAGTTCAACTTGCCAGTCACCAATATACCTTTTATGGTATGTGAGGATACATGTTATCAATGCTACATGTGCTTGTATGTACATTCAAGACCATATGATTCCTCACTACATTCTTAATTCAATCACTTGGGTCCGTATGAATTTTCATCCATATCTTCGGGATTATTGGTGTTCATTTAGGAATTGACTGATAAGTTATTCATTGACTATATCCTTTAAAGATTTTCTAATTCTTTGAGAATAGTATTTTACTTCCGTGAGAAATTCCCTCATGCAAGAGAGAAGTGATTTACCCGATCCTTTTAATTTGAGATCTTCAATGAACTCTTTTATTTGGAACGTGTTATTCACAATAAGTCACTTTTATGACATTATTTCCTTTGAGAAATTACTCTTATAGAGACTATTAATATATATTCATTCAGGAATATTATCAACCTTAGACATTCAATACTTAGTATGAAATTTAGCTTCTATTTGTTGTGATTTTTATTCTTCGAGGAATGATGAGTGCTTCAAGGATCATCTCTCATGGATTTTCATAATCCATCTATTAACTGTATAATGTATATTTCATTCATTCTTTTCATATGCCAGATATGTAGCAGAATATTCATTTATATATAATGGAAGCTTACTAGTCTTTGGAAAGACTTATGAACCCTTGCATTTCACCATACCATTATTTCATAATGATTCATCCAATTTGAAATTTTAGATTCAAATACTTTCTTCATGGTTTGACCTCAATTGCATTCTTTCATTGACCCGATATGAGTGCTTCATACAACTCTGCCATGGACTTTATTTATGGATTCATATTCTCGTTAGAGAAATATTTGCAATGATAGAAGTAATGTTGTCGACATTCATTCTTTTTCTCCCATATCTTCAGGATAAGACTATGATATAGTCAATCTTTTATGCCAACACAAAATACTGTGCGCACTTTATAGTTTTAGGAATTCATCTTCATGATGATCATTTCTTAATTTGTGAGGTATTTGACCATAATGGTGTTCTTTCCAGAATTCTATGGAGATTTGAATAAATTGTTTGACAAGTTCATTTGATCTAAAACCAACAGGCGTTGATGGTGGTTGATCACCGTGAGCAGGGATCCGATGGGGGCCCCTTTTAGAGATCCAGCCGGGGGGTTAGTTCGTGTGAAGAAATTCGAGAGACAGTGAGGGGAGTTTGTTTAGTAGTTGCACTCAGAGGGGTTTTTAGACAGGCTCAGGCCACTCAGAAGCATAATACCCTATGTCCTGTGTGTTGTGTTGCTTAGTATTGCCTGAGAATTGCTTGTCTTTCTTAGTACAAGGGTTGGCCTTTTATAGGCCAGGCCCATGGCTGGGTTGATCGGGGAAGCCTTTCGCCCCAATCATCCCTTCTACTCTTTTGTGTGTGAATGCGGTAGCCCAATGGCCACCCTTCTTGCTACAGTTCTCCTGACGCGCCATCCACTTGCCGTGACGCCCCTCGCCTTGACGCGCACGGCTTCACAGCACCTAACCAGGTCCTTTGCACGTTAATCTCCTCTTTTTACCATTTTATCCTGTTGAGCACTTGCACCTATGGGCCCGAGCCCTCCATCCCGAGACGGGGTGCGTTGAACCTAGCTTCCGGGTTCCTTCCCGGGAGGCCCTCGCTGCTCCCCGGGGTCGTGGCGTGGGTCCCATCCTTGGCAGAGAGCGACCGGGAGCAAGGCAGGCGCCCTTGACATGAGGATGGCACTCGCCGCCTGTTGGACAGGACGGGTGAGGTCGTCAGTCCCTGAGGCGCCCAGGCGTGTCTCATCAACTGTAATTGAAAGAGATATTGAGGCAAGGAAAGATTAGATTCATTATACAGGAGCACAGGCTACAACCATTTATAGGCCTGGGAGACCAGGCGCAGGGGGGCGGCTATGGTTAGGAACCCTAGCCGCCACCTGTGACTCGCTAGGGTCGGCGGCGCCCATAGGCGGGCTGCTAACCAGCCCATACACATAACAGGGCCCGTGGGACCATAAATAATTACAATCTAACACCCCCCCCGCAATCGGAACATCGGCGCAGCGAACGTTCAGACTGGAACGGAACTCAGTGAACATTGAAGATGGCAGTCCTTTGGTGAATATGTCGGTGAACTGCGAGGTTGTCGGGACATGAAGAAATCTGATGTTGCCAAGGGACACGCGCTCCCGAACAAAATGAAGATCAATCTCCACATGCTTGATGCGCTGATGATGGACCGGATTGGACGCCATGTAAATGGAGCTGATGTTGTCACAATAGTCCAGAGTGGCACGAGACGGCGGGGCACCCAACTCGAAAAAGAGCTCACGAAGCCATGTAGCCTCAGCACAGAGTTGGCGATAGCATGGTACTCAGCCTCAACACTGTAGCGAGAAACAGTGTGCTGGCGTTTGGAGGACTAGGATACTATATTATTGCCGAGGAAGACTGCGTAGCCAGAGGTGGAACATCAGGTGTCTGGACAGCCTGCCCAGGCGGCGTCGGAGTAGACCACAAGCTCGGAGAACGACGATGGCCGAATTTGAAGACCTAGAGTAGCAGTGCCACGGAGGTAGCGGAGGATGCGCTTGAGAGTGACCAAGTGATGTTCCCGGGGATCATGCATATACAAACAGATCTGTTGAACGGCACAAGCGATATCCGGTCTGGTGAAAGTCAAGTACTGCAGCGCACCAGCAAGACTGTGATAAGATGTGGCATCCTTGACAGGTGGGCCGGCATCAGCAGAGAGCTTGGCACAGGTGTCGACTGGCGTGGCACAGATCTTGCAATTAGACATATTGGCGCGCTTCAAAATGTCAAGAGTATACTGATGCTGCGACAAGAACAGGCCGCAGGCGGTACGCCGAACATGAACTCCCAGGAAGTGATGAAGATTACCTAAATCTGACATAGAAAACTCTTGCTGCAAGGCTGCAATAGTGCGCTGAAGAAGATTGGGAGTAGATGCAGTGAGAACAATATCATCAACATAGAGCAGGAGATAGACGATGTCAGCGTCACGGCAATAGATGAACAACAAAGTATTTGACTTGGCCTCATGAAATCCAAATGACAATAAGTAGGAAACGAACCTGCTGTTCCAAGCACGTGGAGCCTACTTGAGGCCATAGAGGGACTTGTTGAGCTTGCAAACAAAACCTGGACGAGTTGGATCCTCAAAACAAGAGGGCTGAGTGCAATACACAGTTTTAGACAAAGTCCCATGCAGGAAAGCATTCTTGACATCCAACTGATGAATTGGCCACTGTCATGAGAGAGCCAGAGATAGCACCGTGCGAACTGTGGCTGGCTTCACAACCGGGCTGAAAGTCTCGTCGTAGTCAATGCTAGGATGCTGTGTGAACCCCCGAAGTACCCAACGTGCCTTGTACCTTTCCAGTGAACCATCCGCATGGAATTTGTTTTTGAACACCCATTTACCTGTGACAATGTTAGCTCCAGGAGGATGAGGCACCAAGTCCCAAGTGTGATTCCGAAGCAAAGCATCAGGCTCCTCCTGCATAGCTGACTGCCAATGAGGATCAGTGAGAGCGCTCCGAAAGGAGGTGGGCACCGATAACAATGTGGTGGTGTGAAGCAGAGCCGGGAAGCGATGACCGAGCTTGGACTGAGTCAGCATAGGGTGCTGATTTACCACTAGAGGGCACGGGACAACACCCTTGGGCAAAGGGGTGGGTGGGTCGACGGGAGGAGGTACTAGAGCAGTTGACGGCCCATGGGCGCCAGGCATGGTCGGGGTCGGGGCGGTCGGGGCGGCGTCCAGCTCCCCCCCATGCGTCGACAGCCTATGGGCGCCAGGAGCGGTCGGGGTCGGGGCGCTAGGCGCAGTCAGGGTTGGGGTAGTCGGGGCGGCGTCCAGCTTCCCCCCACGCGTTGACGGCCCATGGGCGCCAGGCGCGGTCGGGGTCAGAGCGGTCAGGGCCTAGACTTCAGCTGTGGGTGTGGGCGTTGTCAAGGGTGCCGTCGCGATGGCTGGCGGCGTGTGTGTGTGGGGGAGGTGCCTAGCGCGACACAAAAGGCCGGCGCATGGTGGGGGACTGGCACATGGGCTTGTGCAGGTAGCACCCAGGGAGCGGCAGGGGCCGGCGCGACAGCACCAGAAGCCGGCGCGGCGGCGCCAGGGGCCGGCGGTGCGCCTGATGAGGAGGTGGCCACAGGTATAACTTGCACATGAAGAAAATGGTGACAGACTAGCAGAAGTCGGCACTGGGTCAGTAGAATCATTGAGGAAGTCGAACACCGCAGGTGAAAGTGGAGAGGTCGTGGAGGTGAACAAAAAGATGGACTCATCGAAGACGACGTGCCGAGAGATGATGAGACGATTAGAAGAGAGTCAAGGCAGCGGTATCCCTTGTGATGCACTGAATAGCCGAGGAAGACACAGTGTGGAGCGAGGTGCGAGCTTGTGCGTGGCTGTGGCTGATAGGTTGGGGTAGTAGGCTGACCTGAAGACTCTAAGGTGATTGTACGTGGGTTTGGAACCGAAAAGTTCAAGGTGTGGTGTATGAAACTGAAGAGTCGAAGTGGGTAGAATGTTGAGGAGGTGGGTGACGGTGTGGAGGGCCTCAACCCAATAGGATGGAGGGGGCACTAGCCTAGAATAGGAGGGTCCGGATGACGTTGTTGATCGAGCAGATCATACGCTCAACATGGTCGTTCTGGGAGGAGGTGTAGGGGCACGACATGCGAAGGTGAACTTCGTGGGAGAGGAAGAACGTGTGCGTGCTGGAGTTGTCGAACTCATGGCTGTTGTCACACTGAACAGCCTTGATGGTAGTGCCGAACTAGGTGAAGACAAAAGTGAAAAAGTTAGACAACGTGGAGAACGTGTGAGACTTAAGACGGAAAGGAAAATTCCACAAGTAGTGTGAGCAATTATCGAGGATGACAAGATAGTACTTGTAACCAGAGACACTAAGAACAGGAGATGTTTATAAATCACAATGTATAATGTCAAAGTTATGCGACGCTCGAGAAGTGGGCATAGCAAAAGGTAGGCGAAAATGTTTGCCTAACTGACACGCATGACATAAGGAGACGCCTGGTGAGGGAGAAGCAGCAATCGATGACTGGGCGAGTCTAGAGAGGATGGCGGCGCTAGGGTGACCGAGACACCGGTGACAGACAGACGTGGAGGGAGGCCCAACATGGAAAGCGGTGGCAGTAGGTGTTGCGCATGTGGATACCTTGGAGGTGTTGCGCCTGCAGCACTTGGACGAGCTGCCGACGAGCCACGATGAGCCGCCGACGAGCCACGACGAGCCGACGACGAGCCACGACGAGCCGCGGCACGAGGGTGATCGTGCTGCATGTTGACGAGCTGCTGAGGAGCTGCTGGAACGTCGACGTGATCGACTATGTACGACTACGTTGATCGACTTCGCTGCATCGACGCGAATCTACATCTTCCGCACGAGTAGTGCGTCGAGTGGTAATCCCGTGATCCTTATACGGCAGTTTTCCTGGTTTACGCGGTAGAAAATTTTGTTTTGCGCTAGTGTAGCCTACCTCGTATCCCAACAAAGATACCCGGTGCGCTCCTCGCAAGTGCCTGACATGGCTGCTCCTCGCCAGTCGCCTTCCTTCTGAGGCTGAGGCCTCATCTGCTGCCGCTGTTGTTGCTGATCGAGGGTGTCTCCTTCACCCTCTTTCTCATCTTCAGCTATGGTGGAGTGCTTCTGTCCTCGTGTGTTGCTCCATGCTCATGGACTTCCCTTCTCCATGGCACGAAAACTCATGTTCGCGTGCCACAGAGCTCCCTTCATGCTTGTAGAAATTTTTCCTTTAGGTCGTAATAGCCGTGTACTCTCCTGTATACTTCTTCAAAAGAAACTTCTTTTTCAGAGTACTTGGCTCCCCTTTCATGCTATGAAAGGTTGCCATGTAGGAGAACTGAATAAAGGTTGGTGTCACTTTGTTTTTCCCTTCACAGGATGGTGTCACTTCTTGTACTTGTGTTTGCACTGGCAGACATGATAGTGGAGATTGGGAGCCGCTAGGTGTTGGCCATATCCGGGGTCGGGGACCAGGCCGGGAGCTAGGCGCTGACCATTGGGACCTGCCTATAACTCAGCGACTATCATCTTAGACACAAACACGTACCCTAAGAGCGCCTGTCCTGGGGATTATTTCTTTCGATATGAGTGTATTTGTGACTAGGAGTCTTGACAAGTGCATATGCTGTCATATGGCTGGAATTAATATTAAATTGCTACATAGATAAACTAGTACATAGGTGGGCCCCAAGGAAACTGTCCCGGGGTAGTTGTCATTGATGCCTGAGCAATGACCCTCCCACGCTATCTTCGGGTAAAACTTCTGAAGGTGTTCGATGTTCCATACGTTAGGCACCAGTATGCCGTCTCCGTCGATCAACTTGACTGTGCTTGGCCATTGTACCTCCGTCACCCGGAAGGGCCCCTCCCACATGGGCGATAGCTTGTTCTTGCCCTCTTGGGATTGGAAGCGTCACAACACCAGGTCTCCAACTTGAAGCTCCCATGGCCGTACATGTCGCTGGTGGTAGCGGCGTAGAGCTTGCTGGGACCAGGATGCCCGTAGGGCTGATCTACACCTTGTTTCTTCTAAATATAGAACATCTAGCTGGCGTATGAGTTCTTGATCTTCTTCCTCATAGGCACGTACCCTTGGGCTCCCTAGGGTTAGTTCGGAGGGGAGGACTGCTTCCACCCCATAGACCAGGAAGAAAGGAGGTTCTCTCGTGGCCCAGCTAGGGGTAGTTCGGTTAGCCCATACCACCGCCAGCAGCTCATCAATTCACTCGGTCCCATGCTTCTTTAGCTCATTGTAGGTTATTGTCTTCAGCCCCTTGAGTACCTCTGCGTTGGCTCTTTCTGCCTGTCCATTGCTCTTGGGGTTAGCAACGGACGTGAAGCATAGCTTGATGTTCATGTCCTTGCAATAATCACCAAAGAGGACACTGGTGAACTGTGTCCCATTGTCGGTGATTATGCAGTTGGGCACACTGAAACGGGCCACAAGATCTTTGATGAACTTCAAGGCTGAACCCTTGTTTGCTTTGAGTACCGGTACCACCTTCGGACACTTGGTAAACTTGTCCACCGCGATGTACAGCCATTTGTACTCTTCGATCGCTTTCGGGAACGGTCCACGGATGTCCAGCCCCAGCCCACGAATGGCCATGATAGGTGGATGGTGTTGAGTGCCTCTGATGATTGATGGACCTGCTTTGCGTGTAACTAACTCGCCTTGCAGTACTTAACCAGTTCGGCTACGTCCTCGAGGGTTGTGGGCCAGCAGAAACCCTGCTGGAAGGCCTTCTCGAACAGCGTGCGGGAGGAGTGACTCTAGCGCTCACCCTCATGGATGTTGGCGGCTCTTAAGTGCTAATTCTAGGCCATCAACTCCTGCATGAATACCAGAAAGATGAACATCAACTTAGTGGTTAGGGTTTATTACTAACCAATTCGACAAGTGTTGGTGAATATTTGTATGTAGGTTGCTTATCCTTAGAAAGGAAGAGGAAACACACCCAAGAAGCAAGGAAACACACTCTTAACCAATTAGGAGCAAGCACATGGATTAGAGGGCCCACATGATGGGCTAAACCGCCTAAACTTACCGCCAAACACCCTGTACCCACTTGGCGACCCACCTAGCAGTGTCCCGAATGAAAGGTGAAGCAAGGGGACACTACAAGAAATATTCCAACTAGTGATGAACCAAAAAGTGTCATAAACGTGTTTTTGCATCATAAGCTGTGATTTATGATGCAGCAGTGACGAAAACCGTTCGTCAGTAGTCGAGCGTCATAAACCGCGACTTGTGACGTTCCTTATTTTGGTGCGTCACTAAGATAATGATGAATGAAAATTCATCCCACATGTCATCATAAAACTATTTCGAAGGTTGCACCACGTTGGACAAGAATCCAACGTGGCTCCAACGTGGCAGGGGTATTATGATAAGTTTGGTTTGTCACAAATTGAAGCTCGGTCCATGTAAGAAACTTTATGTGCCCAATTTTGTTGGGCCATTTTTAGCCTATTTTAGGTTTCCGCGCTATTTTATGGGCCAAAAAATGTTTGTTGAATGCCATATTGGGTCTTTTCTTGTGGGCCCTAGCCCATCTAATGAAGAGGTATTATTGCATTTCATAATAATATATTCAATTTTGGCTGCTGATCACCATCACAATCACATACATAAAAATAGCTCATTCCAAGTTCCATATTGTTCACATCACAATCAATGAATAGTTCACCAGCTACAATAGTGCAATATACAACAAGTTAAGCATCAACAATGCAACATTCAATAAAAGTTCATCATCAACAAACAACAACTTCACCAGCAACACACTTCAGTTGAGGGGAGGATTCACTTGGCTCTTACTGGTGCTGAAGTTTATTAGGCTAGAAATCAAAGAGTGCAACACCTTTGTGATGTTCTTCAAAGCTTGAGCTCTTCTATCTAAAACTTCAATGTTGTTTCTTGTGTTTCAGCCCTCAATCTCAGTGCACCCATCTCAGATTCCTGTTTAGCAATCTTTTACCAAAGTTGTGCCCCTCTTGTTTCTCACTGTCAAGATCAGCTTGTATTTCTTCTACCTGCAATGCAGTACCAACCCTAGTCCTTTTCTTTGAGGGTGGGTGAATGCCAACAACCTCCCGAAATGTCCTAGATTGGACAACTTTAGCCACTGTTTCAGCAACAATCTTTGGTTGGTCATCTCTAGGTTGGGTGACTATTTTGTTCCCTTCGAGCCTAATAAAAGAAATAAAATGAAAGGTCTCACAAAAGTACTCACAAATGTTTCTAGTGTTGTTGTTGCAAAGAAGAATGCATAGTAAACAAGTACTTACAATTGCTACCTGTGTTGGAGCAGTGTAGCCATTTTTGCTGCAATGGAAGTTCTTGAAAAGATCTATTGGAGTTGGGTCTCCTTCAACATGCTTCTCCCTCTAATATGATGTGAAAACAGGCAAATGTATTAGTGGCAAGTTGATGTTCTATCATACCCTGTGTGGTGGACTAGACCACTTCGTAACCAAAGCTTTCCACCAATCGTCACTCAGATTGGTCACAGGAGCTTTGGGACTTCATTTGCTGGAATATCATTGAAGAACTTTTCCTTGAGCCGATACCTCCCTTGTCTCTATTGTGACTTGAGCATGTCAGTGCATGCCTCTATGACAGGTTGACTAGTGGTGTCAATGTCAAATTGTCCCTACATTAAGCACAACACAAGAGTAGTCAGAAAAATGGATGAAAACAAATGATACAAAGAACTATGGTAGTAGATGAGTCGATATATACACACCGCTAGTTTGCCAATGTAGTTCTTGAGATGTTTTTCATCATCGGTCTTGTAGTCCTTCCAGCGAGTAAGGATCGGTATATGCCCATGCAGTATGATCCCAGCCTCTGATGCAAACTTTGCAGCTTGCAATGGTGCCTCTGGCTGTTTGAGCCCTTCTCGAACATGGATTGGAAGCTTGGTGTGCAACCCTCTGCTTATTTTGTCTAGATCTCTACCCAACCTTCTTGAATCTCATGGCCTTTGTGCTCTTCTGGAAGTGCGTGCATCACCTCACAATGTTGTTATGGTCATACATGTGGTGTGTGTTAATAATGATTTGGTTGGTAATGAAGATGTTCCAATTTTTTGGCTTTGGAAAAAAGAGATCAAATGACTTGCCTTCGCTAGTCATCATGTCGATGATGTCCTCAGTGTGGGTGGATGTTGCTTGGCCTTCGGTTGGCAATTCTTGTGAATCAGGAGTCGTCCATCCGAAACTCCTGTCTAAGCTAAAGCTAATTCCTTTGCCTTGGTCCTAGTCACTCTAGGAGGCATACTATCAGAGGCATTAGGTGCTCGAATTTTCTTGGACAACCCTCTTCACCCGCTGATAGGTATGCTATCACTGATCTAATCTGACAAATTGCATTAACAAAAATAATGAGAAGCAATCCTGCATAACTGATACAATAAATTTTTTAGGCAATAACAAATACCTCGTGTTGGCATGTCTCTTGGTCAGATTCAGGCCGTTCCTTAGATGGGTCATACTCCTGATTTGGATATTCACTTCTTTTTTCACTTCTTGTTTCATTGGTATCCTTTCTTTTTTCCTTTTGTAGCCTCTTTAAGGATGCTTGCGACTTTTCCAATGCCGAGGGAAGACATTACCTTCTAGTTCCTAAAGATACATGCAGCCCTCTTTTGCTCGTAAGGAGTGAGCTCTGGTTCTTTATGTTAGGAAAAGAAAGAAACTTCTATAAAATTGTCCAACCACTTTAAATGAAACAAACTATTGTACAAGAAATAAACTGCTGCAAAATCTAAAGGTAGAGCACACCAAAACAAGATCCAATATAGGATGTTCCTAGTCAAAATAAGATCTAGGAAAGGATGTTCCTACCCAACCTTATACGAGCCGAGAGGGCAAACTACTGTAAAAGAAATAAATTAATGTAAAATCATAAAGGTACTACCCCCAAAACAAGATCCAAGATAGGATGTTCCTACCCGACCTTGTACTAGCCCAAAGGACAAACTAGTAAAAGAAACAAACTAGTGTATACATGGGAATTGTCAGATCTACAAACAAACAACAAAGTAAAAGCAGTAACAAAACCAAACAAGGAAACACTTTAATCGCAACACCAGGGATGCTTAACTCTGGAGGAAAACATTGTACCTAGTTGTTGATTTTTCTTTCGTACGACCTTCCCACCTGGTGGTATTGTGTCGCCGCTGGTCCTATGGAGGGAGAAGGGAAATGGGCGGTAGCTATGAGGGGAAGATTGTGGATGGCGGTTAGCAAGTGAAGATTTGGGATGGCAGTGAGGAGGAGGTGAAGATTTGGGATGGGGGCAAAGAGGAGAAGGGGAACTGATGGCGGAAGGTTTTTGGATGCGGAAGATTTAGGTGGAGGGAGGGAAGGGTGTTGGGATACGAGGTAGGCTACACTAGCGTAAAACAAATTTTCTACCGCGTAAACCAGGAAAACTGCCGTATAAGGATCACGGGATTACCACTCGACGCACTGGTGCGGAAGATGTAGATTCACGTCGATGCAGTGAAGTCAATCAGCGTAGTCGTACGTAGTTGATCATGTCAATGTCCAGCAGCTCCTCAGCAGCTCGTCCATGTGCAGCAAGATCGCCCTCGTGCCGTGGCTCGTTGTGGCTCGTTGGCGGCTCGTCCAAGTGCTGCAGGCGAAACACCTCCAAGGTATCCACACGTGCAGGGAGGAAGCGTCGCAAGCCGGACTGCTAGATCCGTGAGTTGCAACAAGCGAGGGCGTGGGAGGCGCGGCAGATGTGTTTCGCCTAAAAGATGTCAACCCTAGGGCGCCCCCACCCCTCTATTTATAGAGGTTCCTAATGGGCCTCTGGGTCCGAGGCCCGTTAGTACTTCTAAACCTAATCCAAGTCGGATCACATCCGAATTGGGCTTCCAGCCCCTTAAGTGTGTGACCCCATGGGTTCGGATATGCATAGACATAGCCCAAGTACTCCTACCCAGCCCAATATTCGGTAGCGGGCCTCTAGCAAGACGTGCCAACTCCTATACGCACTCGAAGATCATATCAGACGAACCGTCACAACATCATGTACATGCTATTCCCTTTGCCTCACGATATTTGGTCTAGCTTCAAGCCGACCGCTCTTTCTCGATCCTGTGATTCGGAATGCCTTTGTAGGTTAACTCTTAACCATACGTAGCATGGCCATGCATTTCCGGATTCGATCACTCGAGGGGCCCAGAGATATCACTCTCAATCAGAGAGGGGCAAATCCCATCTTGATTGACCATGCCTCACAGCATGCTTCCTGAAGAACCTGAAAGCTACCTTTTTAACTACCCCATTACAGTGTAGTGTTTGATAGCCCCTAAGTAAGTCGATCCACATCTTGAGTACATGCGACAATCTCAGGTCTAAGGACAAAGCGTACATGTTGTCTAAAGAGAGAACTACTAGTCGCAGCATTATATACATGCTATTTCCTTTGCCTCACGATATTTAGTCTAGCTTCAAGCCGACCGCTCTTTCTCGATCCTGTGATTCGGAATCCCTTTGTAGGTTAACTCTTAACCGTACGTAGCATGGCCATGCATTTTCGGATCTGATCACTCGAGGGGCCTAGAGATATCACTCTCAATCAGAGAGGGGCAAATCCCATCTTGATTGACCATGTCTCATAGCATGCTTCTTGACAAACCCGAAAGCTACCTTTATAACTACCCTGTTACGGTGTAGCGTTTGATAGCCCCTAAGTAAGTCGATCCACATCTTGAATACATGCGACAATCTCAGGTCTAAGGACAAAGCGTATATGTTGTTTAAAGAGAGAACTACTTCTCGTGTTGGGTTAGTCCTAGCACATGTCTCCACATGTGCCCACATTATTAGTTCAACATCTCCATGTCCATGACTTGTGAAACATAGTCATCAACTAATACATGTGCTAGTCTAATATTCATGTGTGTCCTCACATGAACTCCGACTAAGGACAACTTTAGAATAACCATACAAGTAAAGAGTTTCTCACACAATTCACATAATTGCAAATCAATTCAAGTAGCCTTTAATGGATATTCAATGAACACAATATAAATCATGGATACAAATGGAATATCATCATCTCTATGATTGCCTCTAGGGCATACCTCCAATAGTCTCCCACTTGCACTAGAGTCAATCTAGAAGGTACCTAATACCCATAGCTCTTACATGCGCATCATGCTTAGCCTGCGGGAGTGGTTTTGTTAACAGATAGGAATGTTTAGATTCGTGTGTATTTTGCATATCTTGATCTCACCCCGGTTAACGAAATCTCGAATGAGATGAAATCGCCGCATTACGTGTTTGTTCTTCTGGTGGTTCCTTGGCTCCTTTGCTTGCGCAATTGCCCCATTGTTATCACAGTAGAGATTCAATGGGCTGGACGCATTCGGGAACACACCAAGCTCAATGAAGAAATTCCTTATCCAAACACCCTCCTTCACGGCTTCCGAAGCCGCGATGTACTCGGCTTCTGTCGTAGAATCGGCCACCGTCTCCTGCTTGGAACTCTTCCAACTAACAGCACCACCATTTAGCGTGAACACAAATCCTGATTGTGACTTTGAATCATCTCTGTCGGTTTGGAAACTAGCATCGGTGTAACCTGTTACAACGAGCTCCTCCTCACCTCCATAGACGAGGAACATATCTCTAGTCCTTCTCATGTACTTAAGAATGTTTTTCACCGCTGTCCAGTGACTCTCACCTGGATCAGACTGGTGTCTGCTTGTCATACTTAGCGCATATGAAACATCTGGGCGAGTACTTATCATTGCATACATGATAGATCCAATAGCCGAGGCATATGGCACTCTACTCATGCGATCCTGATTATCAGCAGTCGAAGGACACTGAGTCTTGCTGAGATGTACGCCATGTGACATAGGCAAGAACCCTTACTTTGCCTCTTCCATGCTGAACTGTTTCAACACTTTGTCAATGTAAGTATCTTTGCTTAATCCTATAAGCCTTCTTGATCTATCTCTATAGATCTTAATGCCCAGAATATATGCCGCTTCCCCTAAGTCCTTCATCGAAAAACTATTTTTCAGTGAAGTCTTTACAGACTCAAGCATAGGAATGTTAATTCCAATCAGCAATATGTCATCCACATATAAGATTAGAAATACTACAGAGCTCCCACTAACCTTCTTGTAAACACAAGACTCTTCTTCGTTCTTGGTGAAGTCAAACCCTTTGACCACTTCATCAAAACGAATGTTCCAACTCGTAGATGCTTGCTTCAATCCATAAATGGATCTTTGAAGCTTGCATACCTTTCCAGCATTTTTCGGATCAACAAAACCCTCCGGCTGTATCATATACATGTCCTCAGCTAGGCTTCCATGCAGGAAAAAGCTGTCTTGACATCCATCTGCCATATCTCATAATCGAAATATGCAGCTATAGCTAGAATAATCCGAATGGACTTAAGCATCACTACGGGCGAGAAAGTCTCATCGTAGTCAACTCCTTGAACTTGTCGAAAACCTTTTGCGAGAAGTCGTGCTTTATAGATGTGAACATTTCCATCCATGTCCTTTTTCTTCTTATAGATCCACTTGCACTCCATGGCTTTAACACCATTAGGCGGGTCAACCAAGTTCCAAACTTGATTTTCTCCCATGGACTCTATTTCGGATTGCATGGCACTCTGCCATTTTTTGGAGTTTGGGTCCATCATTTCTTCTGTATATGTCGCAGGCTCATCATTGTCCAACAATAATATTTCCCGCATTTCGCGGAGCCTTGCCGACCTTCGTGGTTGTGGCGGTGCTTCTCTTGCCATGGGTATCTCAACTTGTTCTGCTACGTTAGCATCACTCATTGATTCTTGCCCAATCGGCTCATCTTGAACCTCTTCAAAATGCAGTCTTTCCACTCTTTTCTCCTTTGAGAAACTCTTTCTCTAGGAAAACTCCGTTCCGAGCGACAAACACTTTGCCCTCTGACCGGTTGTAGAAATAATATCCCAAAGTTTCCTTTCGATATCCCACAAAAATGAACTTATCCGACTTGGATGTGATCTTGTCCGACTGAGGTCGCTTGACAAACACTTCACATCCAAAAATCTTTAGAAAAGATAAACTGGGAACATTTCCAGTCCACATCTCATATGGTGTCTTAACTACGAATTTAGATGGTACCCTATTAAGTGTGGAAGCTGCTGTTTCTAGAGCGTATCCCCAAAATGACAATGGTAGGTCTGACTGGCTCATTATTGATCAAACCATGTCTAACAAAGTTCGATTACATCGCTCGGATACACCGTTTCTCTGAGGTGTTCCAGGCGGCGTAAGTTATGGAAAAATTCCGCAACTCTTTAGATGATTGCTAAACTCGTGGCTCAAATACTTTCCTCCACGATCAGATCATAAGACCTTAATTTTCTTACCACGCTGATTTTCAACTTCATTCTGAAATTCCTTGAACTTTTCAAAGGTTTCAGACTTGTGCCTCATCAAGTAGACATAGCCATATCTACTAAAATCATCAGTGAAAATTATGAAGTATTGGAATCCTCCTCTAGCCGTTGTGCGCATTGGTCTGCATACATCGCTATGTACGAGTTCCAACAAGTCTACTGCTCTCTCAGGAAATCCTGTGAAAGGCGTCTTGGTCATCTTGCCTAGCAAACAAGCCTCACATGTCTCGTATGATTCAAAATCAAACGAAGTTAGAAGTCCATCAGAATGGAGCTTCTTCATGCGCTTTTCACTTATATGACCCAAACGACAATGCCACAAGTAGGTAGGACTTAAATCATTAGGCCGAGGCCTTTTAGCACTTACGTTACAGACAGGTGAACCATCAAGATTTAAAACAAATAATCCATTCATAATGGGTGCAAAAGCCATAAACATATCATTCTTAGAGATCACACAACCATTGTTTTCACTCGCAAATGAATAACCATCCTTCATCAAGCATGAAGGAGACAAAATGTTTCGACTTAAACTAGAAATGAAAAAACAATTATTGAACTCCATAATAAATCCTGACGGGAGGTGGAGTTGCATTGTCGCGACGGTCAACGCAGCAACTCTTGCGTTATTGCCCATGCGGAAATCAACTTCTCCATTTTCCACGCTTCTACTTCTTTTCATTCCCTGCATCGAATTGCAAATATGAGCAACCGAACCGGTATCAAATACCCAAGAATTAATAATTGTATCAGCGAGAAATATGTTGTCTATAACATTAATAACAAGCGTACCTGAGGTGGAAGTACTCTTACTTCCGTCATTCTTCAACGAAGCTAGGCACTGCTTGCAATTTCTCTTCCAGTGACCAAGTTCATGACAGTAAAAGCACTCTTTGTCTAGAGCAGGTCCAGGTCCAGCTTTAACCTTGGGCGCTGGGTTTGGCTTGGACGTTCCAGCCTTGCCCTTCTTCTTCCAAGAATTGCCCTTGTTCTTAAAGCTAGGCTTGTTCTGTATAGCCATCACATGGCTGCTACTAGCGCTTTTCTTGATGTCAGCCTCAGCTGTTTTAAGCATGCCACACAACTCATTCAGACCCTTCTGTGTCCCATGCATATGGTAGTTCCAGATGAAGGTCCCATAGCTAGGCGGAAGAGACGAAAGAATGAAATCAGTGGCCAACTCTTGGCCCAGTGGGAAGCCCAGCTTCTCCAACCGTTGAGTGTAACCAACCATCTTGATTACGTGTGGTCCTACTGCTACGCCTTCTGCTAGCTTGCTCTCCACAAAGGCCCTAGACACATTGAACCTTTCAGTCCTAGCCTGTGTTTGGAACATGTCTCTAAGCGCCATGATCATATCGTGTGCCTCATGGTTTGTTTCGAACTGCATCTGCAGCTCGAGTTCCATGCAAGCAAGTATAAGGCAACTTACTTCGAGGTTAGCATCACATGCTTTCTTGTAAGCATTCTTAGCAGCAGCAGGTGCATCATTAGCAGGTTCTTCTGGTAGTGGGTTGTCTAGAACATTTTCCTTTTTCTCAGCCCTGAGAACAATTCTCAGGTTACGGATCCAATCCGAATAATTTGTTCCATTCAACTTGTCCTTCTCAAGGACCGAACGCAAAGCAAATGGTGTAGTGCTGCTAGGTGCCACTTAATCTACAACAAAAGTAATGCAAAATACACTAAGACAAACGTATCCATGATAGAGAAAATCACATTAAACTATTTTAACAGAATCTACTCCCACTAAAATCAATATCCTTCTGTTGATACTTAGTGATTCAGGATCCACAACTAACAAGTCTACTAGTGAGCTTTAGCATTATCGCTAGCAAACAAGGTAGATCGGTAAGCAACTTTTGCGAATCATATCACATATGACTCCTGTTGTTGGGTGATATCTCCATGTCTTGGCGCCCAACCTTTATGCCCCAAGGTCCTTAACCGTTAAGTTAACCTTGTTAAGCAAACCAACCCTTATGCGTGTAAGTGTCCGACACAAACCCGTCTAATCAAGGAAAACTAGTGGCACCCTAATTTCATAGACCTACCACTAATTGTACAAGATATGGGATGGTGCAAGTTTTAGTTGGGAGGGCATACTAACTTAAACTTTGTGAGGGATTGTTCTACTTCTAACATCACAGCATGCAGAAAGTAAAACATAAATATAATAGCATTCACACAGTTGTGACACAGTATGGCCCATTTTCTTATGGTGATCTCCATCTCCATAGAACCTGTTCACCATGGTGATCTCCATCTCCATGTTCCATGTGCGCCATCCTCCTAGTGATGAGTCCTCCAAGAACTAGAACATGCTATTGCACCTAATAGCTAGTAATGAAGATTACATAGTTGCTTGGATCATCACAGATTGGTACGCAGACCATTATATACATTAAAGTGACAACACATATGGCTCCAACCATGTTTCCATACGCGCGACACGCAGGTCACGAATGAGTTACACACATGCATCACATACATAAAGGGGCCATACTGATCACAAGATACATACATCCTGCAAAACAGAGTTAAGCGTCCTAACGTTCCAAACTTCGGAGGCCCGAAACTCCATCTTCCAAGCTAAATTTGGGAAATCTAATTTTGCCAAAAATGGCAAAACTATTGAATTTCATGTGTAACTTTTTTTGTAGATCAATTTTCATATAAAATTCACTCCGATTCGAGATCGTACCAAAAAGTTACGGCGGATTTACCGAAGCATACGCACACGGCAAAATCCCGACCCCGGTAGTAGATCCCATCTACTATTGCACATCTCATGCGCCTGGCGTATGAACCTGGATTTTGATTCGACCAATCACATTGATCTTCGCTCACTGCAACTAGAATTACGTGTATCACTTTACTCCGATGGCGGAAACCCGACCGGTAGGAGTATGTCGTTACACTACCATTGCAGCAAGAACACAAAACCAGGACAAAGATCAAATTGAAAACTCGCATATCTCCATATGCACACATCCCAAATCCAAAACTAAACAGCTACGGCTCTGATACCACTGTTGGGATATGAGGTAGGCTACATTAGCGCAAAACAAAATTTTCTACCGCGTAAACAAGGAAAACTGCCGTATAAGGATCACGGGATTACCACTCGACGCACTGGTGCGGAAGATGTAGATTTGCGTCGATGAAGCGAAGTCGATCAGCGTAGTCGTACGTAGTTGATCACGTCGACATCCAGCAGCTCCTCAGCAGCTCGTCCACGTGCAGCAAGATCGCCCTCGTGTCGCGGCTCGTCGTCGGCTTGTCGTGGCTCGTCGGCAGCTCGTCGGCGGCTCGTCCAAGTGCTGCAGGCGCAACACCTCCAAGGTATCCACACGTGCAGGCAGGAAGCGTCGCAAGCCGGACTGCTAGATCCGTGAGTTGCAACAGGTGAGGGCGTGGTTTGCGCGGCAGATGTGTTTCACCTAAAAGGTGTCAACCCTAGGGCACCCCCACCCCTCTATTTATAGAGGTTCCTAACGGGCCTCTGGGTGCAAGGCCCATTAGTACTTCTAAACCTAATCCAACTCGGATCACATCCGAATTGGGCTTTCAGCCCCTTAAGTGTGTGACCCTATGGGTTCGGATATGTATAGACATGGCCCGAGTACTCCTACTCGGCCCAATAGTCGGTTGCGACCTCTAGCAAGACGTGCCAACTCCTATATGCACACGAAGATCATTTCAGACGAACCATCACAACATTATATACATGCTATTCTCTTTGACTCACGATATTTGGTCTAGCTTCAAGCCAACCGCTCTTTCTCGATCCTGTGATTCGGAATCCCTTTGTAGGTTAACTCTTAACCGTACGTAGCATGGCCATGCATTTTCGGATCCGATCACTCGAGGGCCCAGAGATATCACTCTCAATCAGAGAGGGGCAAATCCCATCTTGATTGACCATGTCTCATAGCATGCTTCTTGACAAACCCGAAAGCTACCTTTATAACTAACCTGTTACGGCGTAGCGTTTGATAGCCCCTAAGTAGGTCGATCCACATCTTGAATACATGCGACAATCTCAGGTCTAAGGACAAAGCGTATATGTTGTTTAAAGAGAGAACTACTTCTCGTGTTGGGTCAGTCCTAGCACATGTCTCCCACATGTCCCCACATTATTAGTTCAACATCTCCATGTCCATGACTTGTGAAACATAGTCATCAACTAATACATGTGCTAGTGTAATATTCATGTGTGTCCTCACATGAACTCCGACTAGGGACAACTTTAGAATAACCATACAAGTAAAGAGTTTCAGACACAATTCACATAATTGCAAATCAATTCAAGTAGCCTTTAATGGATATTCAAGGAACACAATATAAATCATGGATACAAATGGAATATCATCATCTCTATGATTGCCTCTAGGGCATACCTCCAACTAAGGGATGGGGTATTTGGCCAATTGGGTGGATGGCCATATCACATTACCAATATACCCTTCTACTATGGTGGTGGATGAAACGGGGTGTGTTTGGAGGGGGAGGGGGAATTGATATTTCACATCTATCACACGGCTTGGCCCGGGCGTCCGAATATTTCAATAGTGCGCTGGAAAGATTTTGGGGCTGGTCTACGCTAGGTAATGGTGACCAAAGGATGTTCAGCTTAGTAGAAAATGCCGGACAAAAATCCGAATAGTGGGATGTCTAGTAGTCTATTCATGGATGTTTCTTATTCTTGGTACAATCAGGGTAACCTACACCAAAACTTTATGGGTAGAATCAAGAGAATTGGACCTAAATTCAACAAATTATCATTCAAAATCTTTGTTATATCATGAGAACACCTTCAAAAAGCTGGATATTTCGTTATTTGGTACCACTCCCTCCGTTTATGTACTGCTCCACTTATATTGAAGTACGTTGTTAGGTACTACTCCCTCCTTTTATAAGGCGTATGCGCATAAGTGTAATAAGGGAGAAATGTCATATCATATGACATCTTATATACAAGATCGAAGGGTGTATTTAGGATGGAGAACTAGTATACATATTGAGTTTTACATTAGGAAACCAATGAAACCTCCCGTCTATTTGGTGTGCTTACCACGATTGGAAATCCTTGTACCATCCCGACAACATTGGAAATCCTTGTACCATGCCTTCCATTGGATGTGTTTACTACTTAATCATGTGCACATTGGAAATCAAACAACCCTCCCTTTGGTTGCATGTGCTTACCTACATGTTAACATTGGAAACCAAACAAATCTCACTTTGATTGAGTGTGCTTACTACTTATTCATGTGCACATTGGCAATCAAAAATCATTTTTACCAATTTGATTTGCTAACTACTCAATCATGTGCACATTGTATTGGGATACGAGGTAGGCTACGCTAGCGCAAAATAAAATTTTTCTACCGCGTAAACCAGGAAAACTGTCGTATATGGATCACTGGATTACCAATCGACACACTGGTGCGGAAAATGTAGAATCGCATCGGGGCAACAAAGTCAATCAGTGTAGTCGAACACGTAGTCGATCACATCAACGTCGAGCAGCTCCTCAGCAGCTCGTCCACGTGCAGCAAGGTCGTCCTCGTGCCGCGGCTCGTCGTGGCTCGTCCAAGTGCTGCAGGTGCAACACCTCCAAGGTATCCACACGTGCAGGGAGGAAGCGTTGCAAGCCGGACTGCTAGGTCCACGAGTTGCAACCGGGCGAGGGCGTGGGAGGCACGACAGATGTGTTTTCAGCCAAAGGGATGAAACCCTAGGGCGCCCCACCCTTCTATTTATAGAGGTTCCTGACGGGCCTCTGGGTCCACGTCCCATTAGTACTTCTAAACCCTTATGTGTGTGACCCTATGGGTTCGGATACGCATAGACATAGCCCGAGTACTCCTACCCAGCCCAATATTCGGTAGCGGGCCTCTAGCAAGATGTGCTAACTCCAATACGCACACGAAAATCATATCAGACAAACCGTCACAACATCATGTACATGCTATTCCCTTTGCCTCATGATATTTGGTCTAGCTTCAAGCCGACCGCTCTTTCTCGATCCTATGATTTGGAATCCCTTTGTAGGTTAACTCTTAACCGTACGTAGCATGACCATGCATTTCCGGATTCGATCACTCGAGGGGCCCAGAGATATAACTCTCAATCAGAGAGGGGCAAATCCCATCTTGATTGACCATGCCTCACAGCATGCTTCCTGACAAACCTGAAAGCTACCTTTTTAACTACCCCGTTACGGTGTAGCGTTTGATTGCCCCGAAGTAAGTCGATCCACATCTTGAGTACATGCGACAATCTCAGGTCTAAGGACAAAGCGTACATGTTGTCTAAAGAGAGAACTACTAGTCGTGTTGGGTTAGTCCTAGCACATGTCTCTACATATGCCTACATTATTAGTTTGACATCTCCATGTCCATGACTTGTGAAACATAGTCATCAACTACTACATGTACTTGTCTAATATTCATGTGTGTCCACACATGAACTCCGACTAGGGACAACTTTTAGAATAACCATACAAGTAAAGAGTTCCACATACAATTCACATAATTGCAGATCAATTCAAGTAGCCTTTAATGGATATTCAATGAACACAATATACAAATCATGGATACAATCTGATATCATCATCTCTATGATTGCCTCTAGGGCATACCTCCAACAGTCTCCCACTTGCACTAGAGTCAATCTAGAATATATCTAATACCCATTGCTCTTATGTGCGCATCATGCTTAGACAGCGGGAGAGGCTTTGTCAACGAATCAGAAATATTCAAATCCGTCTGTATTTTGCATATCTTGATCTCACCCCGATTAACGAAGTCTCTAATGAGATGAAATCGCCGCATAACGTGTTTGTTCTTCTGGTGATTCCTTGGATCCTTTGCTTGCGCAATTGCCCCATTGTTATCACAGTAGAGATTCAATGGGCTGGACGCATTTGGGAACACACCAAGCTCAATAAGGAAATTCGTTATCGAAACACCCTCCTTCGCGGCTTCCGAAGCCGCGATGTACTCGGCTTCTATTGTAGAATCGGCCACCGTCTCCTGCTTGAAACTCTTCCAACTAACAACACCACCATTTAGCGTGAACACAAATCCTAATTGTGACTTTAAGTCATCTCTGTCGGTTTGGAAACTAGCATCGGTGTAACCTGTTAGAACGAGCTCCTCCTTACCTCCATAGATGAGGAACATATCTTTAGTCCTTCTTAAGTACTTAAGAATGTTTTTCACCGCTGTCCTTGACTCTCACCCGGATCAGACTGGTGTGTGCTTGTCATACTTAGCGCATATGAAACATCTGGGCGAGTACTTATCATTACATACATGATAGATCTAATAGCCGAGGCATATGGCACTCTACTCATGCGATCTCGCTCGTCAACAGTCGAAGGACACTGAGTCTTGCTGAGATGTATGCCATGTGACATAGGCAAGAACCCTTTCTTCGCCTCTTCCATGCTGAACTGCTTCAACACTTTGTCAATGTAAGTATCATGGCTTAATCCTATAAGCCTTCTCGATCTATCTCTATAGATCTTAATGCCCAGAATATATGCCGTTTCCCCTAAGTCCTTCATCAAAAAACTTTTATTTAGTGAAGTCTTTACGGACTGAAGCATAAGAATGTTATTTCTAATCAGCAATATGTCATCCACATATAAGATTAGAAATACTACAGAGCTCCCACTAACCTTCTTGTAAACACAAGACTCTTCTTCATTCTTGGTGAAGCCAAACCCTTTGACCACTTCATCAAAACGAATATTCCAACTCCTAGATGCTTGCTTCAATCCATAAATGGATCTCTGAAGCTTGCATACTTTTCCAACATTTTTCGGATCGACAAAACCCTCGGTCTATATCATATACACGTCCTCAGTTAGGTTTTGATTCAGGAAAGCTGTCTTGACATCCATCTGCCATATCTCATAATTGAAATATGCAGCTATACCTAGAATAATCCGAATGGACTTAAGCATCACTACGGGCGAGAAGGTTTTCATCATAGTCAACTCCTTGAACTTGTTGAAAACCTTTTGCGACAAGTCGTGCTTTATAGATGTGACGTTTCCATTCATGTCCATTTTCTTCTTGTAGATCCACGTGCACTCTATGGCTTTAACACCATCAGATGGGTCAACCAAGTTCCAAACTTGATTGTCTCCCATGGACTCTATTTCGGATTGCATGGCACTCTGCCATTATTTAGTGTCTGGGTCCATCATTGCTTCTGCACATGTTGCAGGCTCATCATTGTCCAACAATAATATTTCCCGCATTTCGCGGAGCCTTGCCGACCTTCGTGGTTGTGGCCGTGCTTCTCTTGCCATGGGTGTCTCAAATTGTTCTGCTACGTTAGCATCACTCGTTGATTCCTGCCCGATCGGCTCATCTCGAACTTCTTCAAGATGCACTGTCTTTCCACTCTTTTCTCCTTTGAGAAACTCTTTCTCTAGGAAAACCCCATTCCGAGCGACAAACACTTTGCCCACTGACCGGTTGTAGAATAATATCCTAAATTTTCCCTTGGATATCCCACGAAAATGCACTTATCTGACTTGGGTGTGATCTTGTCCGACTGAAGTCGCTTGACAAACACTTCACATCCCCAAATCTTTAGAAAAGACAAACTGGGAGTCTTTCCAGTCCACATGTCATATGGTGTCTTAACTACAGATTTAGACGGTACCCTATTTAGTGTGAAAGCTGCTGTTTCTAGAGCGTATCCCCAAAAAGGTAACGGTAGGTCCGACTGGCTCATCATTGATTGAACCATGTCTAACAAAGTTCGATTACGTCGCTCGGATACACTGTTTCTCTGAGGTGTTCCAGGTGGCGTAAGTTGTCGAACAATTTCACAACTCTTCAGATGATTGCTAAATTCGTGGCTCAAATACTCGCCTCCACGATCAGATCGCAAGGCCTTAATTTTCTTGCCATGCTGATTTTCAACTTCATTCTGAAATTCCTTGAACTTTTCAAAGGTTTCAGACTTGTGCCTCATCAAGTAGACATAGCCATATCTACTAAAGCATCAGTAAAAGTTATGAAGTATTGGTACCCTCCTCTGGCTGTCGTGCTCATTGGTCCGCATACATCGGTATATACAAGTTCGAAGAAGTCCAATGCTCTCTCAGGAAAACGTGTGAAAGGTGCCTTGGTCATCTTGCCTAGTAAGCAAGCCTCACATGTCTCGTATGATTCAAAATTAAACGAAGTTAAAAGTCCATCAGTATGGAGCTTCTTCATGCGCTTCTCACTTATATGACCCAAACGACAATGCCACATGTAAGTAGTACTTAAATCATTAGGCCAATCCCTTTTAGCATTTATGTTACAGACAGGTGAACCATCAAGATTTAAAACAAACAATCCATTCACAATGGGTGCAAAAGCCATAAACATATCATTCTTAGAGATCACACAACCATTGTTTTCACTCGCAAATGAATAACCATCCTTCATCAAACATGAAGGAGACATAATGTTTCGACTTAAAAAAGGCACAAAATAACAATTATTCAATTCCATAATAAATCCTGACGGGAGGTGGAGTTGCATCGTCTCGACAATCAATGCAGCAACTCTAGCATTATTGCCCATGCGGAAGTCAACTTCTTCCTTTTCAACGCCTCTACTTCTTATCATTCCGTGCATCGAATTGCAAATATGAGCAACCGATCTGGTATCAAATACCCAAGAATTATTAATTGTATCAGCAAGAAATATGTTGTCTATAACATTAACAACAAGTGTACCTGAGGTGGAAGTACTCTTACTTCCACCATTCTTCAACGAAGCTAGGCACTGCTTGCAATTTCTCTTCCAGTGACCAAGTTTGTGACAATAAAAGCACTCTTTGTCTAGAGCAGGTCCAGGTCCAGCTTTAACCTTGGGCGCTAGGTTTGGCTTGGTAGCCTTGCACTTCTTCTTCGAAGAATTGCCCTTCTTCTTAAAGCTAGGCTTGTTCTGTATAGCCATCACATGGCTGCTACTAGCACTTTTTTTAATGTCAGCCTCTGCTATTTTAAGCATGCCACACAGTTCATTCAGACCCTTCTCCATCCTATGCATATGGTAGTTCAAGATGAAGTTCCCATAGCCAGACGGTAGAGACGAAAGAATGAAATCAGTGGCCAACTCTTGGCCAAGTGGGAAGCCTAGCTTCTCAAACCATTGAGTGTAATCAACCATCTTGATTACGTGTGGTCCTACTGCTGCGCCTTCTGCTAGCTTGCTCTCCACAAAGGCCTTAGACACATTGAACCTTTCAGTCCTGGCCTGTGTTTGGAATATGTCTCTAAGCACCACGATCATATCGTGCGCCTCATGGTTTGTTTCGAACTGCATCTGCAGTTCGGGTTCCATGCAAGCAAGCATAAGGCAGCTTACTTCGAGGTTAGCATCACATGCTTTCTTGTAAGCATTCTTAACAGCAGCAGGTGCATCATCAGCAGGTTCTTCTGGTAATGGGGTGTCTAGAACATCTTCCTTTTTCTCAGCCCTGAGAACAATTCTCAGGTTACGGATCCAATCCGAGTAGTTTGTTCCATTCAACTGGTTCTTCTCAAGGACCGAACGCAAAGCAAACGGTGTGGTGTTGCTAGGTGCCATCTACAACAAAATAATAATGCAAAATACTAAGACAAACGTATCCATGACAGAGTAAATCACATTAAACTATTTAACAGAATCTACTCCCACTAAAATCAATATCCCTCTATTGGTACTTAGTGATTCAGGATCCACAACTAACAAGTCTACTAGTGAGCTTTAGAATCACCGCTAGCAAATGAGGTAGATCAGTAAGCAACTCCTTGCTAATCATATCACATATGATTCCTGTTGTTGGGTGACATCTCCATGTCTCGACGCCCAACCTTTATGCCCCAAGATCCTTAACCATTAAGATAACCTTGTTAAGCAAACCAACCCTTATGCGTGTAAGTGTTCGACACAAACCTGTCTAGTCAAGGAAAAGTAGTGGCACCCTAATTTCATAGACCCATCACTAATTGTACAAGACATGGGACGGTGCAAGTTTTAGTTGGGAGGTCATACACACTTAAACTTTGTGAGGGATCGTTCTACTTCTAGCATCACATTATGCAGAAAGTAAAAACATAAAGAATAACATTCACACAGTTGTGACACAGTATGGCCCGTTTTCTTATGGTGATTGATGAGGACACCACGAGTACATCTACACCAGCAGCACCTCAGGCGCCTCCAGTTGCTCCTCCACCTCAGGCGCCTACAGTTGCTCATCCAGTTGGGCCAATCACTCGAGCCCGTGCGAGAGAATTAAACTTCATCATGCTGTTAAGGAACGAAGGCCCATCGGAATAAGAAGATGGCCCAACAGGGCAGCCCAGGTGGGGCGCCTAGGGTTGGGCGCGCGTGACCCCTTCGGACTCCAGGGGCTGCGCCCCCTTTATTTAGTCCGAGTCCTTTTTGTTTACGACTTGAGTTTTGTTTTACATCTTGCTTTAGCTACTCTTGAACACGCGCAAATACGAGCTGTCCTTGTGTGATTCGGAACTCCACCTTCGAGTGATATTTAGATTGCTCGCCTCTTTTTCTTGTTCGTTCTTCGATTGCGGACAGGAATCGATCTTCGTGATCAGGCTGATCTCGCACCGGCGAGGTTGGTAACCATCGGTAGTTGGTTCAGCGATTGCATTGGCGCTTCGGGTTCGCTCGTCGTAGTCGGATCGTGAGGGTCTACTTCCACCAAGTCGAATTTATCTCCACTCACCAAAAGATCGGGCACTCCGACTCTATCAAGTGGTATCAGCTTTCCAGGTTGATCGGTGAGTTTTACCGAGTGTTTTTCCCTTCCTACAGTCCACAAAAACCAAAAGAAATTTTTTCAGGTTAGATCCTTGTCCCAGCAACCGTTTAGCCTCGCACATTCTTTCAATAAGTGTCTTTGTTGAATTTGTGTGCCTACTCGTTCAATTGTTGCTGGTTACTTGTGTTTAATCTCTTGTTTCTCATTTTTCCTCTAACCCTAGTTTCGCCGCCGCCGCCGTTCGGCTGCTCGCCAACCCTACCACGCCACGCCCACCGTCCCCCTTCGCGACAACCGCGCCGCGCCATCCCACCCCTCCGATCGCCCCCTCCCCTATCCAAAAAAAAGAAAGATAGAAAGCAATCACAAAAAAAAGGAAAGTGCAAAAAAAAAGGAAAGAAGCAAAAAAAAAAAGAGTCCAACAGGGAGAAGGAAGGTGATCCGGTTTTGTTTCGGTGGAAACTCCCTTTGCGCGCGCCGTGAACCCCCCTGGGTCACGACTCTCCGGGGCAACTCAGCACCCCCCACGCATACCGCACCCCCCCACGCATTCCGTGCTAGCTTTTCATATCCGTATCTCTCTTTCTTGGTACATTTTTCTGAGGTCCGCCTTCCTCTAGAGAGAGAGAGAGAGTGTGCCACAATTTGCCGGAATACCCCTGTACTTTCGGAAAAAGTGTGTGCCACAATTTGCTGTTTGAGATCCTCTGTGTTCATATTATCAGTTTTGGGGCACCCTCTATGAAAAAAAAACAACAGAAAAAAAAGAGGTGCGCCCTCTCCACCTTTGCCTCTGTTCTTTCGATTTCCCTTGTTACCAACAACTCTTGTTACGTGTTTGGCACTATCTTTCAACTTTGCATTATTGTTTGATTGTGCTAATCCTTCATTTGAGTGCAGCCTTCCCAGAACTCCACATAGTTCTACGACGAGCATATTTTGTTTCTCCAGGCAATCGCTCCTCCAATCTTTCGTAAGTTCCACCGGTTGGTTGCAGTTCGCCCCTGTGTGCGTGGTAAGAACGGATCAGCATTTGATAACAGCACTAGTGTGAGCGCCTTGTGAGCCGTTACACCCCTGTTTTGTCGTCGCTTTGGTTCTTGTATTTGCGCTAACCATGGCAGATGATGTCGACGCGGGGGCTAACCAGCTGCAGGGCATACGGGCACAAGTTGAAGGGCTTGTCACTGACATTCAGACGATTCATGAACGGCTGGACTCGACGATCTCCTCGTCGACGGAGCGGTGTTATCAGCTCGACCTTGCACAGACGGCCGCTAAGGCCAGACTCGACTCAGTTGTGGCAAGACTCGATGCATTGCACACAACAGTCGCAGAGTTGCAGCAGGGTTATGGTGGTGACTCGGACCAGGACGATGGCGACCGCCGAGGCCGTGCCCGCCGCGTGCCACGCCGTCCCGGTAATGATTCCTTTTCCAAGATTAAATTTAAAATTCCACCTTTTAATGGCAAATATGATCCTGCTGCATATCTTGATTGGGAATTAGAAGTTGAACAGAAATTTTCATGCCATGATATTCTTGCTAATTCTCAAGTTAAAGCTGCTATTAGTGAATTTACTGATTTTGCTTTAATTTGGTGGCGTGAATATAAACACAAACATCCCAATACCATTCCAACCACTTGGGAGCAATTAAAAACTGCTATGCGCCATAGATTTGTGCCTTCTTATTATGCCCGAGATTTGCTTAATAAAATGCAACGTTTTCAGCAAGGTTCCAAATCTGTTGAGGAATATTTCCAGGAATTACAAATAGGCATGATTCGTTGTGGTTTATTGGAGGAAAATGACGCTGCTATGGCACGTTTTCGTGGTGGTTTGAACGGCGAAATTCAGGATATACTTGATTATAAGGACTACACAGATATGACAATATTATTTGAATATGCTTGCAAAGCTGAACGTGAAATGCAGGGACGCTGCTCGAAGACATATTCTAACTCTTTTGCAGGAAGAAGCTCGACATCCAACTCCGCACCCGCTCTCCCTGCGCCACCCGCGCCCACGACTACATCGCGCGAGCGAAGAACGGCCAAACCTGCAAGCGCTGCCCCTTCCACAGGCGCCGCCCCTCCCACAGGCCGTACACGGGATATTCAGTGTCATCGTTGCAAAGGATTTGGCCACGTGATTCGGGACTGTCCGAACAAGCGCACTTTGCTTCTTCGTGACGATGGTGAGTATTCTTCCGCTAGTGATTCTGAAGATACTCAACATGCGATGCTTGCCACTGACCATGCAGCTATGGAGGTACATGTCAACCCGGGCGACGCCGATAGGTATGAAAGTCTTGTTGTGCAGCGTGTTCTTAGTACACAGGTCGCCCCGTCCGAGAAGAATCAGCGACACACTCTTTTCCATACCAAGGGTGTTGTGCAGGAGCGGTCGATTCGCATCATCATCGACAGCGGCAGCTGCAATAATTTGGCGAGTACCACGCTGGTTGAAAAGTTGTCTTTACCCACTCGTAAGCATCCACATCCATATCACATTCAATGGCTTAATGATGGTGGGAAAATTAGAATTACTCGATCAGTCCGTGTTCCTTTTTCCATGGGTGCTTATTCTGATTTTGTCGATTGTGATGTTATTCCCATGGAAGCATGCTCTCTGTTACTTGGGCGACCTTGGCAATATGATACTGATAGCTTGCATCATGGTCGTTCAAATCACTATTCTTTCATGTTTAAGGGTCAGAAAATAATTATACATCCAATGACACCTGAACAAATTCTTAAAGATGATCTTGCTAGAGCTGCTAAAACTGCTAAACAACTTGAACCATCGACATCTATTAATTCTGAACTCAAGTTGAATGCTCCTGTTTTGCTTGCCACACGTGCTGATTTTGATGAGTTACGCGATGCTCCTTTGCCATGCTATGCCCTTATATGCTCTAGTGTGCTCGTTTCACTTGATGATGCACCATCTTTGGATATTCCCCCTGCGGTTGCTAACATTTTGCAGGAGTACGCTGATGTCTTTCCAAAAGATTTGCCACCGGGACTTCCACCACTTCGTGGCATTGAGCACCAGATCGACCTCATTCCCGGCGCACAGCTTCCGAACCACGCACCGTACTGTACAAATCCGGATGAGACGAAGGAAATCCAGCGCCAGGTACAGGCGTTGCTTGACAAGGGTTATATTCGTGAGTCTCTTAGCCCTTGCTCCGTTCCTGTGTTACTTGTTCCAAAGAAAGATGGCTCATGGCGTATGTGTGTAGACTGTCGTGCTATTAATAACATTACCATTCGCTACCGATACCCTATACCACGCCTTGATGATATGCTAGATGAGCTTAGTGGTGCCATAATTTTCACTAAGATTGATTTGCGTAGTGGCTACCATCAGATTCGCATGAAATTAGGTGATGAATGGAAAATGGCTTTTAAAACGAAATTTGGGTTATATGAATGGTTGGTTATGCCGTTTGGTTTGACAAATGCTCCTAGCACATTTATGCGTTTGATGAATGAAGTTCTGAGGCCCTTCATAGGATTGTTTGTAGTTGTATATTTTGATGATATCCTCATTTACAGCAAGTCTATGGAAGAGCATTTAGAACATTTGCGTGCTGTTTTTGATGCATTGCGTGCGGCCCATTTATTTGCTAACCTCGAAAAATGCATGTTTTGCACACAACGTGTCTCGTTTCTTGGCTATGTTGTTACTCCACAGGGCATTGAGGTGGATAGCAGCAAGATTGATGCCATTCGGGAGTGGCCTACACCGACGACGGTCTCACAAATTCGAAGCTTTCTTGGCCTTGCAGGTTTCTACCGCCGGTTTGTTCGTGATTTTAACTCCATTGCAGCGCCTCTACATGAGCTTACAAAGAAGGATGTTCCCTTTGCTTGGAGTGATTCGCAAGAGGTTGCGTTCAACACCTTGAAAGATAAGTTAACCAATGCTCCTCTCTTGCAGTTGCCTGATTTTACTAAAGTGTTTGAGCTTGAATGCGATGCTAGCGGTATTGGGCTAGGTGCTGTTTTGTTACAAGAAGGAAAACCGGTTGCTTACTTTAGCGAGAAATTAAGTGGTGCTAGCTTGAATTATTCTACTTATGATAAGGAGCTTTATCCTTTAGTGCGCACTTTGCATACTTGGCAGCACTACCTTTGGCATCGCGAGTTTATAATTCATTCTGATCATGAGGCTTTAAAACATATTCGTACCCAAACAAACCTGAACCGTCGTCATGCTAAATGGGTAGAATTCATTGAGTCTTTCCCTTACATTATTAAACACAAGAGCGGGAAGGAAAATGTCATTGCTGATGCTTTGTCTCATCGCTATACCATGCTATCACAGTTAGATTTTAAAATCTTTGGCTTACAAACTGTGAAGGATCAATATGTGCATGATGCTGATTTTAAAGATGCTTTCGCCCACTATATTCATGGCAAACCATGGGGCAAATTTCACATACAGGACGGGTTCCTGTTTCGCGCTAACAAGCTGTGTGTTCCAGCTAGCTCGGTTCGTCGTTTGTTGTTACAGGAAGCGCATGGAGGCGGTCTCATGGGGCACTTTGGCGTCTACAAGACGCGTGAAGTGCTGGCTGCCCACTTCTTTTGGCCCCGGATGCGCGCTGATGTTGAGCGCCTTGTTGCACGCTGCACTACTTGCCAGAAAGCTAAGTCACGATTGAACAACCATGGTTTGTACATGCCTTTGCCTGTTCCTACTTCCCCTTGGCTTGATATTTCTATGGACTTTGTTTTGGGATTGCCTAGAACTAAGAAGGGGAGGGACAGTATTTTTGTGGTTGTTGATCGTTTCTCCAAAATGCTCATTTTATACCTTGTCATAAGACTGATGATGCTAGCAATGTTGCTGAATTGTTCTTTCGCGAGATTATTCGTTTGCATGGTATTCCAAATACAATAGTCTCTGATCGTGATGCTAAGTTTCTTAGTCATTTTTGGAGATCACTGTGGAATAAAATGGGAACTAAATTGCTGTTTAGCACCACTTGTCACCCTCAGACTGATGGACAAACTGAGGTGGTTAATCGAACCTTGTCCACTATGCTTAGGGCTGTTTTAGATACACACTTGAAACGTTGGGAAGATTGCTTGCCTCATGTTGAGTTTGCTTATAATCATGCAACGCATTCTTCTACAAAGATGTGTCCTTTTCAAGTTGTTTATGGTTATGTTCCTCGGGCGCCTATTGATTTGTTTGCACTTGATGCCGAGGACACCCCACACATAGATGCCGCTGCACATGTTGATCAAAAGATTAGCTTGCATGAGCAAACTCAACAAAACATTGCTGCTGCTAATGCTAAATATCAGGTTGCGGGTAATAAAGGGAGAAAACATGTTACTTTTGCACCGGGTGATCTGGTTTGGTTGCATTTGAGGAAGGATCGTTTTCCTACCTTACGTCGTTCTAAATTGATGCCACGTGCTGCTGGTCCTTTTAAAGTGCTAACCAAGATTAATGATAATGCTTATATCCTTGACCTGCCTGCGGAGTTTGGTGTTTCCACGAGTTTTAATGTTGCAGATTTGAAACCGTATGTGGGCGAAGATGAGGAGTTGCCGTCGAGGACGACTTCAGTTCAAGAAGGGGAGGATGATGAGGACACCACGAGTACATTTACACCAACAGCACCTCAGGCGCCTCCAGTTGCTCCTCCACCTCAGGCGCCTACAGTTGCTCATCCAGTTGGGCCAATCACTCGAGCCCGTGCGAGAGAATTAAACTTCATCATGCTGTTAAGGAACGAAGGCCCATCGGAATAAGAAGATGGCCCAACAGGGCAACCCAAGTGGGGCACCTAGGGTTGGGCGCGCGTGACCCCTTCGGACTCCAGGGGCTGCGCCCCCTTTATTTAGTCCGAGTCCTTTTTGTTTACGACTTGAGTTTTCTTTTACATCTAGCTTTAGCTACTCTTGAACACGCGCAAATACGCGCTGTCCTTGTGTGATTCAGAACTCCACCTTCGAGTGATATTTAGATTGCTCGCCTCTTTTTCTTGTTCGTTCTTCGATTGCGGACAGGAATCGATCTTCGTGATTAGGCTGATCTCGCACCGGCGAGGTTGGTAACCATCGGGAGTTGGTTCAGTGATTGCATTGGCGCTTCGGGTTCGCTCGTCGTAGTCGGATTGTGAGGGTCTACTTCCACCAAGTCGAATTTATCTCCACTCACCGAAAGATTGGGCACTCCGACTCTATCAGTGATCTCCATCTCCATAGAACCTGTTCACCATGGTGATCTCCATCTCCATGTTCCATGTGTGCCATCCTCCTAGTGATGAGTCCTCCAAGAACTAGAACATGCTATTGCACCTAATAGCTAGTAATGAAGATTACATAGTTGCTTGGATCATCACAGATTGGTACGCAAACCATTATATACATTAAAGTGACAACACATATGGCTCGAACCATGTTGCCATACACGTGACACGCAGGTCACGAATGAGTTACACATATGCATCACATACAAAAGGGGCCATACCGATCACAAAATCATAGCATCCTGCAAAACAGAGTTAGGCGTTCTAATGTTCCAAACTTCAGAGGCCCGAAACTCCATCTTCCAAGCTGAATTTAGGAAATCTAATTTCGCGGAAAATGGCATAGCCATTGAATTTTATGTGTAACTTTTTCTGTAGATCAATTTTCATACAAAATTCGCCTCGATCCGAGATTGTACCAAAAAGTTACGGCTGTTTTAGTGAAGCACATTCATACGGCAAAATTCCGACCCGGTAGTAGATCCAATCTACTATTGCACATCTCATGCGCCTGGCGTATGAACCTACATTTTGATTCGACCAATCACATTGATCTTTACTTGCTGCAACTGGCATTACTTGTATCATTTAACTCCGATGGTGGAAATCCAACCGGTAAGAGTATGTCGTTACACTACCATTGCAGCAAGAACGCGAAACCAGGACAAAGATCAAATTGAAAACTCGCATATCTCCATATGCACACATCCCGAATCCAAAACTAAACAGCTACAGCTCTGATACCACTATTAGGATACGAGGTAGGCTACACTAGCGCAAAATAAAATTTTCTACCGCGTAAACTAGGAAAACTGCCGTATATGGATCACGGGATTACCACTTGACGCACTGGTGCGGAAGATGTAGAATCGCGTCGGGGCAGCGAAGGCGATCAGCGTAGTTGAACACGTAGTTGATCGCGTCGACGTCGAGTAGCTCCTCAGCAGCTCGTCCACATGCAGCAAGGTCGTCCTCGTGCCGCGGCTTGTTGTCGGCTCGTCGTGGCTCGTCAGCGGCTCGTCGTGGCTCGTCCAAGTGCTGCAGATGAAACACCTCCAAGGTATCCACACGTCCAGGGAGGAAGCATCGCAAGCCAGACTGCTAGGTCCATGAGTTGCAACTGGGCGAGGGCGTGGGAGGCGCGACAGATGTGTTTTCAGCCAAAGGGATGAAACCCTAGGGCACCCCACCCCTCTATTTATAGAGGTTCCTGATGGGCCTCTGGGTTTAAGGCCCATTAGTACTTCTAAACCTGATCCAACTCGGATAATATCCGAATTGGGCTTCCAGCCCCTTAAGTGTGTGACCCTATGGGTTTGGATACGTATAGACATAGCTCGAGTACTCCTACTCAGCCCAATAGTCGGTAGCGGCCTCTAGCAAGACGTGCCAACTCCTATACGCACACGAAGATCATATCAGATGAACCATCACAACATCATGTACATGCTATTCCCTTTGCCTCATGATATTTGGTCTAGCTTCAAGCCGACCGCACTTTCTTGATCCTGTGATTCGGAATCCCTTTGTAGGTTAACTCTTAACCGTACGTAGCATGGCCATGCATTTCTGGATTCGATCACTCGAGGGGCCCAGAGATATCACTCTCAATCAGAGAGGGGCAAATCCCATCTTGATTGACCATGCCTTACAGCATGCTTCCTAACAAACCTGAAAGCTACCTTTTTAACTACCCTTTTACGGTGTAGCGTTTGATAGCCCCTAAGTAAGTCGATCCACATCTTGAGTACATGCGACAATCTCAGGTCTAAGGACAAAGCGTATATGTTGTGTAAAGAGAGAATTACTTCTCACGTTGGGTCAGTCTTAGCACATGTCTCTACATATGCCTACATTATTAGTTTGACATCTCCATGTCCATGACTTGTGAAACAAGTCATCAACTAATACATGTACTAGTCTAATATTCATGTGTGTCCACACATGAACTCCGACTAGGGACAACTTTTAGAATAACCATACAAGTAAAGAGTTCCACATACAATTCACATAATTGCAGATCAATTGAAGCAGCCTTTAATGGAGATTCAATAAACACAATATACAAATCATGGATACAATCAGATATCATCATCTCTATGATTGCCTCTAGGGCATACCTCCAACACATTGGAGATCAAACATCTCTCCCTTTGGTTGCATGTGCTTACTTACACACATGTTAACATTGGAAACCAAAGAAATCTCCCTTCGATTGGGTGGGCTTACTACTTATTCATATGCACATTGGGAATCAAACATCATTTTTGCCGACTGGATTTACTAAGTACTCAATCATGCGCACATTGGAGATCAAACATCACTCCCTCTAGTTGGCTTCCTTGGATTAAGTAGCTCCGGACATAGTTTTGGGTTACATTGAAGATTACAAACAAAAACACTACGAAGGTAGTTTTGGGTTCCTTGTATCGATAGCATCACTCATTACATGATGACAAGGTTGGAGAAGTCTCCTTTTTGGGTGGCGGAAGACTAGACCCTGCAACGCCTGTATTACTGCATGTATCCATAATCTTAATCTACTCTGTCAACTCAAACACTTGGAAATCTGAGTCTTCAATGCCCCTAGAGCAATTAGATGATTTAGCTTCATCCAAAACTTGAAGACGACGTGCCAACCTATCCGCTTGGTCATTCTGCACCCCATTGGTACCAGACCAGTTATAAGACTCATCCAACTCTGGTAGAAACTCCGCCAGATCACCAATAGTTAAAACCTGAGCACAAAGCCTAGGCATAAATTATTACAAGGCTCAATGAAATAGTTGGTTCATACATGACAATGAAACATTTATTATTCAAATCAAATACAACAATCAATGGCAATGAAGAATTGTTTGACATTCTACCTCTTTGTCATCGGGGTTCGAAGAAGGTGCCGATGTAGTAGGATTGGTTGATAGAAGAGAGTCATCAGGAGCTAGAGATACATGATTATTTGGATGAGGAGCAGCAGCAATAGCAGGTGCAGCAGAGCCTTCCGAAGTAGTTGGAGTAGGAGCCGGTGTAGTAGAGCCTTCCGACGTAGTTGGAGCAGGAGCAGGTGCAGGAGAGCCTTCTGACACAGGAGCCACCGTAGGATCTTCCTGAGCTTGCAAAGTAGTGAGACTAGGATCATCCTTAGCTTGCGAAGTAGTGAGACCAGGATCATTTGAAGTAGCAGTGGTAGACACTTCACGATCATCCAGATCTGTAGCTGTTTACACCATAGGATCTTCCTTTTGCTGTTGCGAGGTAGCAATATCAGATAGAACCATGAGTATTGATGCATTTGCTTCCTCATCGTCACACCCTTCTTTGCGGGAACAAGTGTGGAATCCTTTTTTGTCAGGGTGGTCATTGATGTGAACAATTGTGGAATTCTAGCTAAACTGTGATGCAGCACAGAGACTTCAGAGGATTTACCCAGTTCAGTCGGAGGCATGGTTAGTAATGGGTTCTGACCAGCATGTGGGAGTTGAAGTTGCAGTGTTGGTAACCCGACCTGCTAGTACACGTGATTGAGTGCAGCAGAGAAGGTGGTGATCACATTATTGATGTTCTGGTCTGCCTCTATGCCACCTGCTCTACCCACGCGAATTGTCTCTCCTCCTGACAAGCCAGTCCCTCGTCCGATCGTTTCTGTAGCTCGACCAAGTGGAGATTACTTTCTGCTTGTTTTGTTTGACCATCAACCAGTCCTGAAAGAATCAAGGCAAGCTCTGTTGGCTGACTGGCTATTGCTGGAGTGACCAGTATTATTTCTTTAGCAGATCATGATGCACCTGCTTCTTGGTCATGAGTGACTTGGAGACAAGGTACATACGTATTTTCCTCCTCACTACCTTTACTGTGTGAGCAATAGTTCTCGTTCGATTTGCTGTTCTCATTTTTGTGCTCATTAGGAGATGGCTCATTCCTAGCCCTTAAGCCAAGATGTCTGTCTCCTGGTCTTGCTGCTTGTATACCTTGAATTGTGTTTTGGCATTGCTATACTCATGTCACTAATTTTTGGCTCCGGTTTGCACCTCCCTACCGTTCTCATCTTTTTTAGTAACATGACTCAGGATGATGGAGATCCAATGAGCATACGACATTTGTTGGTCCACGATCAACACATCATGGATAACATCTTGAATCTCACAAAGAATAAAGTCCACGATGTTGAACTCCCGACCAGTCATGATGTGAAGAAGAAGCCACTGCTGAAGACTAGTGATGGACTCTGCATTGCCAATCCTTGGTAACAATGTCTTCCTTAGTGCCCGGTGAACCACATTGGCTTCAGCGGTAAGCATGTCAGGTGTGCGATATGCTCGGCTACAAGTGAACGGCTCCACAAAAAGTTTGGCCATATCCTCATCCAAAGGGAACGATCCACCAAGCAAACTACGACGAGGTGGTTCATGATCCCCGTAGACAATGTGGTGTAGGGACACATTACACGAATTGACTCCAAGACTATCAGCAATTTGGAGTCACCAAATTCTATGTGGAGCTCCCTGAAACATGACCTGAATATACTCTCTGCTCTCAGGAATGTACACTGTACCAAAGAAAACTCAGATCCAATCCTCAATATATTGATGATGTCCTAAGACCAAATCAACCAATCCGGGTAGTTGATCAAAGTATCCCTTAATATCCTTTCCTCCTACGGCTATGTTCATATGATTCCAATTTATAATCTAGTGCTCAAATAGTTTGGTGGACAACTTTTTGTAGTTATAGTAGAAAGTTTGCTGAATGACATTCCTAAATTTTGGTTCGATCTATCTATCATGGGATTTTTCAAACCACACATCCTCAGACACAAATCTAAGCCTTTTAATCAATTGGTATCTATGCATGCTCAGGTCAATCATTCTTAGCGGCTCTTCTGGTGGAGGGTAAAGAGGTACCTCATTCTGCTCCCTGGTGTCGAGCACTAGAAACTCAATAGGGCAGGGCGGCCGACGCCGCGTAGATTGTTGTCGCCTAGAAGGCACCGACGTTTACCTACCCCGTGTATGGCGGGAATGGGCAGGGGAAAACTCCCGTGTAATGGACCTGCCCCTTTGCAGCGTCTGAGCACCAGACGTGCCTGTAGAATTCGCCTGCGACTTCCTTTGCCGCTTCGCCGGAGGTGGGTTAAGTGCCTTTCCATTTCTCTTGCCACCATCTCGGCCCATCTACAAGATCTTTCTCAAATCAGCTACCGCAATGATCTCAAAAATTTAACGAATCCCCCTTTCCCCTTTCAATGACAAATACCTGTGAAATCGAGGTGAGCGGCGGCAGATTGCGGTAGCAGCGGAGCACAGTCGCTGTGGCGGGTGGCTATAGCTGGTGGCGGCAGTGGCGGTGGTGGCTAAACCCTACCAAGGGCGAGCACCGCAAGTGACCTTGCAATAAATGGGGAACGACGAGTTAGCAGGAGTTACACGGCGTTGGATAAAGTCATAAAGGTATAGTGCGCACCTAGACAAGAATATGGGTAGGAGTTTCCTACCCAACCTTATTCTAGCATAAGGATGTTCTGGTGTTTGAGAATACACTGAACCGGATAAATAGCCAGCCAAATAGGTGTTCGAAGATTTTGGAGGTCGTCATAGGATGTTTCGGTGTTTGACAATACACTGAAACGGATAAACATCTAGCCAAATGGGTGTTCGAAGATTTTGAAGGTATCACAAGATGTTCCGGTGTTTGATAATACACCGAACTGGATAAACAGCTAGCCAAATGGGCATTCAAAGACTTTGGAAGGCGTCACAGGATGTTCTGGTGTTTTAGAATACAACGATCCGGATCAA